>NC_134962.1:12002404-12311472 GCF_965638725.1 Aptenodytes patagonicus
CGCTGGGGCCAGCGCCACGTGGGATGACCCCGCGCTGCATTCATCCAGAGCGGTATCCAGCCTGCCAAGGCTTTATCCCCTCCCTGAGCTCCTTCCTTACCTCTGGTGAAGCAGCACGGTGGCTCTGAAGAAGCTGCTTTTGAGCTGTTTCCAACCAGCCCCCTGCCCACAGGTGTCAGGCTGAGCAGGGAGGGGTGGGCTCCAGCTGTCCAGGGGTGAGGACAGCAGGTACCAAGCTGGGCCATGTCCCCCCGCATGGTGTGGGGAGGACCAGAACAGGCACCCCGCCCGATTTTTGCTTTTTGGCTGCCGAGTGTAGGAGGATTGGACTCCCTACCGGACTCCCCAACGGCTGCTGTAAGTGCTGCTCTGTGACGGGGAGGGCACCCACGGCCTGGCAGGTTGCTGCATGCACACTAGCGTGTCCGTAAGTCCCAACACAGCTGAAGTCACGGGCGAGGGCTCTGCTTTGTAGGTACAAACCCACAAAATAAAACAGCAGGAGCTTAAAAGGCTCAGCAAATGCCACGGGCCATCCTCTCCTCTGGAAGCGGTTCCTCTCCAAAACACAAACTTCCCCAAGGGACAGGTAAGGCTCTATGCCACGCTTGCCACTAACCTTCCCCCCCGCCCCCATGACTTCTTTCAAAGAGAGTTTCTTTTACCTGAAAAGAGCTTTGCAAAAGCATTTCATCTGGCAGCTGCTTTGGAGCAACGCGTGTCCTGGCACCTGACGCTGGGGCAAGGCAGGGACCAGCCCCCCAGGGGCAGCACCCCCCTGGGTCCCAGCCGGCTCCCCGGCCTCTGCCAGCCCACAGCACCTAATGACTCGCACCCCAAGGCACCCTCCTGCCCTCCCCTCCACCTCAGGTTTGCTGTCCCACGGTAGCTGGGGCTGGGCACCACCTCCAGGCAGTAATTGAGCTGCAAGCTGGGGACTGCCTAGAGGACAGGAGCAATTGCTTTGCCACCTTCCCCGTGCCCGCCGCGACACCAGGCACACGGGCCACCCCTGGGGAAGGAGAAGCAGCCCAGCCGGCCAAGCAGGGACCCTGCGCATGGGGAGGGGGGGGCTTGGCTTTCTCCAAGCGCCCTGTGCTCGAGACGACACCTTGTACAGACACGTGGACCTGAGCACTCTACTTACTTGATTTCCCTACCAAGGCTTACGTCAGAATGCCAGCTGTGAGGGAGTTCATTAAACCGAGTCACTGTGGCAGAATAAGTGTCCCCAGATAACGAGAAAAGCTGGTGCCAACCAGGGAACCTCCTGCGCTCACTCCCGAGCTGCAGCAGCAGAAGGCAGCTCTGCCAGGTGAGGGTTAAACCTGGCCCGTGTCTTCGGGCAAAGGACAGCTGGGGGAAGGCTGAGGGGGATGACAGCTCCTGCCTGGTTCTGCTTTCAGCCGGGATGGAAATTCCCAATCCTTCACCCTGCACAGCCTCCATCTGCTCAGCCAGGCAGGCCGGCTCTGGGGCAGCACTGCGCACGCAGGGCCAAGACGCCACCAGCCCCATGCCGGCTCCCAGCTCCGCATCCATCCCTCACCTGCGCTCCTGGAGAGGGGACCGCGGCACCAGGAAAGCACATGGCAGCGGAGAAGGCTGAGGGTTAAAGACCAATAATTCAGAAATATTTCCTGGCAGGAAGCTGGGACATCATCACCTTCTTCCTCCAGCCATGGCAAGCCCGGCTAGCCGTGCACCGGGACCGGCAGGAGAAGCTGGCATATCCCTGAACGTGCCGAGCCCCAGAGCCTGTGAAGAAACCTCATCTCACACATTTCATGTGAGTTTCAGCAGAGGAATCACTCCTCCAGCAGTCAACCACAGCACGCGCTGGGCTGCGTGCTCGGTTTTTTTCCTCTAATACCAAGAAGCCCCATGTTCAAAAAAGTATATATTACAGCCCAAGGCAGAGCCGTTCCCGTCTCAACTCAGCCTTCAGCCACATCCCAGGGAGGATTTTCATCCTGAGCTAGGCTGTCCCCTGGAAAAGGCAGAAAAAAGGGCAAGTCACAGCCAACCTCCCATCGCCAGGTTTGCTGGCAGGGGAATGGCACAGACAAAACGAAGAGATAATTGGGTTTTTTTAAATGGGGGCTAGTCAGTTTTCTGTTCTCCCTGAGCAGGAGAGTTTTGTTGAAGTGTTTTCAACTTCTGGCAACAACCAAAGTTCGATATTTCGGCTGGGGCAGGCGCGAGGACTAGGGACCCTCCGCTTGCCTCGGCATCAGCACCAGCATCTCGTCCCAGCTTGCTCAGAGCCCAACCTGCCTGCACCAATGGCGACTGCCCCGTCCCGCGCTGCCCCCTGCCCTGCCGCAGCCCCCACAGATGCCAGCCAGCTGTGCTGGCACCACCGAGCAGGTCCCAGAGCCTCCACCCCACCACTGAGGGCGATGCCTTCCCCTCCCAGCCCGCGGGGTGGTTTTCAGCAGCTTGGAAAGCCTGACCCGCAGGGCACGCAGCCCTCCGCCTTGCCCTAGCAGGTTTCCACCCCCCCAAGGCACGCGAGTTTTCCCTTAATTGCTGCCTGCGCTTCCTCATAACTCCTTTTCACTCCCCACAACTCGCTGCTGGGGACACAGAGCTGCCTCCATTTATCTCCACAAACATTTTATTTCCACCTTTCCCTTGCTCCCCCTCGCTGCTTCTGCTGGTTTGCTTCTTAAGCAGACCTTTCCCCAAACCCGCCCAGCACCACCCCTCGTTCCCCAACTCTTTTACTATTATTTCAGTCCTGCTAAAGTTAACCTCCTCCCAAAACCCTGATCTCGGCCCACTTGCTACACACTCACGAAAACCAGGGGCGGGGCAAAGTCAAGCCAGAAGGACGAAGAGTCTCAGCAGGGACGGACGGAGGGACGGAGGGAGGGAGAAGGCTCGGTTTGGGCAGCAGGATCTAACTCGAGGCCGGTTGCAGGTTGCCCCCTGCAGCGCTGGACCTTGGGACAGCCCGGACACATAGAAGTCCCTGTCTGAAACCCAGGTGTCCAGGGGAGCCTTTCCCAGGGGACAAAGGGGGTCGGGTCCTGCCAGCGGGCGTGCAGGGGGTCGCAGGAAGAGTCCTGGGGCTGGAGCTATTGCTAAGGGCCAGGGATGCAAACTCTGGCTGGAGCCGCGTGGCAGATGGACGGACGGATGGATGGATGCAGGGAGTTCACTGGGTCTGTCTGAAATTGGAGCAAGGTGGCGAGCACGTGTGCATTGGCACATACCGGCGGGATCCAGGAGGGCAGGAGAAGAGTTCAGACAGCAGCACAGGGGCAATGCCAAAAAGCCACACTGGCCGTGCACCACAGATACCCCACCACCACCCCACCCCCCTCATCTGGGGACCGGCCCCACAGGGTGGGACATGCAGGGGGTCCTGGCGCAAGGCCGTACTCACCCACAGACTCGGTGCAACCCCTGCAGCTCGATGCCGGCCACCTCCTCGTCTGTGGCCATGTTTTCCCCCAGCTTGAGGACGCAGTCCGAGAAGCCTTGGTAAACGTTGGCACAGGCGGTGCCCGATGCCAGCAGCCCGGCCAGGTGCCCTGCCAGCTGCCGAGGGGGTCGGCGTGAGCACCCAGACCTTTGCGTGGTGACCAGCCCTGGGCCGCCACAGTGCCGGTGCCACCCAGGCAGGGCGAGCTCCCCCTTCCACGCAGGACGCACACGAACCACGCGCTGTCCCTCGCCCATGCCCAGCCCTGCCTGCATTTGCAGAGAGCCTGAAAGAGCCGCTCTGCCAGGGCAGGGAGCCGATGCGGGGGCAGTCGGGGCGCCCCGCTCCCAGCCTGCCCTGGCTGCTCACCCGCGCCCAGCACCAGCAGCACCAGCAGCCCCGGCCCGGGGGGGAGGGCAGCGACAGGCGGGGGTGCACGGCCAGCTCAGCACCGGCAGCCAGGACCCACCGGGGAGAGACGCACGGCACCGACCCACGGAGCAGGGAAGGGACCCCGCGTCGCCCCCCGCCTCCACACCCCAGGCGCCACCTGGAAACCGGCCGCTCCCCAGCCCGGGCACCCCCACCCCGACCCCCGCCCGGGCAGCCTTACCCAGGAGCGAGGAGCAGCGCGGCCGGGCCCCGCCGCTGCCCCATCCCGCCGCCGGCTCCGCCCGGGCTCGGCCTCGGGCTCGGGCTCCGGCTCCAGCCCGGCGACGGCTGCGGCGGCTGCCGGTGCCCGCACCGCTGCCCGCACCCCCATGGCCGGCAGCGCTCCCCGCCCGCTCCCGCCCGCCTCCGCGGGGAGGGCGCCCGGCCCCGGCCGCCGCTAATGAGCGGCTTTGGCCGCGGCTAATTAAGGAGGGGGCTGGGCCGCGGCTAACGAGCGCCCGAGGGCAGCCCCGTGCCTGTAGCCCGCAGCCCCGGCCCCTGCCCCCCGCAGCCCCGGCCCCAGCGCGCCCCGCGCCTCCCTGGATCCTGCACCCCTGGACCTCGCAGCATCGCATCCCCTCGGGACGCTCGGCCAGCACCCACGGCTCCCCGCACACCACATCCAGGGACCCTGCACCCACGGGCCCCGTGGCACATCTTCACCAGCACCCTCTCCCAAAAGCCCCCCGCACCCTCAGCCCCGCAGCCTGCGCTGCCCACTCGGCGTGTCACCCCGCGTGGGGAACAGGGGCCGGGGCCGCTGCCAGCAGCAGGAATCTGGGCAGGGCAAGGGTTGCTTCGCTTCGGGATTAGTCTCTTGCCATGGCACAGGGTAGAGCAATGCAGGACGTGAAGCAAAGCCCTCAGCCTGGGCAGGTTCAGAGCCTTGGACATCAGCAACTACAGCTACAAAACTCCGTCCCCTGATCCCGGCACCAGCCGTTCCCCAGGCTGTCATGGCCTTCAGGGGATTAGTTGGCATATTGCACCTTTACGGCCTGATCCTGGCTCTTGCCTCACGAGTCCCTTTTCTTGTCCTCCAGCAGGCAGGGAAGCAGAAGGTTTCCTGGCTGCTTTGATGGCATCACTGCAGGGGTCAGTCGCGTCAGAGCTCACTCTTTGCTGTTGGGGACATCACTCTCCAGCAGCCCATGAACCCCGCTGGTGCCCTGTGCCGTGACCTCCATAAGTGGGACCCCCTCTGTGCACAGGTACCCCCTGCCCCCGGGGCGGCCCTGCCAGCACCCCCAGCCGCCTCCAGCCCCGGGAACCCAGAGCAAGTGGAAACCGCAACGCTGCAAACGCTGCATGTGCCCAAAGCAAATGCAAAGAGAGCTTGGGTCTGAACAAACATAAATAAATATCTTTATGTACATAAAAACAACTCCATAGAACATCCTACAAATCTTCTTCCTGAGGAAACCCCGCTGCCGACCCGCCAAGCCCCGCACCTCCGTCAGCCCTGGAAGAAAAAAAGCAAGCGGCATGGCCCTTTGGCTAACGAGCAGTGCCTCGCCGAGCAGAGCTGGGGGTTCCCGAGCCGGCTCAGCGGCAGCAGCTGCTTCGGGTTGGGGTTCGTCCTGATGGGCATTACATTTGCCACAGCCCTGGGACACACTGCGGAGAGCAGGACTCTGCCACCAGCGCTAAGCCCCGGCTGGGCTTAGGGTTAGGCTTGGCTTGCCCGGCCCTAGGAAATCGCTCCCTTCCCAGAGCGGACGGGTGCTCAGGGCAGTGCGGTGGTGGTGGTTGTGCCGCCAGGATGAGGGGACCGACCGGGCGCCGTAGCCCTGCAGCGGGGCCCACCAGCCCCAGCCCCAGCCCCAGGCCGGCAGCAGGCAACCCACCGGGACTGCAGGCAGTGGATGGGGAGCACGTACCTGTCCTGCTGCTGGTGGGTCTATCTCCATCTCCATCTCAAACTCCATGTCTACCTCCATCTTCACCTCCACCTCAACCTCCACTTCCACCTCCATCTCCATCTCCATCTCACCATCCACATCCACCTTCATCTCCACATCCACACAGCTGGCAGCAGCCTCCCCAGCCCCCAGCATGAGCAGGCATATCCTAAGCCGAAAGCCAAGCAGAAAAGGGCATTGGTCCTTCCCTGGCCAGCCGAGCGCACCTGTGGGCCGGGGGTCTCGGCACCCCTGCCCCCTCTCGCTGCCTGGGGAGAGCCGTGGGGCGATGGGGCCCCTGGGCACATCCCCAGCAGGAGTTGGCTGGAGGCCGGGGGGCTCCTTTGCCACCAGCACCCACCACCACTGACGGGCCAGCGCCTGCAGCCGGAGGATCCTGCGCTTCGCGTGCTTCAGCAGCTTGGGCGACGGCAAGCTCTTGTGGACCTGAAGGAGCAGAGAGGGCAGGGGTGAGCAGCCCTGCTCCCTGCCCCGCGGGGCCCCGGGGACAGAGCCCGGCACCGCCGTGCGGAGACACCGGCCCCCTGCCTGCCTCGGCACCCAGAAGCTTCTTACTCTGTGCAGGCGGCTTTGCGGCTCCAGGCGGCTCCCCAGGCAGGGCTGAGCTCCCATGGCTCCAGCCTGGAAAGGGGCAGAGGAGGCACCGGCTCAGGCTCCGGGCAGGACCCAGCTGCTCCCGGCAAGCATCCCTCCGGCACGAGCACAGGGCGCTCCGGGCTCCCCCGGGGACGTGTTCCCCCCGGGCAGGGATGCTCCATTTCAGCAGGGGATGAGCAGCCCAGAAGGGCTTCTCCCAGCCCGTGGCCTTGCAGGGTGGGTGGGTGGGTGGAGAGCGCGAGCCAAGCTCCCGGCCCCCCCAGCTCCCCAGAGCGGGGTCCCCACCCCGAGCCCTCCTGGTGGTGCCTGCTCCAGCCTGCCCGGGCAGTGGGAGGGTGCCCACCTCCGTGGAGCAGGGCCGTACCTCTGGCCGCACAAGCGTCCTCTTCCTCTGGGCCTTCATGACGCCAGAGGTGGCAGCACTGAGACGGGGACCAAGGTGCTGGGAGCAAGCGAGAAGGGCTGGGTCAGGCGTCCGAGGCACCGGGAGCAGGGGAGAAGGGCTGCGTCGGGAGCAGGGGAGAAGGGCTGTGTTGTGCTCGTTGCCGGGCACTGGCAGCTGCAGCTGGAACACGGGCCAGGACCCGTGTTCACACCTCTGTGGGGGATGGGGACGACCCTGGAGTGGGGGGGCAGCTTCATGGGGAACGCTGGGGAATTTCTGTGTTCTCCCTCGAGGTGAATTAAACACACTTTTTTGCTTCAATAGAAAGTAAAATGAACGAACGCTGTGTTGGGCAGCGTCCTGCCGCCATCAGCGGTTCTTCAAGGAGTCTGCAGAGATGCATCACGAGCAGATCCCTTATATCCACTCAGCCCAGCACCGATCCCTGAGCGGTTGCATGGGGCACCTCAGCCCAGCCGCGGGTCCAGCCCCCAGCCCAGCTCTGCTGCCCAAAGGTGCCCCCTGAGAGCTCCCAGCCCAGGATGGCTGCAGTGCAATGCTGTGGCTGTTTCTGCTCTCGTCCTCAAGGCAAACTCCGCTCCCTTGCAGGGAGCCCTGCTGGCTCTGGCATCCCTGCTGCCAGACAGCTCAACCCCTTCTGCAGCTGGGCCGTCTTGCCCTCCATGCCAGCTCATTCCCCGGTCACAAATTCCCACTGCTGAACAGTTACAATCTGAATTTCCCCTTCCGGGATCAGCCCGGGAGGGTGACACAGCTGGAGGCTCACTGTGAGTGGGGTTCCCCCTCCTGAGCCCAGCACCCTGCCCTGCAGCCCTGAGGGGGCAGCTCCGGGCTTCCCCTTCTCCTGAGCTCCCGGCACCCCCCTGCGCCTGGCCGGGCCCAGGGAAGGGGGCAGCCGAGGACACTGGCGTGGGCAGAGGGGACCTGCCAGCCCGCCAGCCACTCCCCACCACCTCGTCTCGGCGGCAGCGCAGGTGCACGGAGGAGGCCCAAGCTGCAGAAGGGCCAGGGCGTAGGGCCAGCTCCGTGGGGCGAGGACCATCTCCTTTGCTCTTTCCTTGTCCCAGGAACAGCCAGCGAGTCGACCCGAGCACTGCTCACGTCCTCCAGTTCGGATACGGCCACGAGGGGTGGAATTCATCCCTGTCCCACCTCTGGATGCAGGTGGCGGTAGGACACGGCTGCGCTGCCACCTGCTCCAGCTGGGCACGTCATGGGGTGATCCCGTGCGAGGACCTGCACCCAATGCGCACTGAAGGCTGCCGAGGAAAGGACAAGATGTGCTGCCGTCAGCATGTGCTGAGGACTCCCCGGGCTAAGCATGAGCTAAAAAAGCTCAGGATGCTTGAAACCAGGCACCCCCCTGTGTGTGTGTGTGCATGCGTGCCTCTGTCCCTGCCGGCGTTTGCCTACTGAAAGGTCCCTCTCCCTCTCCACCTGCCCCGGCTCCCCCTGCCACCTCTCGCACTGGGATGTGGCCCCGGTGACTCACGCCAGCGGCCGATGGCTCTCGGGGCGGTGGGAGGAAAGGCCAGCGAGTGCATTTGCCGCAGAGGCGGGGGTGGGGGGAGCGCTGCCAGCTGCGTCCCTGGGGAACCGTCCCTGGGAGCCAGCCACCCCGCTCCCACCAGCGGGACCCCCGGGGAAGGGGGGTGGAGGATGTTCCCAATGGCAGCACCTTCCTGCTTCTCTCGGAGAGGAGGAAAACCAAGCTGGCCCTGCTGCAGGGCTAACAGGCTGGCAAGAAGCAGCGTGGCAGAAGTGAGCGGTTGTCCCTACATTGCGTGGTGGGTCAGCACCTCCTCTCCTCCTCCGTGGTGCTTTGAGGTGGATAGATTGGTGGAGCCACACCCTACCATCCCTGAGGCAAAGGCAGCAGATGGAGGCTCCACGAGAAGCAGAGGATCCCCTGCCTTCTTGCCACCAGGTAGAAAGAGGGGACCTAAGTGATGGGGGTGAATGGAAACAGGTCCCTGCTTGGGGTGCCAGGCGAACCCCCGCCCGGCCTCCCTCACCTTCCCGGTTGCCGTGGCTCAGGGGCTGGTGCCATCGGAGGAATGTTGGCTTTTTTGATCATGGAGAGGTTTACACGGCACCGGGCCTGCTCGCGACAGATGGAGTCCAGCTGTCTCACAGGGGGAAAAGGATCGTTGCTCATGAAGTGGCAGGGCTCATTGAGAGGGCTTTAAACTAGGTCCGAAGGGGGAAGGGGATAAAACCAGGCTCACTAGAGTTGAGCCTAGGGGTGGCATGCCGATGCTGGGGGCGAAATCGATAGCCCAGCTCAAGTGCATCTACACCAATGCACGCAGGGAGCTGGAAGCCATTGTGCAGCGGGAGAGATAGGACTTAGTTGCCATCACAGAAACACGGTGGGGTGATTCTCAGGATTGGAGTGCTGCAATGGATGGCTCTAGACTCTTCAGAAGGGACAGGTGAGGAAGGAGAGGCGGTGGGGTGGCCCTGTATGTTAGGGAGTGTTTCGATTGTCTAGAGCTCAACGATTGTGATGATGATACGGTTGAGTGTTTATGAGTAAGGGTGAGGGGGAAGGCCAACGAGGCAGATATCCTGCTGGGAGTCTGTTATAGACCACCCAACCAGGATGAAGGGGCGGATGAAGCGTTCTACAAGCGGCTGGCAGAAGTCTCTCAATCGCTAGCCCTTGTTCTCGTGGGGGACTTCAACTTCCCGGACGTCTGCTGGAAACACAACACGGCAGAGAGGAAGCAGTCTAGGAGGTTCCTGGAGTGTGTGGAAGACACCTTCCTGACACAGCTGGTAAGTGAGCCTACCAGGGGAGGTGCCTCGCTCGACCTGCTGTTTACGCCAATGTGACGCCCATCTACAAGAAGGGCCGGAAGGAGGATCCGGGGAACTACAGGCCTGTCAGCCTGACCTCGGTGCCGGGGAAGATGATGGAGCGGTTCATCTTGAGGGCGCTCACAAGGCATGAGCGGGACAACCAGGGGATCCGGCCTAGCCAGCACAGGTTCATGAGAGGCAGGTCCTGCTTGACCAACCTGATCTCCTTCTATGACCGGGTGACCCGCGTAGTGGATGAGGGAAAGGCTGTGGATGTGGTCTACCTGGACTTCAGCAAGGCCTTTGACACCGTCTCCCACAGCATTCTCCTAGAGAAGCTGGCGGCTCACGGCTTAGACAGGTCTACTCTGCGCTGGGTAAAAAACTGGCTGGACGGCCGGGCCCAGAGAGTTGTGGTGAATGGAGTTCAATCCAGTTGGCAGCTGGTCACGAGCGGTGTTCCCCAGGGCTCAGTTTTGGGGCCGGTCTTGTTTAATATCTTTATCGAAGATCTGGATGAGGGGATCGAGTGCACCCTCAGTAAGTTTGCAGACGACACCAAGTTGGGCGGGAGTGTTGATCTGCTTGAGGGTAGGAAGGCTCTGCAGAGGGACCTGGACAGGCTGGATCGATGGGCCAAAGCCAACTGTAAGAGATTCAACAAGGCCAAGTGCTGGGTCCTACACTTCGGCCACAACAACCCCATGCAGCACTACAGGCTTGGGGAAGAGTGGCTGAAAAGCTGCCTGGCGGAAAAGGACCTGGGGGTGCTGGTCGACAGCCGGCTGAACATGAGCCGGCAGTGTGCCCAGGCGGCCAAGAAGGCCAAGGGCATCCTGGCCTGTATCAGAAACAGTGTGGCCAGCAGGAGTAGGGAAGTGATCGTGCCCCTGTACTCGGCCCTGGTGAGGCCGCACCTCGAATACTGTGTTCAGTTTTGGGCCCCTCACTACAAGAAGGACGTCGAGGTGCTGGAGCGTGTCCAGAGAAGGGCAACGAGGCTGGTGAAGGGTCTAGAGCACAAGCCTTATGAGGAGCGGCTGAGGGAACTGGGGTTGTTTAGCCTGGAGAAAAGGAGGCTGAGGGGAGACCTCATCGCTCTCTACAACCACCTGAAAGGAGGTTGTAGCAAGGTGGGGGTCGGTCTCTTCTCCCAAGTAACAAGTGATAGGACGAGCGGAAACGGCCTCGAGTTGCGCCAGGGGAGGTTTAGATTGGACGTGAGGAAAAATTTCTTTACTGAAAGAGTGATTAAACATTGGAACAGGCTGCCCAGGGAAGTGGTTGCGTCCCTATCCCTGGGAATATTTAAATGACATGTAGATGAGGCGCTTAGGGACATGGTTTAGTTGGCATGGTGGTGTTCGGTCGATGGTTGGACTCGATGATCTTAGAGGTCTCTTCCAACCTTAATGATTCTGTGATTCTGGCCCTGGGCATCTCTCACAGCCCTGTCTTGTCCTCAGCACTGTGCTGCATATCTCTCGGCCCCTTCGAGCTGAGGCTGTAGGACCTCACCAGGGTGCTCGCTGCCAGCCACGCTTCCCCCCGCTCTAGCAGCCTGTCCCACGTCGCTCTCTCGGTGTGCTTCCCCGCCGCCGTCCCCTGCTCGCCGTACCGAGACGACTGTGAGCAGCACTTTGCCAAGCCAGGGAAGTCGTTTTCACCCAGCAGGGCTTCACCACAAAACAGAGGCAGAGCGTGTGCCTTAAATGTCAGGGGCTGGAGGAGGTGGTTTTGGCTCTGCTCCTCCTCCCACCTCCCCTGTGGGTGATCAGGACCCAGGGGGGTCTCGGCACCCCGGGCTGCCGGCACAGCCGTGGGGCTGAGGCCACGCCGGGATGCCCCGTGCTTGTGCAGCACCAGCTCCATGGGCAATTTCCCAGGGCCACCCTCTGTCTCACCGGATCCCCGCATGGCAGCGCCGTGTGCAGCCCACCGGTCCCTGTGTCCCCCCCAGCCACCTCTGGCCCCAGACCCTCTTCCCACACCACGGGCTTGGTTTCCCAGGGCGTGGGGCTGCAGCGCGTACCTGGGCGGGCTCCCCCCCTCCTCTCCTGCGGCTGCTTCGAAAGGCGGCGGGGAGAGCGGCAGCGCGTGTGCGAGCAGCTTCCCATGCCGCCCCGCGGGGTGATCTTCTCCACGGGTGCTCAGTGCCTGCGGCGCGGCGCAGCGCAGGAGATGGGGCGAGCTCCCGCACCCTCCGGCTCAGCCCAGCGAGGAGGCAAGGGCTGCACCGTCCCCTTGCCCAGGTGGGAAGGGTCTGGCCATGCTGGTGAGGGGCCCCAGGGGTGGGGCAGGGTGCAGGGAGCACACGGCTCAGCTCCTTGCTCACCGAGTTGGGAGGCGATGGCGTGTCTGTCCTGCGGGAGGGAATAACGTGTGTTTGGGGCACGCCCGGAGCTCAGCAGGCCCGTGCCAGGGGCGAGCTGGGGGGAGAGGCGATGCCACCGCATCTGCAGCGGGCTTGGGCGTGTGGCTTTGCACCGATTTGAGTGCCCAGGGTGGCTGTCCCGGCTCCAGGCTTCGCCAGGGCCAGGGATGCAAAGCTCCCGTTCCGCGGGGAAGGGATCTCCAGGCTCCCTGGATCCTGCACCCCTGGACCTCACAGCATCGCATCCCCTCGGGACTCTCTGCCAGCACCCACGGCTCCCCACACCCCGCACACCACATCCAGGTGTCACCAAAAATCGGGAATAAATCTCCTTAGGACTGGGTGTATTAAAGAGCAGGCATTACTTTATTCGGCCGGGTGCACGGGGGATCTCTCCTCCTAGCATGCACGCTGTCTGTTGCATCAACTGTCCCTTATAGGGTTCTGCGATATACATATTCATAATAATTGCTTGGAAAAGTCATGCATATTCATTATATTTCTCGGAACTAATTATAATGTCTGCATAGTCCTTCACGCATACGTTATGAGTCCTCAGGAGCATCTTCAGGTGTCTTAGGTGGTCTCTGGAGGTCTCTTGTGGTCTCTTGTGGTCCTTGCAGGAGGTGAGCTTTTCTTGAACCTCTGGGCCCTTCTCCTTATGTGGTCACAAATTGGCTCAACACTGCCACTTCCCACAGTTTTGGTTGTCCTCGTCCAGTTTCTGCTAGTACTTCTCTGTCTCTCACAATGTGCTCGTTAGCTGTGGCCTTGTACAACAATTCCCCCCTTTGAGACTTCCAAGATTCTTTTCCTGGGAGTCTCACAACTGCTGTTCACAGTAATACGTGTTCTGTTTTGTTAACCAAAAGAACACACCTCAGGCCAACTAAAGGGGATAACTTTCCAAGGAAAGCCTGTCCCTCCTGTCATGATTTGTGAACAAATCCAACAAATCCGTCCTATTCACCGCTTTTGCAAAGCTTAGCTTTAAATTCTCGTAGGTATTTTCATGTCCCACCCCATCGATAATAGCGGCCCCTTTTAATACACCAAACTCTAGAACGTACAACAGAAAAAGGATCATTGTCTCTTTGCCAGTTTTACCCGCAAACCTTCTGTCGATTTTGTTTTCCACTGAGGTTCACTAGGTTCTGGAGCCGGTTTTATCCGAGTGAAATGCACCCATGAATTTATTTGGTCCACCTTTACCGCTGTGTGGGTAGTCAGAAGAACTTGCAAAGGTCCTTTCCATTTCTCTTGGAGTGGTTCATCTCCCCAGGTTCGGACGTATGCCCAATCTCCTGGATGACAGGGATGTGCCTGGACGTCCAAAGTTATTGGAGAAGCAAAAACAATAAATCGATGTAAAGATGAAAGTATTCTCCCCAGAGATATTACATACTCCTTTAAATCACAATTTCCTTTGATTTGGCTTTCCCCTGGAATGATAGTAACTTGATAAGGTCTCCCATAGCGGATCTGGTACGGGCTCACCTTTTCCTTGGAATTTGGCTGAATTCTGACTCTCAATAAGGCTAGGGGAAGAGCCTGCGGCCATTTAAGTGATGTTTCCTGACAAACTTTACTCATTTGTCTTTTTAGACTCTGATTCATTCTCTCAACTTTCCCACTGGATTGTGGCCTCCATGGAGTATGGAAATCCCATCTGATTCCCAGTATTTTAGACAAGTTCTGTACGACTTCTGCTATAAAACGTGGTCCTCTATCTGATGACATCCCAAAGGGAACCCCAAATCGGGGTATTCTTTCTTTTAACAATACCTTAGCAACTTCCAACTAGCTTTGTCAGTGCGACAGGGAAATGCTTCAGGCCACCCAGAAAACGTATCAATTAGGAGCAGCAAATACCGGTATCCTTCTTGTCGAGGTAGCTCAGCAAAATCTACCTGCCAGCAGTCTCCAGGACTGTTTCCCTTTTTGAGAACTCCTAGGAGGGGGTCTTTTATAGGAATGTGGATTATTTTGTAAGCGGATTTCACACTTACCCACTACGCTCTTAACAATTCCTGTCATCCTTACACTAAGTACCTGATCTTTCATGGCATTTACAAGGGCTTCTGCACCCCAGTGTGTTGCTTTATGTTTGTCTTCTGCCAGCTGCCTCATTACTGCCTGGGGTACTATTACTTGTCTATCTGGTGTTATCCACCACCCTTCAGGGTTTAGGTGGGCTTCTAATAGTTCGGCCAATTGGTTATCTTGGTTCTGATATTCCGGGGTTACATTTGGAAGGTTCACATACCTCGACGGAGCAACAATCAGGATGCTTTCCTCTGCTGTCTCTTTTGCTACTTAATCCGCTAATCGATTCCCTGTATTGGTTGATGTTTGTCCAGACTGATGAGCTTTGCAATGCATTATGGCTACTTCTATTGGTAGCTGAACACTGCCTAACGGTTGTTTAATTATATCCCCATACGTGACAGGAGATCCCTGTGCAGACAGCAGTCCTCTCTCTTTCCATATAGCTCCATGAGCGTGTACTACCCCAAACGCATCTTTGGAATCAGTCCGTATGTTGACTCTTTTATCCTTAGATAGTTCTAAGGCTCTTTGGAGTGCCACTAACTCTGCCTTTTGAGCAGATGTGTTCCCAGGTAGCGGACGAGCTTCCACAACTTCAGCCCGAGTTACGACTGCGTCACCAGCCACTCTTTTCCCTTTGCACATAAAACTGCTTCCACCTGTGAGCAGTTCCCAGTCGGGATTCTCTATTGGGGTGTCTTTCAAATCTTCCCGGCTTGGATAAACTTGCTCAATGGTTTGTAGACAGTCGTGTGATATTTCTCCTCCTGCTGATGGCTCAAGAAACATAGCAGGGTTGAGAGCAGTCGTCGTTTTCAATTCAACGTCTTCTTGCTCCAAAAGCACCACCTGGTATTTCAGCATCCTACTTGGAGACAGCCAGTGACTGCCTTTTTGTTCTAGAACAGCTATAACCATGTGGGGTACGTAAACAGTCATTCTTTGTCCCAGAGTTAGTTTTCGGGCTTCTTGGATTAGTAATACCGTGGCTGCTGCTACTGCTCTGAGACAGGCCGGCCATCCCTTACCTGGAAGTTGTGTTTTTCGGCCCGTACTCGGACTTTCCCATTCAAATGCGAACAACGCCTGACTTCCTGCCTCTAGAGGCACGCAGAAGAAAGCAGCCTTTAAATCTAAGGCTGTGAACCACTCACCATTCTCCTTGATCGTATTCAATGACGTACATGGGTTGGCTACAACGGGGTGTATATCCTGCACTATTTGATTCGTAGCCCTAAGATCTTGTACCAGCCTGTATTCGTCTGAATGAGGTTTCTTTACTGGCAAAATAGGGCTATTAGAGGCTGATGGACATTCTACTAGCAATCCATATTGTCTAAAGTTATTAATCAATTTTTCCAATCCCCTTCTCACTTCTAATCTTTCCAATTTTAAAGGATATTGGTTTTGCCTTACCGGTCTGGCGTTAGGTTTTAGCGGTATTCTTACTGGTTCCGCTGCTCGTGATTTCCCTGGGATTTCAGTGGCCCAAACCAGCGGAGTAACGGCATTCTCTACCGCTTCCGGAATCCCTCCTTCCGCCTCGGGTTGCTGTAACATAAAAACCTGGGCTTCCAGGGCTTTACTTTCTGGAATATGGACTTGTACTCGCCCATTTTCAAAAGTTATTTGTGCGTTCAGTTTACTCAGGACAGCCCTTCCTCATAACGGCATTGGGCATTCAGGCATGTATAAGAATTGATGCGTCAACCATCGCTTGCCTATTTTAAATTTTAATGGCTGGGAAAACGGCCTGTTTCCCCCTTTCCCTGTGGCACCAACTACATTTACGGTAGCTTGACCAAAACTCCCTTTACAAGTATTTAAAACAGAGTATGCTGCTCCAGTGTCTACTAAAAAATCCGTCCTCTCATTCCCCAGCGTCAGGGTGACCAGGGGCTCAGCTGGGGATGACTCCCCTGGTCCTCCTCATGCCTCATCTAGAGTCAACAGCTTTACAGCCTGATCAGGGGTAATCCCATTAACTCTCCTCCTTCGCGGACAATTTCGTTTCCAGTGTCCCTTTTCCCTGCAAATAGCACATTGATCCCTACCCAGAGGACGGCTCTGAAGTCTGTTTCCTCCATCGCCTCCCCGATACCTTACTTCTCGCAATCCTTGTTCTGCTAGTGCAGCAATCGGCTTCCTTTCCCGATTCCTCTCAACGACCTTCAATCAACTACTGAAAACGGAACTTTAACAGTAACCGGCCCGTTCGTTAGTTCCAACCGCTTGCCGGAGAGGTGCTTGAAGTGCCTCCCCCCTTTCCGCATCACGATGTTCCAGTCCCCTCCTAGTTCTCCCGGCTACGGGGCTGAAATCCCCTCCTTCATCTCTCCTCGACTCAGCTCCCCGCCTCATCCCTGATCTCTCCTGCCTTTGCGACTCCCGCCTCCTTTGCCCTGGGGCCACCAGCAAATCTACATCCTCCTCCTCCTCCGATTTTCCATACTGAACACAACGCTTTCCAATACTACAGGCAGGACAACGTCTCTTTGCTTTCTTTCCTTGATCCTTCTCTAAAGTCAGAACCAGAGGGTCCTTTGGCTCTGAGCAACAATCTTTCTGCCATTCCGGTCCATTTCGCAATGGAAAGAACAACTCTACGCAGGGCACTTCCTTCCACTTCCCTTCACGACGAAGGGAAATAACATTAACTGTAATATCGTATTCTACTCCAAAGTCCCATCCTTTGGCCATTTTTCTTGATCTTCCAAAATATACAGTGGCCACCAATGATTACAATATTCAATCCATTGCTTTCTTGTGAGGGTGTCACTCTCAACATCCTTCCAGTGTTTTAATAAACATCCCAGAGGTGACTTTTTCAAAATTCTCCCTTCTAAGCGTTGCCCAGAACCCACGATACAACCATTACAGACAACAATTAACAATATCAGACACGTTCACACACTCACAACAACACACATCCGCGGATATACTCACAACACTCACACTTTCCCACGGCTGGCACTTACGTGCAAACAAGCCTTCCCTTTAACAGGTTTCCCTTTTAGTCCCTCACAGACTGGTTCCCTTAGAAGTAATGCCTTATAATCCCAGGGGATTTTGCATTGAACTCACCGGATCAGGGGATCGGAGGATCTCCCCCCAAAAAAAAACTTCGGTGGCGCCGGAGTCCTCTCGATCCCGAGAATCCGCTGAGCGTCAGATGTGGTGTCCCATCTGGGTTGCCACATTGTCACGGAAAATCGGGAATAAAACTCCTTAGCACTGGGTGTATTAAAGAGCAGGCATTACTTTATTCGGCCGGGTGCACGGGGGATCTCTCCTCCTAGCATGCACGCTGTCTGTTGCATCAACTGTCCCTTATAGGGTTCTGCGATATACATATTCATAATAATTTCTTGGAAAAGTCATGCATATTCATTATATTTCTCGGAACTAATTATAATGTCTGCATAGTCCTTCACGCATGCGTTATGAGTCCTCAGGAGCATCTTCAGGTGTCTTAGGTGGTCTCTGGAGGTCTCTTGTGGTCTCTTGTGGTCTTTGCAGGAGGTGAGCTTTTCTTGAACCTTTGGGCCCTTCTCCTTATGTGGTCACAAATTGGCTCAGCACTGCCACTTCCCACAGTTTTGGTTGTCCTCGTCCAGTTTCTGCTAGTACTTCTCTGTCTCTCACGATGTGCTCGTTAGCTGTGGCCGTGTATGTTTGACGCACGCTTGATGAGTCCAGCATTTTATCTTATAACTATTTACAACACAGGGACCCTGCACCCACGGGCCCCGTGGCACATCTTCACCAGCACCCTCTCCCAAAAGCCCCCCGCACCCTCAGCCCCGCAGCCTGCGCTGCCCACTCGGCGTGTCACCCCGCGTGGGGAACAGGGGCCGGGGCCGCTGCCAGCAGCAGGAATCCGGGCAGGGCAAGGGTTGCTTCGCTTCGGGATTAGTCTCTTGCCATGGCACAGGGTAGAGCAACGCAGGACGTGAAGCAAAGCCCTCAGCCTGGGCACGTTCAGAGCCTTGGACATCAGCAACTACAGCTACAAAACTCCGTCCCCTGATCCCGGCACCAGCCGTTCCCCAGGCTGTCATGGCCTTCAGGGGATTAGTTGGCATATTGCACCTTTACGGCCTGATCCTGGCTCTTGCCCCACGAGTCCCTTTTCTTGTCCTCCAGCAGGCAGGGAACCCAGAAGGTTTCCTGGCTGCTTTGATGGCATCACTGCAGGGGTCAGGCGCATCAGAGCTCACTCTTTGCTGGTGACAGCTTTGCTGTTGGGGACACCACTCTCCAGCAGCCCATGAACCCCGCTGGTGCCCCGTGCCGTGACCTCCATAAGTGGGACCCCCTCTGTGCACAGGTACCCCCTGCCCCCGGGGCGGCCGTGCCAGCACCCCCAGCCGCCTCCAGCCCTGGGAACCCAGAGCAAGTGGAAACCGCAACGCTGCAAACGCTGCGTGTGCCCAAAGCAAATGCAAAGAGAGCTTGGGTCTGAACAAACATAAATAAATCGCTTTATATACATAAAAAAAACTCCACAGAACATCCTACAAATCTTCTTCCTGAGGAAACCCCGCTGCCGAGCCGCCAAGCCCCGCACCTCCGTCAGCCCTGGAAGAAAAAAAGCAAGCGGCATGGCCCTTTGGCTAACGAGCAGTGCCTCGCCGAGCAGAGCTGGGGGTTCCCGAGCCGGCTCAGCGGCAGCAGCTGCTTCGGGTTGGGGTTCGTCCTGATGGGCATTACATTTGCCACAGCCCTGGGACACGCTGCGGAGAGCAGGACTCTGCCACCAGCGCTAAGCCCCGGCTGGGCTTAGGGTTAGGCTTGGCTTGCCCGGCCCTAGGAAATCGCTCCCTTCCCAGAGCGGACGGGTGCTCAGGGCAGTGCGGTGGTGGTGGTTGTGCCGCCAGGATGAGGGGACCGACCGGGCGCCATAGCCCTGCAGCGGGGCCCACCAGCCCCAGCCCCAGCCCGGCAGCAGGCAACCCACCGGGACTGCAGGCAGTGGATGGGGAGCACGTACCTGTCCTGCTGCTGGTGGGTCTATCTCCATCTCCATCTCAACCTCCACCTCCACTTCCACCTCCATCGCCACCTCCACCTCCACTTCCACCTCCATCGCCACCTCCATCACCACCTCCACCTCCATCTCCATCTCACCATCCAGATCTACCTTCATCTCCACATCCACGCAGCTGGCAGCAGCCTCCCCAGCCCCCAGCATGAGCAGGCATATCCTAAGCCGAAAGCCAAGCAGAAAAGGGCATTGGTCCTTCCCTGGCCAGCCGAGCGCACCTGTGGGCCGGGGGTCTCGGCACCCCTGCCCCCTCTCGCTGCCTGGGGAGAGCCGTGGGGCGATGGGGCCCCTGGGCACATCCCCAGCAGGAGTTGGCTGGAGGCCAGGGGGCTCCTTCGCCACCAGCACCCACCACCACTGACGGGCCAGCGCCTGCAGCCGGAGGATCCTGCGCTTCGCGTGCTTCAGCAGCTTGGGCAACGGCAAGGTCTTGTGGACCTGAAGGAGCAGAGAGGGCAGGGGTGAGCGGCCCTGCTCCCTGCCCCGCGGGGCCCCGGGGACAGAGCCCGGCACCGCCGTGCGGAGACACCGGCCCCCTGCCTGCCTCGGCACCCAGAAGCTTCTTACTCTGCGCAGGCGGCTTTGCGGCTCCAGGCGGCTCCCCAGGCAGGGCTGAGCTCCCATGGCTCCAGCCTGGAAAGGGGCAGAGGAGGCACCGGCTCAGGCTCCGGGCAGGACCCAGCTGCTCCCGGCAAGCATCCCTCCGGCACGAGCACAGGGCGCTCCGGGCTCCCCCGGGGACGTGTTCCCCCCGGGCAGGGATGCTCCATTTCAGCAGGGGATGAGCAGCCCAGAAGGGCTTCTCCCAGCCCGTGGCCTTGCAGGGTGGGTGGGTGGGTGGAGAGCGCGAGCCAAGCTCCCGGCCCCCCCAGCTCCCCAGAGCGGGGTCCCCACCCCGAGCCCTCCTGGTGGTGCCTGCTCCAGCCTGCCCGGGCAGTGGGAGGGTGCCCACCTCCGTGGAGCAGGGCCGTACCTCTGGCAGCACAAGCGTCCTCTTCCTCTGGGCCTTCATGACGCCAGAGGTGGCAGCACTGAGACGGGGACCAAGGTGCTGGGAGCAAGCGAGAAGGGCTGGGTCAGGCGTCCGAGGCACCGGGAGCAGGGGAGAAGGGCTGCGTCGGGAGCAGGGGAGAAGGGCTGTGTTGTGCTCGTTGCCGGGCACTGGCAGCTGCAGCTGGAACACGGGCCAGGACCCGTGTTCACACCTCTGTGGGGGATGGGGACGACCCTGGAGTGGGGGGGCAGCTTCATGGGGAACGCTGGGGAATTTCTGTGTTCTCCCTCGAGGTGAATTAAACACACTTTTTTGCTTCAATAGAAAGTAAAATGAACGAACGCTGCGTTGGGCAGTGTCCTGCCGCCATCAGCGGTTCTTCAAGGAGTCTGCAGAGATGCATCACAAGCAGATCCCTTATATCCACTCAGCCCAGCACCGATCCCTGAGCGGTTGCATGGGGCACCTCAGCCCAGCCGCGGGTCCAGCCCCCAGCCCAGCTCTGCTGCCCAAAGGTGCCCCCTGAGAGCTCCCAGCCCACGACGGCTGCAGTGCAATGCTGTGGCTGCTTCTGCGCTCGTCCTCAAGGCAAACTCCGCTCCCTTGCAGGGAGCCCTGCTGGCTCTGGCATCCCTGCTGCCAGACAGCTCAACCCCTTCTGCAGCTGGGCCGTCTTGCCCTCCATGCCAGCTCATTCCCCGGTCACAAATTCCCACTGCCGAACGGTTACAATCTGAATTTCCCCTTCCGGGATCAGCCTGGGAGGGTGACACAGCTGGAGGCTCACTGTGAGTGGGGTTCCCCCTCCTGAGCCCAGCACCCTGCCCTGCAGCCCTGAGGGGGCAGCTCCGGGCTTCCCCTTCTCCTGAGCTCCCGGCACCCCCCTGCGCCTGGCCGGGCCCAGGGAAGGGGGCAGCCGAGGACACTGGCGTGGGCAGAGGGGACCTGCCAGCCCGCCAGCCACTCCCCACCACCTCGTCTCGGCGGCAGCGCAGGTGCACGGAGGAGGCCCAAGCTGCAGAAGGGCCAGGGCGTAGGGCCAGCTCCGTGGGGCGAGGACCATCTCCTTTGCTCTTTCCTTGTTCCAGGAACAGCCAGCGAGTCGACCCGAGCACTGCTCACGTCCTCCAGTTCGGATACGGCCACGAGGGGTGGAATTCATCCCTGTCCCACCTCTGGATGCAGGTGGCGGTAGGACACGGCTGCGCTGCCACCTGCTCCAGCTGGGCATGTCATGGGGTGATCCCGTGCGAGGACCTGCACCCAATGCGCACTGAAGGCTGCCGAGGAAAGGACAAGATGTGCTGCCGTCAGCATGTGCTGAGGACTCCCCGGGTTAAGTGTGAGCTAAAAAAGCTCACGATGCTTGAACCCAGGCACCCCTCTGTGTGTGTGTGTGCGCGTGTGAGTGTGTGCGCGCACGCACTTGCTGCACGCAGCAGCACCCCCCCTCTGTCCCTGCCGGCATTTGCCTACTGAAAGGTCCCTCTCCCTCTCCACCTGCCCCGGCTCCCCCTGCCACCTCTCGCACTGGGATGTGGCCCCGGTGACTCACGCCAGCGGCCGATGGCTCTCGGGGCGGTGGGAGGAAAGGCCAGCGAGTGCATCTGCCGCAGAGGCAGGGGTGGGGGGAGCGCTGCCAGCTGCGTCCCTGGGGAACCGTCCCTGGGAGCCAGCCACCCCGCTCCCACCAGCGGGATCCCCGGGGAAGGGGGGTGGAGGATGTTCCCAATGGCAGCACCTTCCTGCTGCTCTCGGAGAGGAGGAAAACCAAGCTGGCCCTGCTGCAGGGCTAACAGGCTGGCAAGAAGCAGCGTGGCAGAAGTGAGCGGTTGTCCCTACATTGCGTGGTGGGTCAGCACCTCCTCTCCTCCTCCGTGGTGCTTCTGGCCCTGGGCATCTCTCACAGCCCTGTCTTGTCCTCAGCACTGTGCTGCATATCTCTCGGCCCCTTCGAGCTGAGGCTGTAGGACCTCACCAGGGTGCTCGCTGCCAGCCACGCTTCCCCCCGCTCCAGCAGCCTGTCCCACGTCACTCTCTCGGTGTGCTTCCCCGCCGCCGTCCCCTGCTCGCCGTACCGAGACGACTGTGAGCAGCACTTTGCCAAGCCAGGGAAGTCGTTTTCACCCAGCAGGGCTTCACCACAAAACAGAGGCAGAGCGTGTGCCTTAAATGTCAGGGGCTGGAGGAGGCGGTTTTGGCTCTGCTCCTCCTCCCACCTCCCCTGTGGGTGAGCAGGACCCAGGGGGGTCTCGGCACCCCGGGCTGCCAGCACAGCCGCGGGGCTGAGGCCACGCCGGGATGCCCCGTGCTTGTGCAGCACCAGCTCCGTGGGCAATTTCCCAGGGCCACCCTCTGTCTCACCGGATCCCCGCATGGCAGCGCCGGTGGGGTCACCTTGGGGAGGGCTGCAGCCCACCGGTCCCTGTGTCCCCCCCAGCCACCTCTGGCCCCAGACCCTCTTCCCACACCACGGGCTCGGTTTCCCAGGGCGCGGGGCTGCAGCGCGTACCTGGGCGGGCTCCCCCCCTCCTCTCCTGCGGCTGCTTCGAAAGGCGGCGGGGAGAGCGGCAGCGCGTGTGCGAGCAGCTTCCCATGCCGCCCCGCGGGGTGACCTTCTCCACTGGTGCTCAGTGCCTGCGGCGCGGCGTAGCGCAGCGCAGGAGACGGGGCGAGCTCCCGCACCCTCCGGCTCAGCCCAGCGAGGAGGCAAGGGCTGCACCGTCCCCTTGCCCAGGTGGGAAGGGTCTGGCCATGCTGGTGAGGGGCCCCAGGGGTGGGGCAGGGTGCAGGGAGCACACGGCTCAGCTCCTTGCTCACCGAGTTGGGAGGCGATGGCGTGTCTGTCCTGCGGGAGGGAATAACCTGTGTTTGGGGAACACCCGGAGCTCAGCAGGCCCGTGCCACGGGCGAGCTGGGGGGAGAGGCGATGCCACCGCATCTGCAGCGGGCTTGGGCGTGTGGCTTTGCACCAATTTGAGTGCCCAGGGTGGCTGTCCCGGCTCCAGGCTTCGCCAGGGCCAGGGATGCAAAGCTCCCGTTCCGCGGGGAAGGGATCTCTCTCTTCAGAGACCCCTGGAGACAAGCAGGGAGGTAGCAGACCCCATTCGAGGGCTGATTCTGCACAGCCAGGAGGGAGCTGCAGAGCGGGGCCATGGCACAGCCCTGCTCAGGGCTGGCTCACCCTGCCTTTCCCTTAAAGCCACCTGAGTTTTAAAGCGGATGGAGGGAAAAAAGCATGACTATGGCAGAAAAAAGCATCCCGCGTGGCAGGGCTCCAGCACTCACCCTCGCTGCGTTTGTAGCCCCTGTGGCAGCAAAAAGAGCCGTCGGGGTTTCCCCGGCGTGAGCTGAGGTGAGGACTCCCTGGCTCAGCCCCGTGCTGAGCTCTTCCACGTCTCACAGGCGCAGGATGGAGCCAAGTGTTTGCTGAGCACCGCACAGTGTATTCCTCAAAGGTTTGGAAAAATGATCAGAAGGATGCCACGACACACGCTGCCACCACCTTTGTTGCAATACTTACAGAGCTGCAGTTTATAAGCTCAGCCAAGTGACGACGAGGGGGATGCCGAGGACGGAAACGTTGGGAACGTGGATCCAGGCAAAGCTTTGGGCCGTGCTGGGGCTGCAGAGGTCCAACAAGCTGCCTGGAAATTTGATTGTTCGAGACTCCCGTCTCAGCAGCTCCCAGACAGCCACTGCTTCCTTCTGGCACTCCCAGAGCACTGCCAGGGCACACCTGTGAAATTCATCCCAGTACCTGCAGCCAGGGGAGACACCGCACCATCGGTCCCTTTGCAGTAGCACAGCACCCGAGGAGCCGGGCAGAGCCTTGCTGCCCCGAGCCCGCCCTCCGGGCAGCGACAACCTTGGTATTTTGCCATTCCCTCCATCGCCTCCCAGAGCATCTTGGCTAAAACTCCAAACCTCAAAACACACTGGAATTATTTAATACGTTCCCCCCACACACCCTCTGCAAGTCAATCAGATCCATTGTTTTCCATCAACAAATGTTTCCCTTGGGCACCGAGCACCCCGAGTATCTAAACCGGGCTGCGAACAAAGGCCCAGCGCGTTTCATTCACAGCTTCCTCCAAGCTGACTCAAGGGCAAAACGCGAGCACAAAGCAAGGAGAAGGACAACGTCTCCCACAGACCATCGCAGCTTTAGAGCCAAGGTGCGGGCAGGGGCGGGAGGAGTTCTTCACTGTGTTCTCATTAGACACATCTCCATTTATCTGCTGGGTATTACCCTGCGCGAGTAGAAGCCGGTCAGTGCAAAGAGGCTCTTGGGGAGCACCAGGGACAAACAACAAGACAGGCAAAGGTAACCCGCGGTCCTGCAGGACTAAACCGGGAGCTGCTCGCTGAAGACCCCCTTGGCTGCCTCCCCTGAGCACGGCAACTTGGGGTTTGGGGTTTTTTTTTTCTTCAGATCCAGAGCTAGAACCAGGCAGGGAAAAACCCTGGCAGAAACGGGGCTGAAAACCACAGCTCCCGAGAAGACTCTCCCAGGAGAGGGGCACAGTGGGCACCAGCCCACCGGTCCGGCACGCTGGGGCCAGCGCCACGTGGGATGACCCCGCGCTGCATTCATCCAGAGCGGTATCCAGCCTGCCAAGGCTTTATCCCCTCCCTGAGCTCCTTCCTTACCTCTGGTGAAGCAGCACGGTGGCTCTGAAGAAGCTGCTTTTGAGCTGTTTCCAACCAGCCCCCTGCCCACAGGTGTCAGGCTGAGCAGGGAGGGGTGGGCTCCAGCTGTCCAGGGGTGAGGACAGCAGGTACCAAGCTGGGCCATGTCCCCCCGCATGGTGTGGGGAGGACCAGAACGGGCACCCCGCCCGATTTTTGCTTTTTGGCTGCCGAGTGTAGGAGGATTGGACTCCCTACCGGACTCCCCAACGGCTGCTGTAAGTGCTGCTCTGTGACGGGGAGGGCACCCACGGCCTGGCAGGTTGCTGCATGCACACTAGCGTGTCCGTAAGTCCCAACACAGCTGAAGTCACGGGCGAGGGCTCTGCTTTGTAGGTACAAACCCACAAAATAAAACAGCAGGAGCCCAAAAGGCTCAGCAAATGCCACGGGCCATCCTCTCCTCTGGAAGCGGTTCCTCTCCAAAACACAAACTTCCCCAAGGGACAGGTAAGGCTCTATGCCACGCTTGCCACTAACCTTCCCCCCCGCCCCCATGACTTCTTTCAAAGAGAGTTTCTTTTACCTGAAAAGAGCTTTGCAAAAGCATTTCATCTGGCAGCTGCTTTGGAGCAACGCGTGTCCTGGCACCTGACGCTGGGGCAAGGCAGGGACCAGCCCCCCAGGGGCAGCACCCCCCTGGGTCCCAGCCGGCTCCCCGGCCTCTGCCAGCCCACAGCACCTAATGACTCGCACCCCAAGGCACCCTCCTGCCCTCCCCTCCACCTCAGGTTTGCTGTCCCACGGTAGCTGGGGCTGGGCACCACCTCCAGGCAGTAATTGAGCTGCAAGCTGGGGACTGCCTAGAGGACAGGAGCAATTGCTTTGCCACCTTCCCCGTGCCCGCCGCGACACCAGGCACACGGGCCACCCCTGGGGAAGGAGAAGCAGCCCAGCCGGCCAAGCAGGGACCCTGCGCATGGGGAGGGGGGGGCTTGGCTTTCTCCAAGCGCCCTGTGCTCGAGACGACACCTTGTACAGACACGTGGACCTGAGCACTCTACTTACTTGATTTCCCTACCAAGGCTTACGTCAGAATGCCAGCTGTGAGGGAGTTCATTAAACCGAGTCACTGTGGCAGAATAAGTGTCCCCAGATAACGAGAAAAGCTGGTGCCAACCAGGGAACCTCCTGCGCTCACTCCCGAGCTGCAGCAGCAGAAGGCAGCTCTGCCAGGTGAGGGTTAAACCTGGCCTGTGTCTTCGGGCAAAGGACAGCTGGGGGAAGGCTGAGGGGGATGACAGCTCCTGCCTGGTTCTGCTTTCAGCCGGGATGGAAATTCCCAATCCTTCACCCTGCACAGCCTCCATCTGCTCAGCCAGGCCGGCCGGCTCTGGGGCAGCACTGCGCACGCAGGGCCAAGACGCCACCAGCCCCATGCCGGCTCCCAGCTCCGCATCCATCCCTCACCTGCGCTCCTGGAGAGGGGACCGCGGCACCAGGAAAGCAGATGGCAGCGGAGAAGGCTGAGGGTTGAAGACCAATAATTCAGAAATATTTCCTGGCAGGAAGCTGGGACATCATCACCTTCTTCCTCCAGCCATGGCAAGCCCGGCTAGCCGTGCACCGGGACCGGCAGGAGAAGCTGGCATATCCCTGAACGTGCCGAGCCCCAGAGCCTGTGAAGAAACCTCATCTCACACATTTCATGTGAGTTTCAGCAGAGGAATCACTCCTCCAGCAGTCAACCACAGCACGCGCTGGGCTGCGTGCTCGGGTTTTTTCTCTAATACCAAGAAGCCCCATGTTCAAAAAAGTATATATTACAGCCCAAGGCAGAGCCGTTCCCGTCTCAACTCAGCCTTCAGCCACATCCCAGGGAGGATTTTCATCCTGAGCTAGGCTGTCCCCTGGAAAAGGCAGAAAAAAGGGCAAGTCACAGCCAACCTCCCATCGCCAGGTTTGCTGGCAGGGGAATGCACGGACAAAACGAAGAGATAATTGTTTTTTTTTAAATGGGGGCTAGTCAGTTTTCTGTTCTCCCTGAGCAGGAGAGTTTTGTTGAAGTGTTTTCAACTTCTGGCAACAACCAAAGTTCGATATTTCGGCTGGGGCAGGCGGGAGGACTAGGGACCCTCCGCTTGCCTCGGCATCAGCACCAGCATCTCGTCCCAGCTTGCTCAGAGCCCAACCTGCCTGCACCAATGGCGACTGCCCCGTCCCGCACTGCCCCCTGCCCTGCCGCAGCCCCCACAGATGCCAGCCAGCTGTGCTGGCACCACCGAGCAGGTCCCAGAGCCTCCACCCCACCACTGAGGGCGATGCCTTCCCCTCCCAGCCCGCGGGGTGGTTTTCAGCAGCTTGGAAAGCCTGACCCGCAGGGCACGCAGCCCTCCGCCTTGCCCTAGCAGGTTTCCACCCCCCCAAGGCACGCGAGTTTTCCCTTAATTGCTGCCTGCGCTTCCTCATAACTCCTTTTCACTCCCCACAACTCGCTGCTGGGGACACAGAGCTGCCTCCATTTATCTCCACAAACATTTTATTTCCACCTTTCCCTTGCTCCCCCTCGCTGCTTCTGCTGGTTTGCTTCTTAAGCAGACCTTTCCCCAAACCCTCCCAGCACCACCCCTCGCTCCCCAACTCTTTTACTATTATTTCAGTCCTGCTAAAGTTAACCTCCTCCCAAAACCCTGATCTCGGCCCACTTGCTACACACTCACGAAAACCAGGGGTGGGGCAAAGTCAAGCCAGAAGGACGAAGAGTCTCAGCAGGGACGGACGGAGGGACGGAGGGAGGGAGAAGGCTCGGTTTGGGCAGCAGGATCTAACTCGAGGCCGGTTGCAGGTTGCCCCCTGCAGCGCTGGACCTTGGGACAGCCCGGACACATAGAAGTCCCCGTCTGAAACCCAGGTGTCCAGGGGAGCCTTTCCCAGGGGACAAAGGGGGTCGGGTCCTGCCAGCGGGCATGCAGGGGGTCGCAGGAAGAGTCCTGGGGCTGGAGCTATTGCTAAGGGCCGGGGATGCAAACTCTGGCTGGAGCCGCGTGGCAGATGGACGGACGGATGGATGGATGCAGGGAGTTCACTGGGTCTGTCTGAAATTGGAGCAAGGTGGGGAGCACGTGTGCGTTGGCACATACCGGCGGGATCCAGGAGGGCAGGAGAAGAGTTCAGACAGCAGCACAGGGGCAATGCCAAAAAGCCACACTGGCTGTGCACCACAGATACCCCACCACCACCCCACCCCCCTCATCTGGGGACCGGCCCCACAGGGTGGGACATGCAGGGGGTCCTGGCGCGAGGCCGTACTCACCCACAGACTCGGTGCAACCCCTGCAGCTCAATGCCGGCCACCTCCTCGTCCGTGGCCATGTTTTCCCCCAGCTTGAGGACGCAGTCCAAGAAGCCTTGGTAAACGTTGGCACAGGCGGTGCCCGATGCCAGCAGCCCGGCCAGGTGCCCTGCCAGCCGCCGAGGGGGTCGGCGTGAGCACCCAGACCTTTGCGTGGTGACCAGCCCTGGGCCGCCACAGTGCCGGTGCCACCCAGGCAGGGTGAGCTCCCCTTCCACGCAGGACGCACACGAACCACGCGCTGTCCCTCGCCCATGCCCAGCCCTGCCTGCATTTGCAGAGAGCCTGAAAGAGCCGCTCTGCCAGGGCAGGGAGCCGATGCGGGGGCAGTCGGGGCGCCCCGCTCCCAGCCTGCCCTGGCTGCTCACCCGCGCCCAGCACCAGCAGCACCAGCAGCCCCGGCCCGGGGGGGAGGGCAGCCACAGGCGGGGGTGCACGGCCAGCTCAGCACCGGCAGCCAGGACCCACCGGGGAGAGACGCACGGCACCGACCCACGGAGCAGGGAAGGGACCCCACGTCGCCCCCCGCCTCCACACCCCAGGCGCCACCTGGAAAGCGGCCGCTCCCCAGCCCGGGCACCCCAAACCCCGCCCGGGCACCCCCACCCCGACCCCCGCCCGGGCAGCCTTACCCAGGGCGAGGAGCAGCGCGGCCGTGCCCCGCCGCTGCCCCATCCCGCCGCCGGCTCCGCCCGGGCTCGGCCTCGGGCTCGGGCTCCGGCTCCAGCCCGGCGACGGCTGCGGCGGCTGCCGGTGCCCGCACCGCTGCCCGCACCCCCATGGCCGGCAGCGCTCCCCGCCCGCTCCCGCCCGCCTCCGCGGGGAGGGCGCCCGGCCCCGGCCGCCGCTAATGAGCGGCTTTGGCCGCGGCTAATTAAGGAGGGGGCTGGGCCGCGGCTAACGAGCGCCCGAGGGCAGCCCCGTGCCCGTAGCCCGCAGCCCCGGCCCCTGCCCCCCGCAGCCCCGGCCCCAGCGCGCCCCGCGCCTCCCTGGATCCTGCACCCCTGGACCTCGCAGCATCGCATCCCCTCGGGACGCTCGGCCAGCACCCACGGCTCCCCGCACACCACATCCAGGGACCCTGCACCCACGGGCCCCGTGGCACATCTTCACCAGCACCCTCTCCCAAAAGCCCCCCGCACCCTCAGCCCCGCAGCCTGCGCTGCCCACTCGGCGTGTCACCCCGCGTGGGGAACAGGGGCCGGGGCCGCTGCCAGCAGCAGGAATCCGGGCAGGGCAAGGATTGCTTCGCTTCGGGATTAGTCTCTTGCCATGTCACAGGGTAGAGCAACGCAGGACGTGAAGCAAAGCCCTCAGCCTGGGCAGGTTCAGAGCCTTGGACATCAGCAACTACAGCTACAAAACACAGGACCCCCTCTGTGCACAGGTACCCCCTGCCCCCGGGGCGGCCGTGCCAGCACCCCCAGCCGCCTCCAGCCCCGGGAACCCAGAGCAAGTGGAAACCGCAACGCTGCAAACGCTGCGTGTGCCCAAAGCAAATGCAAAGAGAGCTTGGGTCTGAACAAACATAAATAAATATCTTTATATACAGAAAAACAACTCAATAGAACGTCCTACAAATCCTCTCCTTGGAAACCCCGCTGCCAAGCCGCCAAGCCCCGCACCTCCGTCAGCCCTGGAAGAAAAAAAGCAAGCGGCATGGCCCTTTGGCTAACGAGCAGTGCCTCGCCGAGCAGAGCTGGGGGTTCCCGAGCCGGCTCAGCGGCAGCAGCTGCTTCGGGTTGGGGTTCGTCCTGATGGGCATTACATTTGCCACAGCCCTGGGACACGCTGCGGAGAGCAGGACTCTGCCACCAGCGCTAAGCCCCGGCTGGGCTTAGGGTTAGGCTTGGCTTGCCCGGCCCTAGGAAATCGCTCCCTTCCCAGAGCGGACGGGTGCTCAGGGCAGTGCGGTGGTGGTGGTTGTGCCGCCAGGATGAGGGGACCGACCGGGCGCCGTAGCCCTGCAGCGGGGCCCACCAGCCCCAGCCCCAGCCCCAGCCCGACAGCAGGCAACCCACCGGGACTGCAGGCAGTGGATGGGGAGCACGTACCTGTCCTGCTGCTGGTGGGTCTATCTCCATCTCCATCTCCATCTCTACCTCCATCTCTACCTCCATCGCCACCTCCAACTCCACTTCCAGCTCCACCTCCATCGCCACCTCACCATCCACCTTCATCTCCACATCCACGCAGCTGGCAGCAGCCTCCCCAGCCCCCAGCATGAGCAGGCATATCCTAAGCCGAAAGCCAAGCAGAAAAGGGCATTGGTCCTTCCCTGGCCAGCCGAGCGCACCTGTGGGCCGGGGGTCTCGGCACCCCTGCCCCCTCTCGCTGCCTGGGGAGAGCCGTGGGGCGATGGGGCCCCTGGGCACATCCCCAGCAGGAGTTGGCTGGAGGCCGGGGGGCTCCTTCGCCACCAGCACCCACCACCACTGACGGGCCAGCGCCTGCAGCCGGAGGATCCTGCGCTTCGCGTGCTTCAGCAGCTTGGGCGACGGCAAGGTCTTGTGGACCTGAAGGAGCAGAGAGGGCAGGGGTGAGCGGCCCTGCTCCCTGCCCCGCGGGGCCCCGGGGACAGAGCCCGGCACCGCCGTGCGGAGACACCGGCCCCCTGCCTGCCTCGGCACCCAGAAGCTTCTTACTCTGCGCAGGCGGCTTTGCGGCTCCAGGCGGCTCCCCAGGCAGGGCTGAGCTCCCATGGCTCCAGCCTGGAAAGGGGCAGAGGAGGCACCGGCTCAGGCTCCGGGCAGGACCCAGCTGCTCCCGGCAAGCATCCCTCCGGCACGAGCACAGGGCGCTCCGGGCTCCCCCGGGGACGTGTTCCCCCCGGGCAGGGATGCTCCATTTCAGCAGGGGATGAGCAGCCCAGAAGGGCTTCTCCCAGCCCGTGGCCTTGCAGGGTGGGTGGGTGGGTGGAGAGCGCGAGCCAAGCTCCCGGCCCCCCCAGCTCCCCAGAGCGGGGTCCCCACCCCGAGCCCTCCTGGTGGTGCCTGCTCCAGCCTGCCCGGGCAGTGGGAGGGTGCCCACCTCCGTGGAGCAGGGCCGTACCTCTGGCCGCACAAGCGTCCTCTTCCTCTGGGCCTTCATGACGCCAGAGGTGGCAGCACTGAGACGGGGACCAAGGTGCTGGGAGCAAGCGAGAAGGGCTGGGTCAGGCGTCCGAGGCACCGGGAGCAGGGGAGAAGGGCTGCGTCGGGAGCAGGGGAGAAGGGCTGTGTTGTGCTCGTTGCCGGGCACTGGCAGTTGCAGCTGGAACACGGGCCAGGACCCGTGTTCACACCTCTGTGGGGGATGGGGACGACCCTGGAGTGGGGGGGCAGCTTCATGGGGAACGCTGGGGAATTTCTGTGTTCTCCCTCGAGGTGAATTAAACACACTTTTTTGCTTCAATAGAAAGTAAAATGAACGAACGCTGCGTTGGGCAGCGTCCTGCCGCCATCAGCGGTTCTTCAAGGAGTCTGCAGAGATGCATCACGAGCAGATCCCTTATATCCACTCAGCCCAGCACCGATCCCTGAGCGGTTGCATGGGGCACCTCAGCCCAGCCGCGGGTCCAGCCCCCAGCCCAGCTCTGCTGCCCAAAGGTGCCCCCTGAGAGCTCCCAGCCCAGGATGGCTGCAGTGCAATGCTGTGGCTGTTTCTGCTCTCGTCCTCAAGGCAAACTCCGCTCCCTTGCAGGGAGCCCTGCTGGCTCTGGCATCCCTGCTGCCAGACAGCTCAACCCCTTCTGCAGCTGGGCCGTCTTGCCCTCCATGCCAGCTCATTCCCCGGTCACAAATTCCCACTGCTGAACAGTTACAATCTGAATTTCCCCTTCCGGGATCAGCCCGGGAGGGTGACACAGCTGGAGGCTCACTGTGAGTGGGGTTCCCCCTCCTGAGCCCAGCACCCTGCCCTGCAGCCCTGAGGGGGCAGCTCCGGGCTTCCCCTTCTCCTGAGCTCCCGGCACCCCCCTGCGCCTGGCCGGGCCCAGGGAAGGGGGCAGCCGAGGACACTGGCGTGGGCAGAGGGGACCTGCCAGCCCGCCAGCCACTCCCCACCACCTCGTCTCGGCGGCAGCGCAGGTGCACGGAGGAGGCCCAAGCTGCAGAAGGGCCAGGGCGTAGGGCCAGCTCCGTGGGGCGAGGACCATCTCCTTTGCTCTTTCCTTGTCCCAGGAACAGCCAGCGAGTCGACCCGAGCACTGCTCACGTCCTCCAGTTCGGATACGGCCACGAGGGGTGGAATTCATCCCTGTCCCACCTCTGGATGCAGGTGGCGGTAGGACACGGCTGCGCTGCCACCTGCTCCAGCTGGGCACGTCATGGGGTGATCCCGTGCGAGGACCTGCACCCAATGCGCACTGAAGGCTGCCGAGGAAAGGACAAGATGTGCTGCCGTCAGCATGTGCTGAGGACTCCCCGGGCTAAGCATGAGCTAAAAAAGCTCAGGATGCTTGAAACCAGGCACCCCCCTGTGTGTGTGTGTGCATGCGTGCCTCTGTCCCTGCCGGCGTTTGCCTACTGAAAGGTCCCTCTCCCTCTCCACCTGCCCCGGCTCCCCCTGCCACCTCTCGCACTGGGATGTGGCCCCGGTGACTCACGCCAGCGGCCGATGGCTCTCGGGGCGGTGGGAGGAAAGGCCAGCGAGTGCATTTGCCGCAGAGGCGGGGGTGGGGGGAGCGCTGCCAGCTGCGTCCCTGGGGAACCGTCCCTGGGAGCCAGCCACCCCGCTCCCACCAGCGGGATCCCCGGGGAATGGGGGTGGAGGATGTTCCCAATGGCAGCACCTTCCTGCTTCTCTCGGAGAGGAGGAAAACCAAGCTGGCCCTGCTGCAGGGCTAACAGGCTGGCAAGAAGCAGCGTGGCAGAAGTGAGCGGTTGTCCCTACATTGCGTGGTGGGTCAGCACCTCCTCTCCTCCTCCGTGGTGCTTTGAGGTGGATAGATTGGTGGAGCCACACCCTACCATCCCTGAGGCAAAGGCAGCAGATGGAGGCTCCACGAGAAGCAGAGGATCCCCTGCCTTCTTGCCACCAGGTAGAAAGAGGGGACCTAAGTGATGGGGGTGAATGGAAACAGGTCCCTGCTTGGGGTGCCAGGCGAACCCCCGCCCGGCCTCCCTCACCTTCCCGGTTGCCATGGCTCAGGGGCTGGTGCCATCGGAGGAATGTTGGCTTTTTTGATCATGGAGAGGTTTACACGGCACCGGGCCTGCTCGCGACAGATGGAGTCCAGCTGTCTCACAGGGGGAAAAGGATCGTTGCTCATGAAGTGGCAGGGCTCATTGAGAGGGCTTTAAACTAGGTCCGAAGGGGGAAGGGGATAAAACCAGGCTCACTAGAGTTGAGCCTAGGGGTGGCATGCCGATGCTGGGGGCGAAATCGATAGCCCAGCTCAAGTGCATCTACACCAATGCACGCAGGGAGCTGGAAGCCATTGTGCAGCGGGAGAGATAGGACTTAGTTGCCATCACAGAAACACGGTGGGGTGATTCTCAGGATTGGAGTGCTGCAATGGATGGCTCTAGACTCTTCAGAAGGGACAGGTGAGGAAGGAGAGGCGGTGGGGTGGCCCTGTATGTTAGGGAGTGTTTCGATTGTCTAGAGCTCAACGATTGTGATGATGATACGGTTGAGTGTTTATGAGTAAGGGTGAGGGGGAAGGCCAACGAGGCAGATATCCTGCTGGGAGTCTGTTATAGACCACCCAACCAGGATGAAGGGGCGGATGAAGCGTTCTACAAGCGGCTGGCAGAAGTCTCTCAATCGCTAGCCCTTGTTCTCGTGGGGGACTTCAACTTCCCGGACGTCTGCTGGAAACACAACACGGCAGAGAGGAAGCAGTCTAGGAGGTTCCTGGAGTGTGTGGAAGACACCTTCCTGACACAGCTGGTAAGTGAGCCTACCAGGGGAGGTGCCTCGCTCGACCTGCTGTTTACGCCAATGTGACGCCCATCTACAAGAAGGGCCGGAAGGAGGATCCGGGGAACTACAGGCCTGTCAGCCTGACCTCGGTGCCAGGGAAGATGATGGAGCGGTTCATCTTGAGGGCGCTCACAAGGCATGAGCGGGACAACCAGGGGATCCGGCCTAGCCAGCACAGGTTCATGAGAGGCAGGTCCTGCTTGACCAACCTGATCTCCTTCTATGACCGGGTGACCCGCGTAGTGGATGAGGGAAAGGCTGTGGATGTGGTCTACCTGGACTTCAGCAAGGCCTTTGACACCGTCTCCCACAGCATTCTCCTAGAGAAGCTGGCGGCTCACGGCTTAGACAGGTCTACTCTGCGCTGGGTAAAAAACTGGCTGGACGGCCGGGCCCAGAGAGTTGTGGTGAATGGAGTTCAATCCAGTTGGCAGCTGGTCACGAGCGGTGTTCCCCAGGGCTCAGTTTTGGGGCCGGTCTTGTTTAATATCTTTATCGAAGATCTGGATGAGGGGATCGAGTGCACCCTCAGTAAGTTTGCAGACGACACCAAGTTGGGCGGGAGTGTTGATCTGCTTGAGGGTAGGAAGGCTCTGCAGAGGGACCTGGACAGGCTGGATCGATGGGCCAAAGCCAACTGTAAGAGATTCAACAAGGCCAAGTGCTGGGTCCTACACTTCGGCCACAACAACCCCATGCAGCACTACAGGCTTGGGGAAGAGTGGCTGGAAAGCTGCCTGGCGGAAAAGGACCTGGGGGTGCTGGTCGACAGCCGGCTGAACATGAGCCGGCAGTGTGCCCAGGCGGCCAAGAAGGCCAAGGGCATCCTGGCCTGTATCAGAAACAGTGTGGCCAGCAGGAGTAGGGAAGTGATCGTGCCCCTGTACTCGGCCCTGGTGAGGCCGCACCTCGAATACTGTGTTCAGTTTTGGGCCCCTCACTACAAGAAGGACGTCGAGGTGCTGGAGCGTGTCCAGAGAAGGGCAACGAGGCTGGTGAAGGGTCTAGAGCACAAGCCTTATGAGGAGCGGCTGAGGGAACTGGGGTTGTTTAGCCTGGAGAAAAGGAGGCTGAGGGGAGACCTCATCGCTCTCTACAACCACCTGAAAGGAGGTTGTAGCAAGGTGGGGGTCGGTCTCTTCTCCCAAGTAACAAGTGATAGGACGAGCGGAAACGGCCTCGAGTTGCGCCAGGGGAGGTTTAGATTGGACGTGAGGAAAAATTTCTTTACTGAAAGAGTGATTAAACATTGGAACAGGCTGCCCAGGGAAGTGGTTGCGTCCCTATCCCTGGGAATATTTAAATGACATGTAGATGAGGCGCTTAGGGACATGGTTTAGTTGGCATGGTGGTGTTCGGTCGATGGTTGGACTCGATGATCTTAGAGGTCTCTTCCAACCTTAATGATTCTGTGATTCTGGCCCTGGGCATCTCTCACAGCCCTGTCTTGTCCTCAGCACTGTGCTGCATATCTCTCGGCCCCTTCGAGCTGAGGCTGTAGGACCTCACCAGGGTGCTCGCTGCCAGCCACGCTTCCCCCCGCTCTAGCAGCCTGTCCCACGTCGCTCTCTCGGTGTGCTTCCCCGCCGCCGTCCCCTGCTCGCCGTACCGAGACGACTGTGAGCAGCACTTTGCCAAGCCAGGGAAGTCGTTTTCACCCAGCAGGGCTTCACCACAAAACAGAGGCAGAGCGTGTGCCTTAAATGTCAGGGGCTGGAGGAGGTGGTTTTGGCTCTGCTCCTCCTCCCACCTCCCCTGTGGGTGATCAGGACCCAGGGGGGTCTCGGCACCCCGGGCTGCCAGCACAGCCGCGGGGCTGAGGCCACGCCGGGATGCCCCGTGCTTGTGCAGCACCAGCTCCGTGGGCAATTTCCCAGGGCCACCCTCTGTCTCACCGGATCCCCGCATGGCAGCGCCGTGTGCAGCCCACCGGTCCCTGTGTCCCCCCCAGCCACCTCTGGCCCCAGACCCTCTTCCCACACCACGGGCTTGGTTTCCCAGGGCGTGGGGCTGCAGCGCGTACCTGGGCGGGCTCCCCCCCTCCTCTCCTGCGGCTGCTTCGAAAGGCGGCGGGGAGAGCGGCAGCGCGTGTGCGAGCAGCTTCCCATGCCGCCCCGCGGGGTGATCTTCTCCACGGGTGCTCAGTGCCTGCGGCGCGGCGCAGCGCAGGAGATGGGGCGAGCTCCCGCACCCTCCGGCTCAGCCCAGCGAGGAGGCAAGGGCTGCACCGTCCCCTTGCCCAGGTGGGAAGGGTCTGGCCATGCTGGTGAGGGGCCCCAGGGGTGGGGCAGGGTGCAGGGAGCACACGGCTCAGCTCCTTGCTCACCGAGTTGGGAGGCGATGGCGTGTCTGTCCTGCGGGAGGGAATAACGTGTGTTTGGGGCACGCCCGGAGCTCAGCAGGCCCGTGCCAGGGGCGAGCTGGGGGGAGAGGCGATGCCACCGCATCTGCAGCGGGCTTGGGCGTGTGGCTTTGCACCGATTTGAGTGCCCAGGGTGGCTGTCCCGGCTCCAGGCTTCGCCAGGGCCAGGGATGCAAAGCTCCCGTTCCGCGGGGAAGGGATCTCCAGGCTCCCTGGATCCTGCACCCCTGGACCTCACAGCATCGCATCCCCTCGGGACTCTCTGCCAGCACCCACAGCTCCCCACACCCCGCACACCACATCCAGGTGTCACCAAAAATCGGGAATAAATCTCCTTAGGACTGGGTGTATTAAAGAGCAGGCATTACTTTATTCGGCCGGGTGCACGGGGGATCTCTCCTCCTAGCATGCACGCTGTCTGTTGCATCAACTGTCCCTTATAGGGTTCTGCGATATACATATTCATAATAATTGCTTGGAAAAGTCATGCATATTCATTATATTTCTCGGAACTAATTATAATGTCTGCATAGTCCTTCACGCATGCGTTATGAGTCCTCAGGAGCATCTTCAGGTGTCTTAGGTGGTCTCTGGAGGTCTCTTGTGGTCTCTTGTGGTCTTTGCAGGAGGTGAGCTTTTCTTGAACCTTTGGGCCCTTCTCCTTATGTGGTCACAAATTGGCTCAGCACTGCCACTTCCCACAGTTTTGGTTGTCCTCGTCCAGTTTCTGCTAGTACTTCTCTGTCTCTCACGATGTGCTCGTTAGCTGTGGCCGTGTATGTTTGACGCACGCTTGATGAGTCCAGCATTTTATCTTATAACTATTTACAACACAGGGACCCTGCACCCACGGGCCCCGTGGCACATCTTCACCAGCACCCTCTCCCAAAAGCCCCCCGCACCCTCAGCCCCGCAGCCTGCGCTGCCCACTCGGCGTGTCACCCCGCGTGGGGAACAGGGGCCGGGGCCGCTGCCAGCAGCAGGAATCCGGGCAGGGCAAGGATTGCTTCGCTTCGGGATTAGTCTCTTGCCATGGCACAGGGTAGAGCAACGCAGGACGTGAAGCAAAGCCCTCAGCCTGGGCACGTTCAGAGCCTTGGACATCAGCAACTACAGCTACAAAACTCCGTCCCCTGATCCCGGCACCAGCCGTTCCCCAGGCTGTCATGGCCTTCAGGGGATTAGTTGGCATATTGCACCTTTACGGCCTGATCCTGGCTCTTGCCCCACGAGTCCCTTTTCTTGTCCTCCAGCAGGCAGGGAACCCAGAAGGTTTCCTGGCTGCTTTGATGGCATCACTGCAGGGGTCAGGCGCATCAGAGCTCACTCTTTGCTGGTGACAGCTTTGCTGTTGGGGACACCACTCTCCAGCAGCCCATGAACCCCGCTGGTGCCCCGTGCCGTGACCTCCATAAGTGGGACCCCCTCTGTGCACAGGTACCCCCTGCCCCCGGGGCGGCCCTGCCAGCACCCCCAGCCGCCTCCAGCCCTGGGAACCCAGAGCAAGTGGAAACCGCAACGCTGCAAACGCTGCGTGTGCCCAAAGCAAATGCAAAGAGAGCTTGGGTCTGAACAAACATAAATAAATCGCTTTATATACATAAAAAAAACTCCACAGAACATCCTACAAATCTTCTTCCTGAGGAAACCCCGCTGCCGAGCCGCCAAGCCCCGCACCTCCGTCAGCCCTGGAAGAAAAAAAGCAAGCGGCATGGCCCTTTGGCTAACGAGCAGTGCCTCGCCGAGCAGAGCTGGGGGTTCCCGAGCCGGCTCAGCGGCAGCAGCTGCTTCGGGTTGGGGTTCGTCCTGATGGGCATTACATTTGCCACAGCCCTGGGACACGCTGCGGAGAGCAGGACTCTGCCACCAGCGCTAAGCCCCGGCTGGGCTTAGGGTTAGGCTTGGCTTGCCCGGCCCTAGGAAATCGCTCCCTTCCCAGAGCGGACGGGTGCTCAGGGCAGTGCGGTGGTGGTGGTTGTGCCGCCAGGATGAGGGGACCGACCGGGCGCCGTAGCCCTGCAGCGGGGCCCACCAGCCCCAGCCCCAGCCCGGCAGCAGGCAACCCACCGGGACTGCAGGCAGTGGATGGGGAGCACGTACCTGTCCTGCTGCTGGTGGGTCTATCTCCATCTCCATCTCAACCTCCACCTCCACTTCCACCTCCATCGCCACCTCCACCTCCACTTCCACCTCCATCGCCACCTCCATCACCACCTCCACCTCCATCTCCATCTCACCATCCAGATCTACCTTCATCTCCACATCCACGCAGCTGGCAGCAGCCTCCCCAGCCCCCAGCATGAGCAGGCATATCCTAAGCCGAAAGCCAAGCAGAAAAGGGCATTGGTCCTTCCCTGGCCAGCCGAGCGCACCTGTGGGCCGGGGGTCTCGGCACCCCTGCCCCCTCTCGCTGCCTGGGGAGAGCCGTGGGGCGATGGGGCCCCTGGGCACATCCCCAGCAGGAGTTGGCTGGAGGCCAGGGGGCTCCTTCGCCACCAGCACCCACCACCACTGACGGGCCAGCGCCTGCAGCCGGAGGATCCTGCGCTTCGCGTGCTTCAGCAGCTTGGGCAACGGCAAGGTCTTGTGGACCTGAAGGAGCAGAGAGGGCAGGGGTGAGCGGCCCTGCTCCCTGCCCCGCGGGGCCCCGGGGACAGAGCCCGGCACCGCCGTGCGGAGACACCGGCCCCCTGCCTGCCTCGGCACCCAGAAGCTTCTTACTCTGCGCAGGCGGCTTTGCGGCTCCAGGCGGCTCCCCAGGCAGGGCTGAGCTCCCATGGCTCCAGCCTGGAAAGGGGCAGAGGAGGCACCGGCTCAGGCTCCGGGCAGGACCCAGCTGCTCCCGGCAAGCATCCCTCCGGCACGAGCACAGGGCGCTCCGGGCTCCCCCGGGGACGTGTTCCCCCCGGGCAGGGATGCTCCATTTCAGCAGGGGATGAGCAGCCCAGAAGGGCTTCTCCCAGCCCGTGGCCTTGCAGGGTGGGTGGGTGGGTGGAGAGCGCGAGCCAAGCTCCCGGCCCCCCCAGCTCCCCAGAGCGGGGTCCCCACCCCGAGCCCTCCTGGTGGTGCCTGCTCCAGCCTGCCCGGGCAGTGGGAGGGTGCCCACCTCCGTGGAGCAGGGCCGTACCTCTGGCAGCACAAGCGTCCTCTTCCTCTGGGCCTTCATGACGCCAGAGGTGGCAGCACTGAGACGGGGACCAAGGTGCTGGGAGCAAGCGAGAAGGGCTGGGTCAGGCGTCCGAGGCACCGGGAGCAGGGGAGAAGGGCTGCGTCGGGAGCAGGGGAGAAGGGCTGTGTTGTGCTCGTTGCCGGGCACTGGCAGCTGCAGCTGGAACACGGGCCAGGACCCGTGTTCACACCTCTGTGGGGGATGGGGACGACCCTGGAGTGGGGGGGCAGCTTCATGGGGAACGCTGGGGAATTTCTGTGTTCTCCCTCGAGGTGAATTAAACACACTTTTTTGCTTCAATAGAAAGTAAAACGAACGAACGCTGCGTTGGGCAGCGTCCTGCCGCCATCAGCGGTTCTTCAAGGAGTCTGCAGAGATGCATCACGAGCAGATCCCTTATATCCACTCAGCCCAGCACCGATCCCTGAGCGGTTGCATGGGGCACCTCAGCCCAGCCGCGGGTCCAGCCCCCAGCCCAGCTCTGCTGCCCAAAGGTGCCCCCTGAGAGCTCCCAGCCCACGACGGCTGCAGTGCAATGCTCACTGCTCACGTCCTCCAGTTCGGATACGGCCACGAGGGGTGGAATTCATCCCTGTCCCACCTCTGGATGCAGGTGGCGGTAGGACACGGCTGCACTGCCACCTGCTCCAGCTGGGCACGTCATGGGGTGATCCCGTGCGAGGACCTGCACCCAATGCGCACTGAAGGCTGCCGAGGAAAGGACAAGATGTGCTGCCGTCAGCATGGGCTGAGGACTCCCCGGGTTAAGCGTGAGCTAAAAAAGCTCACGATGCTTGAACCCAGGCACCCCTCTCTGTGTGTGTGTGCACGTGTGAGTGTGTGCGCGCACACACTTGCTGCACGCAGCAGCACCCCCCCTCTGTCCCTGCCGGCATTTGCCTACTGAAAGGTCCCTCTCCCTCTCCACCTGCCCCGGCTCCCCCTGCCACCTCTCGCACTGGGATGTGGCCCCGGTGACTCACGCCAGCGGCCGATGGCTCTCGGGGCGGTGGGAGGAAAGGCCAGCGAGTGCATCTGCCGCAGAGGCAGGGGAGCGCTGCCAGCTGCGTCCCTGGGGAACCGTCCCTGGGAGCCAGCCACCCCGCTCCCACCAGCGGGATCCCCAGGGAAGGGGGGTGGAGGATGTTCCCAATGGCAGCACCTTCCTGCTTCTCTCGGAGAGGAGGAAAACCAAGCTGGCCCTGCTGCAGGGCTAACAGGCTGGCAAGAAGCAGCGTGGCAGAAGTGAGCGGTTGTCCCTACATTGCGTGGTGGGTCAGCACCTCCTCTCCTCCTCCGTGGTGCTTCTGGCCCTGGGCATCTCTCACAGCCCTGTCTTGTCCTCAGCACCGTGCTGCATATCTCTCGGCGCCTTCGAGCTGAGGCTGTAGGACCTCACCAGGGTGCTCGCTGCCAGCCACGCTTCCCCCCGCTCTAGCAGCCTGTCCCACATCACTCTCTCAGTGTGCTTCCCCGCCGCCGTCCCCTGCTCGCCGTACCGAGACGACTGTGAGCAGCACTTTGCCAAGCCAGGGAAGTCGTTTTCACCCAGCAGGGCTTCACCACAAAACAGAGGCAGAGCGTGTGCCTTAAATGTCAGGGGCTGGAGGAGGTGGTTTTGGCTCTGCTCCTCCTCCCACCTCCCCTGTGGGTGATCAGGACCCAGGGCGGGGTCTCGGCACCCTGGCCTGCCGGCACAGCCGCGGGGCTGAGGCCACGCCGGGATGCCCCGTGCTTGTGCGGCACCAGCTCCATGGGCAATTTCCCAGGGCCACCCTCTGTCTCACCGGATCCCCGCATGGCAGCGCCGGTGGGGTCACCTTGGGGAGGGCTGCAGCCCACCGGTCCCTGTGTCCCCCCCAGCCACCTCTGGCCCCAGACCCTCTTCCCACACCACGGGCTCCGTTTCCCAGGGCGTGGGGCTGCAGCGCGTACCTGGGCGGGCTGCCCCCCTCCTCTCCTGCGGCTGCTTCGAAAAGCGATGGGGAGAGCGGCAGCGCGTGTGCGAGCAGCTTCCCATGCCGCCCCGCGGGGTGACCTTCTCCACTGGTGCTCAGTGCCTGCGGCGCGACGCAGCACAGGAGACGGGGTGAGCTCCCGCACCCTCCGGCTCAGCCCAGCGAGGAGGCAAGGGCTGCACCGTCCCCTTGCCCAGGTGGGAAGGGTCTGGCCATGCTGGTGAGGGGCCCCAGGGGTGGGGCAGGGTGCAGGGAGCACACGGCTCAGCTCCTTGCTCACCGAGTTGGGAGGCGATGGCGTGTCTGTCCTGCGGGAGGGAATAATGTGTGTTTGGGGAACACCCGGAGCTCAGCAGGCCCGTGCCAGGGGCGAGCTGGGGGGAGAGGCGATGCCACCGCATCTGCAGCGGGCTTGGGCGTGTGGCTTTGCACCGATTTGAGTGCCCAGGGTGGCTGTCCCGGCTCCAGGCTTCGCCAGGGCCAGGGATGCAAAGCTCCCGTTCCGCGGGGAAGGGATCTCTCTCTTCAGAGACCCCTGGAGACAAGCAGGGAGGTAGCAGACCCCATTCGAGGGCTGATTCTGCACAGCCAGGAGGGTGCTGCAGAGTGGGGCCATGGCACAGCCCTGCTCAGGGCTGGCTCACCCTGCCTTTCCCTTAAAGCCACCTGAGTTTTAAAGCGGATGGAGGGAAAAAAGCATGACTATGGCAGAAAAAAGCATCCCGCGTGGCAGGGCTCCAGCACTCACCCTCGCTGCGTTTGTAGCCCCTGTGGCAGTAAAAAGAGCCGTCGGGGTTTCCCCGGCGTGAGCTGAGGTGAGGACTCCCTGGCTCAGCCCCGTGCTGAGCTCTTCCACGTCTCACAGGCGCAGGATGGAGCCAAGTGTTTGCTGAGCACCGCACAGTGTATTCCTCAAAGGTTTGGAAAAATGATCAGAAGGATGCCACGACACACGCTGCCACCACCTTTGTTGCAATACTTACAGAGCTGCAGTTTATAAGCTCAGCCAAGTGACGACGAGGGGGATGCCGAGGACGGAAACGTTGGGAACGTGGATCCAGGCAAAGCTTTGGGCCATGCTGGGGCTGCAGAGGTCCAACAAGCTGCCTGGAAATTTAATTGTTCGAGACTCCCGTCTCAGCAGCTCCCAGACAGCCACTGCTTCCTTCTGGCACTCCCAGAGCGCTGCCAGGGCACACCTGTGAAATTCATCCCAGTACCTGCAGCCAGGGGAGACACCGCACCATCGGTCCCTTTGCAGTAGCACAGCGCCCGAGGAGCCGGGCAGAGCCTTGCTGCCCCGAGCCCGCCCTCCGGGCAGCGACAACCTTGGTATTTTGCCATTCCCTCCATCGCCTCCCAGAGCATCTTGGCTAAAACTCCAAACCTCAAAACACACTGGAATTATTTAATACGTTCCCCCCACACACCCTCTGCAAGTCAATCAGATCCATTGTTTTCCATCAACAAATGTTTCCCTTGGGCACCAAGCACCCCGAGTATCTAAACCGGGCTGCGAACAAAGGCCCAGCGCGTTTCATTCACAGCTTCCTCCAAGCTGACTCAAGGGCAAAACGCGAGCACAAAGCAAGGAGAAGGACAACGTCTCCCACAGACCATCGCAGCTTTAGAGCCAAGGTGCGGGCAGGGGCGGGAGGAGTTCTTCACTGTGTTCTCATTAGACACATCTCCATTTATCTGCTGGGTATTACCCTGCGCGAGTAGAAGCCGGTCAGTGCAAAGAGGCTCTTGGGGAGCACCAGGGACAAACAACAAGACAGGCAAAGGTAACCCGCGGTCCTGCAGGACTAAACCGGGAGCTGCTCGCTGAAGACCCCCTTGGCTGCCTCCCCTGAGCACGGCAACTTGGGGTTTGGGGTTTTTTTTTTCTTCAGATCCAGAGCTAGAACCAGGCAGGGAAAAACCCTGGCAGAAACGGGGCTGAAAACCACAGCTCCCGAGAAGACTCTCCCAGGAGAGGGGCACAGTGGGCACCAGCCCACCGGTCCGGCACGCTGGGGCCAGCGCCACGTGGGATGACCCCGCGCTGCATTCATCCAGAGCGGTATCCAGCCTGCCAAGGCTTTATCCCCTCCCTGAGCTCCTTCCTTACCTCTGGTGAAGCAGCACGGTGGCTCTGAAGAAGCTGCTTTTGAGCTGTTTCCAACCAGCCCCCTGCCCACAGGTGTCAGGCTGAGCAGGGAGGGGTGGGCTCCAGCTGTCCAGGGGTGAGGACAGCAGGTACCAAGCTGGGCCATGTCCCCCCGCATGGTGTGGGGAGGACCAGAACGGGCACCCCGCCCGATTTTTGCTTTTTGGCTGCCGAGTGTAGGAGGATTGGACTCCCTACCGGACTCCCCAACGGCTGCTGTAAGTGCTGCTCTGTGACGGGGAGGGCACCCACGGCCTGGCAGGTTGCTGCATGCACACTAGCGTGTCCGTAAGTCCCAACACAGCTGAAGTCACGGGCGAGGGCTCTGCTTTGTAGGTACAAACCCACAAAATAAAACAGCAGGAGCTTAAAAGGCTCAGCAAATGCCACGGGCCATCCTCTCCTCTGGAAGCGGTTCCTCTCCAAAACACAAACTTCCCCAAGGGACAGGTAAGGCTCTATGCCACGCTTGCCACTAACCTTCCCCCCCGCCCCCATGACTTCTTTCAAAGAGAGTTTCTTTTACCTGAAAAGAGCTTTGCAAAAGCATTTCATCTGGCAGCTGCTTTGGAGCAACGCGTGTCCTGGCACCTGACGCTGGGGCAAGGCAGGGACCAGCCCCCCAGGGGCAGCACCCCCCTGGGTCCCAGCCGGCTCCCCGGCCTCTGCCAGCCCACAGCACCTAATGACTCGCACCCCAAGGCACCCTCCTGCCCTCCCCTCCACCTCAGGTTTGCTGTCCCACGGTAGCTGGGGCTGGGCACCACCTCCAGGCAGTAATTGAGCTGCAAGCTGGGGACTGCCTAGAGGACAGGAGCAATTGCTTTGCCACCTTCCCCGTGCCCGCCGCGACACCAGGCACACGGGCCACCCCTGGGGAAGGAGAAGCAGCCCAGCCGGCCAAGCAGGGACCCTGCGCATGGGGAGGGGGGGGCTTGGCTTTCTCCAAGCGCCCTGTGCTCGAGACGACACCTTGTACAGACACGTGGACCTGAGCACTCTACTTACTTGATTTCCCTACCAAGGCTTACGTCAGAATGCCAGCTGTGAGGGAGTTCATTAAACCGAGTCACTGTGGCAGAATAAGTGTCCCCAGATAACGAGAAAAGCTGGTGCCAACCAGGGAACCTCCTGCGCTCACTCCCGAGCTGCAGCAGCAGAAGGCAGCTCTGCCAGGTGAGGGTTAAACCTGGCCTGTGTCTTCGGGCAAAGGACAGCTGGGGGAAGGCTGAGGGGGATGACAGCTCCTGCCTGGTTCTGCTTTCAGCCGGGATGGAAATTCCCAATCCTTCACCCTGCACAGCCTCCATCTGCTCAGCCAGGCCGGCCGGCTCTGGGGCAGCACTGCGCACGCAGGGCCAAGACGCCACCAGCCCCATGCCGGCTCCCAGCTCCGCATCCATCCCTCACCTGCGCTCCTGGAGAGGGGACCGCGGCACCAGGAAAGCACATGGCAGCGGAGAAGGCTGAGGGTTAAAGACCAATAATTCAGAAATATTTCCTGGCAGGAAGCTGGGACATCATCACCTTCTTCCTCCAGCCATGGCAAGCCCGGCTAGCCGTGCACCGGGACCGGCAGGAGAAGCTGGCATATCCCTGAACGTGCCGAGCCCCAGAGCCTGTGAAGAAACCTCATCTCACACATTTCATGTGAGTTTCAGCAGAGGAATCACTCCTCCAGCAGTCAACCACAGCACGCGCTGGGCTGCGTGCTCGGTTTTTTTCCTCTAATACCAAGAAGCCCCATGTTCAAAAAAGTATATATTACAGCCCAAGGCAGAGCCGTTCCCGTCTCAACTCAGCCTTCAGCCACATCCCAGGGAGGATTTTCATCCTGAGCTAGGCTGTCCCCTGGAAAAGGCAGAAAAAAGGGCAAGTCACAGCCAACCTCCCATCGCCAGGTTTGCTGGCAGGGGAATGGCACAGACAAAACGAAGAGATAATTGGGTTTTTTTAAATGGGGGCTAGTCAGTTTTCTGTTCTCCCTGAGCAGGAGAGTTTTGTTGAAGTGTTTTCAACTTCTGGCAACAACCAAAGTTCGATATTTCGGCTGGGGCAGGCGCGAGGACTAGGGACCCTCCGCTTGCCTCGGCATCAGCACCAGCATCTCGTCCCAGCTTGCTCAGAGCCCAACCTGCCTGCACCAATGGCGACTGCCCCGTCCCGCGCTGCCCCCTGCCCTGCCGCAGCCCCCACAGATGCCAGCCAGCTGTGCTGGCACCACCGAGCAGGTCCCAGAGCCTCCACCCCACCACTGAGGGCGATGCCTTCCCCTCCCAGCCCGCGGGGTGGTTTTCAGCAGCTTGGAAAGCCTGACCCGCAGGGCACGCAGCCCTCCGCCTTGCCCTAGCAGGTTTCCACCCCCCCAAGGCACGCGAGTTTTCCCTTAATTGCTGCCTGCGCTTCCTCATAACTCCTTTTCACTCCCCACAACTCGCTGCTGGGGACACAGAGCTGCCTCCATTTATCCCCACAAACATTTTATTTCCACCTTTCCCTTGCTCCCCCTCGCTGCTTCTGCTGGTTTGCTTCTTAAGCAGACCTTTCCCCAAACCCGCCCAGCACCACCCCTCGTTCCCCAACTCTTTTACTATTGTTTCAGCCCTGCTAAAGTTAAGCGCCTCCCAAAACCCTGATCTCGGCCCACTTGCTACACACTCACGAAAACCAGGGGCGGGGCAAAGTCAAGCCAGAAGGACGAAGAGTCTCAGCAGGGACGGACGGAGGGACGGAGGGAGGGAGAAGGCTCGGTTTGGGCAGCAGGATCTAACTCGAGGCCGGTTGCAGGTTGCCCCCTGCAGCGCTGGACCTTGGGACAGCCCGGGCACATAGAAGTCCCTGTCTGAAACCCAGGTGTCCAGGGGAGCCTTTCCCAGGGGACAAAGGGGGTCGGGTCCTGCCAGCGGGCATGCAGGGGGTCGCAGGAAGAGTCCTGGGGCTGGAGCTATTGCTAAGGGCCAGGGATGCAAACTCTGGCTGGAGCCGCGTGGCAGATGGACGGACGGATGGATGGATGCAGGGAGTTCACTGGGTCTGTCTGAAATTGGAGCAAGGTGGCGAGCACGTGTGCATTGGCACATACCGGCGGGATCCAGGAGGGCAGGAGAAGAGTTCAGACAGCAGCACAGGGGCAATGCCAAAAAGCCACACTGGCCGTGCACCACAGATACCCCACCACCACCCCACCCCCCTCATCTGGGGACCGGCCCCACAGGGTGGGACATGCAGGGGGTCCTGGCGCAAGGCCGTACTCACCCACAGACTCGGTGCAACCCCTGCAGCTCGATGCCGGCCACCTCCTCGTCTGTGGCCATGTTTTCCCCCAGCTTGAGGACGCAGTCCGAGAAGCCTTGGTAAACGTTGGCACAGGCGGTGCCCGATGCCAGCAGCCCGGCCAGGTGCCCTGCCAGCCGCCGAGGGGGTCGGCGTGAGCACCCAGACCTTTGCGTGGTGACCAGCCCTGGGCCGCCACAGTGCCGGTGCCACCCAGGCAGGGCGAGCTCCCCCTTCCACGCAGGACGCACACGAACCACGCGCTGTCCCTCGCCCATGCCCAGCCCTGCCTGCATTTGCAGAGAGCCTGAAAGAGCCGCTCTGCCAGGGCAGGGAGCCGATGCGGGGGCAGTCGGGGCGCCCCGCTCCCAGCCTGCCCTGGCTGCTCACCCGCGCCCAGCACCAGCAGCACCAGCAGCCCCGGCCCGGGGGGGAGGGCAGCCACAGGCGGGGGTGCACGGCCAGCTCAGCACCGGCAGCCAGGACCCACCGGGGAGAGACGCACGGCACCGACCCACGGAGCAGGGAAGGGACCCCGCGTCGCCCCCCGCCTCCACACCCCAGGCGCCACCTGGAAACCGGCCGCTCCCCAGCCCGGGCACCCCCACCCCGACCCCCGCCCGGGCAGCCTTACCCAGGAGCGAGGAGCAGCGCGGCCGGGCCCCGCCGCTGCCCCATCCCGCCGCCGGCTCCGCCCGGGCTCGGCCTCGGGCTCGGGCTCCGGCTCCAGCCCGGCGGCGGCTGCGGCGGCTGCCGGTGCCTGCACCGCTGCTCGCACCCCCATGGCCGGCAGCGCTCCCCGCCCGCTCCCGCCCGCCTCCGCTAATGAGCGGCTTTGGCCGCGGCTAATTAAGGAGGGGGCTGGGCCGCGGCTAACGAGCGCCCGAGGGCAGCCCCGTGCCTGTAGCCCGCAGCCCCGGCCCCTGCCCCCCGCAGCCCCGGCCCCAGCGCGCCCCGCGCCTCCCTGGATCCTGCACCCCTGGACCTCGCAGCATCGCATCCCCTCGGGACGCTCGGCCAGCACCCACGGCTCCCCGCACACCACATCCAGGGACCCTGCACCCACGGGCCCCGTGGCACATCTTCACCAGCACCCTCTCCCAAAAGCCCCCCGCACCCTCAGCCCCGCAGCCTGCGCTGCCCACTAGGCGTGTCACCCCGCGTGGGGAACAGGGGCCGGGGCCGCTGCCAGCAGCAGGAATCTGGGCAGGGCAAGGGTTGCTTCGCTTCGGGATTAGTCTCTTGCCATGGCACAGGGTAGAGCAATGCAGGACGTGAAGCAAAGCCCTCAGCCTGGGCAGGTTCAGAGCCTTGGACATCAGCAACTACAGCTACAAAACTCCGTCCCCTGATCCCGGCACCAGCCGTTCCCCAGGCTGTCATGGCCTTCAGGGGATTAGTTGGCATATTGCACCTTTACGGCCTGATCCTGGCTCTTGCCTCACGAGTCCCTTTTCCTGTCCTCCAGCAGGCAGGGAAGCAGAAGGTTTCCTGGCTGCTTTGATGGCATCACTGCAGGGGTCAGTCGCGTCAGAGCTCACTCTTTGCTGTTGGGGACATCACTCTCCAGCAGCCCATGAACCCCGCTGGTGCCCTGTGCCGTGACCTCCATAAGTGGGACCCCCTCTGTGCACAGGTACCCCCTGCCCCCGGGGCGGCCGTGCCAGCACCCCCAGCCGCCTCCAGCCCCGGGAACCCAGAGCAAGTGGAAACCGCAACGCTGGAAACGCTGCATGTGCCCAAAGCAAATGCAAAGAGAGCTTGGGTCTGAACAAACATAAATAAATCGCTTTATGTACATAAAAACAACTCCATAGAACATCCTACAAATCTTCTTCCTGAGGAAACCCCGCTGCCGACCCGCCAAGCCCCGCACCTCCGTCAGCCCTGGAAGAAAAAAAGCAAGCGGCATGGCCCTTTGGCTAACGAGCAGTGCCTCGCCGAGCAGAGCTGGGGGTTCCCGAGCCGGCTCAGCGGCAGCAGCTGCTTCGGGTTGGGGTTCGTCCTGATGGGCATTACATTTGCCACAGCCCTGGGACACACTGCGGAGAGCAGGACTCTGCCACCAGCGCTAAGCCCCGGCTGGGCTTAGGGTTAGGCTTGGCTTGCCCGGCCCTAGGAAATCGCTCCCTTCCCAGAGCGGACGGGTGCTCAGGGCAGTGCGGTGGTGGTGGTTGTGCCGCCAGGATGAGGGGACCGACCGGGCGCCGTAGCCCTGCAGCGGGGCCCACCAGCCCCAGCCCCAGCCCGGCAGCAGGCAACCCACCGGGACTGCAGGCAGTGGATGGGGAGCACGTACCTGTCCTGCTGCTGGTGGGTCTATCTCCATCTCCATCTCAAACTCCATGTCTACCTCCATCTTCACCTCCACCTCAACCTCCACTTCCACCTCCATCGCCACCTCCACCTCCACCTCCACTTCCATCTCCATCTCACCATCCACATCCACCTTCATCTCCACATCCACGCAGCTGGCAGCAGCCTCCCCAGCCCCCAGCATGAGCAGGCATATCCTAAGCCGAAAGCCAAGCAGAAAAGGGCATTGGTCCTTCCCTGGCCAGCCGAGCGCACCTGTGGGCCGGGGGTCTCGGCACCCCTGCCCCCTCTCGCTGCCTGGGGAGAGCCGTGGGGCGATGGGGCCCCTGGGCACATCCCCAGCAGGAGTTGGCTGGAGGCCGGGGGGCTCCTTCGCCACCAGCACCCACCACCACTGACGGGCCAGCGCCTGCAGCCGGAGGATCCTGCGCTTCGCGTGCTTCAGCAGCTTGGGCGACGGCAAGGTCTTGTGGACCTGAAGGAGCAGAGAGGGCAGGGGTGAGCGGCCCTGCTCCCTGCCCCACGGGGCCCCGGGGACAGAGCCCAGCACCGCCGTGCGGAGACACCGGCCCCCTGCCTGCCTCGGCACCCAGAAGCTTCTTACTCTGCGCAGGCGGCTTTGCGGCTCCAGGCGGCTCCCCAGGCAGGGCTGAGCTCCCATGGCTCCAGCCTGGAAAGGGGCAGAGGAGGCACCGGCTCAGGCTCCGGGCAGGACCCAGCTGCTCCCGGCAAGCATCCCTCCGGCACGAGCACAGGGCGCTCAGGGCTCCCCCGGGGACGTGTTCCCCCCGGGCAGGGATGCTCCATTTCAGCAGGGGATGAGCAGCCCAGAAGGGCTTCTCCCAGCCCGTGGCCTTGCAGGGTGGGTGGGTGGGTGGAGAGCGCGAGCCAAGCTCCCGGCCCCCCCAGCTCCCCAGAGCGGGGTCCCCACCCCGAGCCCTCCTGGTGGTGCCTGCTCCAGCCTGCCCGGGCAGTGGGAGGGTGCCCACCTCCGTGGAGCAGGGCCGTACCTCTGGCCGCACAAGCGTCCTCTTCCTCTGGGCCTTCATGACGCCAGAGGTGGCAGCACTGAGACGGGGACCAAGGTGCTGGGAGCAAGCGAGAAGGGCTGGGTCAGGCGTCCGAGGCACCGGGAGCAGGGGAGAAGGGCTGCGTCGGGAGCAGGGGAGAAGGGCTGTGTTGTGCTCGTTGCCGGGCACTGGCAGCTGCAGCTGGAACACGGGCCAGGACCCGTGTTCACACCTCTGTGGGGGATGGGGACGACCCTGGAGTGGGGGGGCAGCTTCATGGGGAACGCTGGGGAATTTCTGTGTTCTCCCTCGAGGTGAATTAAACACACTTTTTTGCTTCAATAGAAAGTAAAACGAACCAACGCTGCTTGGGCAGCGTCCTGCCGCCATCAGCGGTTCTTCAAGGAGTCTGCAGAGATGCATCACGAGCAGATCCCTTATATCCACTCAGCCCAGCACCGATCCCTGAGCGGTTGCATGGGGCACCTCAGCCCAGCCGCGGGTCCAGCCCCCAGCCCAGCTCTGCTGCCCAAAGGTGCCCCCTGAGAGCTCCCAGCCCAGGACGGCTGCAGTGCAATGCTGTGGCTGCTTCTGCGCTCGTCCTCAAGGCAAACTCCGCTCCCTTGCAGGGAGCCCTGCTGGCTCTGGCATCCCTGCTGCCAGACAGCTCAACCCCTTCTGCAGCTGGGCCGTCTTGCCCTCCATGCCAGCTCATTCCCCGGTCACAAATTCCCACTGCCGAACGGTTACAATCTGAATTTCCCCTTCCGGGATCAGCCCGGGAGGGTGACACAGCTGGAGGCTCACTGTGAGTGGGGTTCCCCCTCCTGAGCCCAGCACCCTGCCCTGCAGCCCTGAGGGGGCAGCTCCGGGCTTCCCCTTCTCCTGAGCTCCCGGCACCCCCCTGCGCCTGGCCGGGCCCGGGGAAGGGGGCAGCCGAGGACACTGGGGTGGGCAGAGGGGACCTGCCAGCCCGCCAGTCACTCCCCACCACCTCGTCTCGGCGGCAGCGCAGGTGCACGGAGGAGGCCCAAGCTGCAGAAGGGCCAGGGCATAGGGCCAGCTCCGTGGGGCGAGGACCATCTCCTTTGCTCTTTCCTTGTTCCAGGAACAGCCAGCGAGTCGACCCGAGCACTGCTCACGTCCTCCAGTTCGGATACGGCCACGAGGGGTGGAATTCATCCCTGTCCCACCTCTGGATGCAGGTGGCGGTAGGACACGGCTGCGCTGCCACCTGCTCCAGCTGGGCACGTCATGGGGTGATCCCGTGCGAGGACCTGCACCCAATGCGCACTGAAGGCTGCCGAGGAAAGGACAAGATGTGCTGCCGTCAGCATGTGCTGAGGACTCCCCGGGCTAAGCATGAGCTAAAAAAGCTCAGGATGCTTGAAACCAGGCACCCCCCTGTGTGTGTGTGTGCATGCGTGCCTCTGTCCCTGCCGGCGTTTGCCTACTGAAAGGTCCCTCTCCCTCTCCACCTGCCCCGGCTCCCCCTGCCACCTCTCGCACTGGGATGTGGCCCCGGTGACTCACGCCAGCGGCCGATGGCTCTCGGGGCGGTGGGAGGAAAGGCCAGCGAGTGCATTTGCCGCAGAGGCGGGGGTGGGGGGAGCGCTGCCAGCTGCGTCCCTGGGGAACCGTCCCTGGGAGCCAGCCACCCCGCTCCCACCAGCGGGATCCCCGGGGAATGGGGGTGGAGGATGTTCCCAATGGCAGCACCTTCCTGCTTCTCTCGGAGAGGAGGAAAACCAAGCTGGCCCTGCTGCAGGGCTAACAGGCTGGCAAGAAGCAGCGTGGCAGAAGTGAGCGGTTGTCCCTACATTGCGTGGTGGGTCAGCACCTCCTCTCCTCCTCCGTGGTGCTTTGAGGTGGATAGATTGGTGGAGCCACACCCTACCATCCCTGAGGCAAAGGCAGCAGATGGAGGCTCCACGAGAAGCAGAGGATCCCCTGCCTTCTTGCCACCAGGTAGAAAGAGGGGACCTAAGTGATGGGGGTGAATGGAAACAGGTCCCTGCTTGGGGTGCCAGGCGAACCCCCGCCCGGCCTCCCTCACCTTCCCGGTTGCCGTGGCTCAGGGGCTGGTGCCATCGGAGGAATGTTGGCTTTTTTGATCATGGAGAGGTTTACACGGCACCGGGCCTGCTCGCGACAGATGGAGTCCAGCTGTCTCACAGGGGGAAAAGGATCGTTGCTCATGAAGTGGCAGGGCTCATTGAGAGGGCTTTAAACTGGGTCCGAAGGGGGAAGGGGATAAAACCAGGCTCACTAGAGTTGAGCCTAGGGGTGGCATGCCGATGCTGGGGGCGAAATCGATAGCCCAGCTCAAGTGCATCTACACCAATGCACGCAGGGAGCTGGAAGCCATTGTGCAGCGGGAGAGATAGGACTTAGTTGCCATCACAGAAACACGGTGGGGTGATTCTCAGGATTGGAGTGCTGCAATGGATGGCTCTAGACTCTTCAGAAGGGACAGGTGAGGAAGGAGAGGCGGTGGGGTGGCCCTGTATGTTAGGGAGTGTTTCGATTGTCTAGAGCTCAACGATTGTGATGATGATACGGTTGAGTGTTTATGGGTAAGGGTGAGGAGGAAGGCCAACGAGGCAGATATCCTGCTGGGAGTCTGTTATAGACCACCCAACCAGGATGAAGGGGCGGATGAAGCGTTCTACAAGCGGCTGGCAGAAGTCTCTCAATCGCTAGCCCTTGTTCTCGTGGGGGACTTCAACTTCCCGGACGTCTGCTGGAAACACAACACGGCAGAGAGGAAGCAGTCTAGGAGGTTCCTGGAGTGCGTGGAAGACACCTTCCTGACACAGCTGGTAAGTGAGCCTACCAGGGGAGGTGCCTCGCTCGACCTGCTGTTTACTAACAGAGAAGGACTGGTGGGAGATGTGGTGGTCGGAGGCCGTCTTGGGCTTAGCGACCATGAAACGGTAGAATTCTCGATTCTTGGGGAAGTAAGGAGGGGGGCCAGCAAAACCGCAACCGTGGACTTCCGGAGGGTGGACTTTGGCCTGTTCAGGACGCTGGTGGAGAGAGTCCCTTGGGAGACAGTCCTGAAGGGCAAAGGGGTCCAGGAAGGCTGGACGATCTTCAAGAAGGAAGTCTTAAAGGCGCAGGAGCAGGCTGTCCCCATACGCCGTAAGAAGAACGGGCGGGGAAGACGACCGGCCTGGCTGAACGGGGAGCTCTTGCTGGGACTCATGAAAAAAAGGAGAGTTTGCCGCTTGTGGAAGAAGGGGCAGGCGACTCAAGAAGAGTACAGGGATCTCGTTAGGTCGTGCAGAGAGGAAATGAGAAAGGCAAAAGCCCTGCTAGAACGCAATCTGGCTGCTGTCCTTAAAGACAACAAAAAAAGTTTTTACAAATATATTAATGCCAAGAAGAGAGCCAAGGAGAATCTCCATCCTTTATTGGATGCGGGGGGGAACATTGTCACCGAGGATGAGGAAAAGGCTGAGGTACTCAATGCCTTCTTTGCCTCAGTCTTTAACAGGCAGACCAGTTATCCTCAGGGTACTCGGCCCCCTGAGCTGGAAGACAGGGACGGCGAACAGGATGAACCCCCATAATCCAAGAGGAAGCAGTCAATGACCTGCTACACCACCTGGACGCTCACAAGTCTATGGGGCCGGATGGGATCCACCCGAGAGTGCTGAGGGAGCTGGCGGAGGAGCTCGCCAAGCCGCTCTCCATCATTTATCGGCAGTCCTGGTTAACGGGGGAGGTCCCGGACGACTGGAGGCTTGCCAATGTGACGCCCATCTACAAGAAGGGCCGGAAGGAGGATCCGGGGAACTACAGGCCTGTCAGCCTGACCTCGGTGCCGGGGAAGATGATGGAGCGGTTCATCTTGAGGATGCTCACAAGGCATGAGCGGGACAACCAGGGGATCAGGCCCAGCCAGCACGGGTTCATGAGAGGCAGGTCCTGCTTGACCAACCTGATCTCCTTCTATGACGAGGTGACCTGCCTAGTGGATGAGGGAAAGGCTGTGGATGTGGTCTACCTGGACTTCAGCAAGGCCTTTGACACCGTCTCCCACAGCATTCTCCTAGAGAAGCTGGCGGCTCACGGCTTAGACAGGTCTACTCTGCGCTGGGTAAAAACCTGGCTGGACGGCCGGGCCCAGAGAGTTGTGGTGAATGGAGTCAAATCCAGTTGGCGGCCGGTCACGAGCGGTGTTCCCCAGGGCTCAGTTTTGGGGCCAGTCTTGTTCAATATCTTTATCAATGATCTGATGAGGGGATCGAGTGCACCCTCAGTGAGTTTGCAGACGACACCAAGTTGGGCGGGAGTGTTGATCTGCTCGAGGGTAGGAAGGCTCTGCAGAGAGACCTGGACAGGCTGGATCGATGGGCCGAGGCCAACTGTATGAGGTTCAACAAGGCCAAGTGCCGGGTCCTGCACTTCGGCCACAACAACCCCATGCAGCGCTACAGGCTTGGGGAAGAGTGGCTGAAAAGCTGCCTGGCGGAAAAGGACCTGGGGGTGCTGGTCGACAGCCGGCTGAACATGAGCCGGCAGTGTGCCCAGGCAGCCAAGAAGGCCAAGGGCATCCTGGCCTGGATCAGAAACAGTGTGGCCAGCAGGAGTAGGGAAGTGATCGTGCCCCTGTACTCGGCACTGGTGAGGCCGCACCTCGAATACTGTGTTCAGTTTTGGGCCCCTCACTACAAGAAGGACGTCGAGGTGCTGGAGCGTGTCCAGAGAAGGGCAACGAGGCTGGTGAAGGGTCTAGAGCACAAGCCTTATGAGGAGCGGCTGAGGGAACTGGGGTTGTTTAGCCTGGAGAAAAGGAGGCTGAGGGGAGACCTCATCGCTCTCTACAACTACCTGAAATGAGGTTGTAGTGAGGTGGGGGTCGGTCTCTTCTCCCAAGTAACAAGCGATAGGACGAGAGGAAACGGCCTCGAGTTGCGCCAGGGGAGGTTTAGATTGGACGTGAGGAAAAATTTCTTTACTGAAAGAGTGGTTAAACATTGGAACAGGCTGCCCAGGGAAGTGGTTGCGTCCCTATCCCTGGAAATATTTAAACGACGTGTAGATGAGGTGCTTAGGGACATGGTTTAGTGGGCATGGTGGTGTTGGGTCGATGGTTGGACTCGATGATCTTAGAGGTCTCTTCCAACCTTAATGATTCTGTGATTCTGGCCCTGGGCATCTCTCACAGCCCTGTCTTGTCCTCAGCACTGTGCTGCATATCTCTCGGCGCCTTCGAGCTGAGGCTGTAGGACCTCACCAGGGTGCTCGCTGCCAGCCACGCTTCCCCCCGCTCTAGCAGCCTGTCCCACGTCACTCTCTCGGTGTGCTTCCCCGCCGCCGTCCCCTGCTCGCCGTACCGAGATGACTGTGAGCAGCACTTTGCCAAGCCAGGGAAGTCGTTTTCACCCAGCAGGGCTTCACCACAAAACAGAGGCAGAGCGTGTGCCTTAAATGTCAGGGGCTGGAGGAGGCGGTTTTGGCTCTGCTCCTTCTCCCACCTCCCCTGTGGGTGATCAGGACCCAGGGGGGTCTCGGCACCCCGGGCTGCCGGCACAGCCGCGGGGCTGAGGCCACGCCGGGATGCCCCGTGCTTGTGCAGCACCAGCTCCGTGGGCAATTTCCCAGGGCCACCCTCTGTCTCACCGGATCCCCGCATGGCAGCGCCGGTGGGGTCACCTTGGGGAGGGCTGCAGCCCACCGGTCCCTGTGTCCCCCCCAGCCACCTCTGGCCCCAGACCCTCTTCCCACACCACGGGCTCCGTTTCCCAGGGCGCGGGGCTGCAGCGTGTACCTGGGTGGGCTCCCCCCCTCCTCCCCTGCGGCTGCTTAGAAAAGCGACGGGGAGAGCGGCAGCGCGTGTGCGAGCAGCTTCCCATGCCGCCCCGCGGGGTGACCTTCTCCACTGGTGCTCAGTGCCTGCGGCGCAGCGCAGCGCAGGAGACGGGGTGAGCTCCCGCACCCTCCGGCTCAGCCCAGCGAGGAGGCAAGGGCTGCACCGTCCCCTTGCCCAGGTGGGAAGGGTCTGGCCATGCTGGTGAGGGGCCCCAGGGGTGGGGCAGGGTGCAGGGAGCACACGGCTGAGCTCCTTGCTCACCGAGTTGGGAGGCGATGGCGTGTCTGTCCTGCGGGAGGGAATAACGTGTGTTTGGGGAACGCCCAGAGCTCAGCAGGCCCGTGCCAGGGGCAAGCTGGGGGGAGAGGCGATGCCACCGCATCTGCAGCGGGCTTGGGCGTGTGGCTTTGCACCAATTTGAGTGCCCAGGGTGGCTGTCCCGGCTCCAGGCTTCGCCAGGGCCAGGGATGCAAAGCTCCCGTTCCGCGGGGAAGGGATCTCCAGGCTCCCTGGATCCTGCACCCCTGGACCTCACAGCATCGCATCCCCTCGGGACTCTCTGCCAGCACCCACGGCTCCCCACACCCCGCACACCACATCCAGGTGTCACCAAAAATCGGGAATAAAACTCCTTAGGACTGGGTGTATTAAAGAGCAGGCATTACTTTATTCGGCCGGGTGCACGGGGGATCTCTCCTCCTAGCATGCACGCTGTCTGTTGCATCAACTGTCCCTTATAGGGTTCTGCGATATACATATTCATAATAATTGCTTGGAAAAGTCATGCATATTCATTATATTTCTCAGAACTAATTATAATGTCTGCATAGTCCTTCACGCATGCGTTATGAGTCCTCAGGAGCATCTTCAGGTGTCTTAGGTGGTCTCTGGAGGTCTCTTGTGGTCCTTGCAGGAGGTGAGCTTTTCTTGAACCTCTGGGCCCTTCTCCTTATATGGTCACAAATTGGCTCAGCACTGCCATTTCCCACAGTTTTGGTTGTCCTCGTCCAGTTTCTGCTAGTACTTCTCTGTCTCTCACGATGTGCTCGTTAGCTGTGGCCTTGTATGTTTGACGCACGCTTGATGAGTCCAGCATTTTATCTTACAACTATTTACAACACAGGGACCCTGCACCCACGGGCCCCGTGGCACATCTTCACCAGCACCCTCTCCCAAAAGCCCCCCGCACCCTCAGCCCCGCAGCCTGCGCTGCCCACTCGGCGTGTCACCCCGCGTGGGGAACAGGGGCCGGGGCCGCTGCCAGCAGCAGGAATCCGGGCAGGGCAAGGGTTGCTTCGCTTCGGGATTAGTCTCTTGCCATGGCACAGGGTAGAGCAATGCAGGACGTGAAGCAAAGCCCTCAGCCTGGGCACGTTCAGAGCCTTGGACATCAGCAACTACAGCTACAAAACTCCGTCCCCTGATCCCGGCACCAGCCGTTCCCCAGGCTGTCATGGCCTTCAGGGGATTAGTTGGCATATTGCACCTTTACGGCCTGATCCTGGCTCTTGCCCCACGAGTCCCTTTTCTTGTCCTCCAGCAGGCAGGGAACCCAGAAGGTTTCCTGGCTGCTTTGATGGCATCACTGCAGGGGTCAGGCGCATCAGAGCTCACTCTTTGCTGGTGACAGCTTTGCTGTTGGGGACACCACTCTCCAGCAGCCCATGAACCCTGCTGGTGCCCCGTGCCATGACCTCCATAAGCGGGACCCCCTCTGTGCACAGGTACCCCCTGCCCCCGGGGCGGCCCTGCCAGCACCCCCAGCCGCCTCCAGCCCCGGGAACCCAGAGCAAGTGGAAACCGCAACGCTGCAAACACTGCGTGTGCCCAAAGCAAATGCAAAGAGAGCTTGGGTCTGAACAAACATAAATAAATATCTTTATATACAGAAAAACAACTCCATAGAACATCCTACAAATCTTCTTCTTGGAAACCCCGCTGCCGAGCCGCCAAGCCCCGCATCTCCGTCAGCCCTGGAAGAAAAAAAGCAAGCGGCATGGCCCTTTGGCTAACGAGCAGTGCCTCGCCGAGCAGAGCTGGGGGTTCCCGAGCCGGCTCAGCGGCAGCAGCTGCTTCGGGTTGGGGTTCGTCCTGATGGGCATTGCATTTGCCACAGCCCTGGGACACGCTGCGGAGAGCAGGACTCTGCCACCAGCGCTAAGCCCCGGCTGGGCTTAGGGTTAGGCTTGGCTTGCCCGGCCCTAGGAAATCGCTCCCTTCCCAGAGCGGACGGGTGCTCAGGGCAGTGCGGTGGTGGTGGTTGTGCCGCCAGGATGAGGGGACCGACCGGGCGCCGTAGCCCTGCAGCAGGGCCCACCAGCCCCAGCCCCAGCCCGGCAGCAGGCAACCCACCGGGACTGCAGGCAGTGGATGGGGAGCACGTACCTGTCCTGCTGCTGGTGGGTCTATCTCCATCTCCATCTCAACCTCCATCTCTACCTCCATCTTCACCTCCACCTCCACCTCCACTTCCACCTCCATCGCCACCTCCACCTCCACCTCCACCTCCATCTCCATCTCACCATCCACATCCACCTTCATCTCCACATTCACACAGCTGGCAGCAGCCTCCCCAGCCCCCAGCATGAGCAGGCATATCCTAAGCCGAAAGCCAAGCAGAAAAGGGCATTGGTCCTTCCCTGGCCAGCCGAGCGCACCTGTGGGCCGGGGGGTCTCGGCACCCCTGCCCCCTCTCGCTGCCTGGGGAGAGCCGTGGGGCGATGGGGCCCCTGGGCACATCCCCAGCAGGAGTTGGCTGGAGGCCGGGGGGCTCCTTCGCCACCAGCACCCACCACCACTGACGGGCCAGCGCCTGCAGCCGGAGGATCCTGCGCTTCGCGTGCTTCAGCAGCTTGGGCGACGGCAAGGTCTTGTGGACCTGAAGGAGCAGAGAGGGCAGGGGTGAGCGGCCCTGCTCCCTGCCCCGCGGGGCCCCGGGGACAGAGCCCGGCACCGCCGTGCGGAGACACCGGCCCCCTGCCTGCCTCGGCACCCAGAAGCTTCTTACTCTGCGCAGGCGGCTTTGCGGCTCCAGGCGGCTCCCCAGGCAGGGCTGAGCTCCCATGGCTCCAGCCTGGAAAGGGGCAGAGGAGGCACCGGCTCAGGCTCCGGGCAGGACCCAGCTGCTCCCGGCAAGCATCCCTCCGGCACGAGCACAGGGCGCTCCGGGCTCCCCCGGGGACGTGTTCCCCCCGGGCAGGGATGCTCCATTTCAGCAGGGGATGAGCAGCCCAGAAGGGCTTCTCCCAGCCCGTGGCCTTGCAGGGTGGGTGGGTGGGTGGAGAGCGCGAGCCAAGCTCCCGGCCCCCCCAGCTCCCCAGAGCGGGGTCCCCACCCCGAGCCCTCCTGGTGGTGCCTGCTCCAGCCTGCCCGGGCAGTGGGAGGGTGCCCACCTCCGTGGAGCAGGGCCGTACCTCTGGCCGCACAAGCGTCCTCTTCCTCTGGGCCTTCATGACGCCAGAGGTGGCAGCACTGAGACGGGGACCAAGGTGCTGGGAGCAAGCGAGAAGGGCTGGGTCAGGCGTCCGAGGCACCGGGAGCAGGGGAGAAGGGCTGCGTCGGGAGCAGGGGAGAAGGGCTGTGTTGTGCTCGTTGCTGGGCACTGGCAGCTGCAGCTGGAACACGGGCCAGGACCCGTGTTCACACCTCTGTGGGGGATGGGGACGACCCTGGAGTGGGGGGGCAGCTTCATGGGGAACGCTGGGGAATTTCTGTGTTCTCCCTCGAGGTGAATTAAACACACTTTTTTGCTTCAATAGAAAGTAAAATGAACGAACGCTGCTTGGGCAGCGTCCTGCCGCCATCAGCGGTTCTTCAAGGAGTCTGCAGAGATGCATCACGAGCAGATCCCTTATATCCACTCAGCCCAGCACCGATCCCTGAGCGGTTGCATGGGGCACCTCAGCCCAGCCGCGGGTCCAGCCCCCAGCCCAGCTCTGCTGCCCAAAGGTGCCCCCTGAGAGCTCCCAGCCCAGGACGGCTGCAGTGCAATGCTGGGGCTGCTTCTGCGCTCGTCCTCAAGGCAAACTCCGCTCCCTTGCAGGGAGCCCTGCTGGCTCTGGCATCCCTGCTGCCAGACAGCTCAACCCCTTCTGCAGCTGGGCCGTCTTGCCCTCCATGCCAGCTCATTCCCTGGTCACAAATTCCCACTGCTGAACAGTTACAATCTGAATTTCCCCTTCCGGGATCAGCCTGGGAGGGTGACACAGCCGGAGGCTCACTGTGAATAGGGTTCCCCCTCCTGAGCCCAGCACCCTGCCCTGCAGCCCTGAGGGGGCAGCTCCGGGCTTCCCCTTCTCCTGAGCTCCCGGCACCCCCCTGCGCCTGGCCGGGCCCGGGGAAGGGGGCAGCCGAGGACACTGGGGTGGGCAGAGGGGACCTGCCAGCCCGCCAGCCACTCCCCACCACCTCGTCTCGGCGGCAGCGCAGGTGCACGGAGGAGGCCCAAGCTGCAGAAGGGCCAGGGCGTAGGGCCAGCTCCGTGGGGCGAGGACCATCTCCTTTGCTCTTTCCTTGTCCCAGGAACAGCCAGCGAGTCGACCCGAGCACTGCTCACGTCCTCCAGTTCGGATACGGCCACGAGGGGTGGAATTCATCCCTGTCCCACCTCTGGATGCAGGTGGCGGTAGGACACGGCTGCGCTGCCACCTGCTCCAGCTGGGCACGTCATGGGGTGATCCCGTGCGAGGACCTGCACCCAATGCACACTGAAGGCTGCTGAGGAAAGGACAAGATGTGCTGCCGTCAGCATGGGCTGAGGACTCCCCGGGTTAAGTGTGAGCTAAAAAAGCTCATGATGCTTGAACCCAGGCACCCCTCTGTGTGTGTGTGTGTGCGCACGCACTTGCTGCATGCAGCAGCACCCCCCCTCTGTCCCTGCCGGCATTTGCCTACTGAAAGGTCCCTCTCCCTCTCCACCTGCCCCGGCTCCCCCTGCCACCTCTCGCACTGGGATGTGGCCCCGGTGACTCACGCCAGCGGCCGATGGCTCTCGGGGCGGTGGGAGGAAAGGCCAGCGAGTGCATTTGCCGCAGGGGCGGTGGTGGGGGGAGCGCTGCCGGCTGCGTCCCTGGGGAACCGTCCCTGGGAGCCAGCCACCCCGCTCCCACCAGCGGGATCCCCGGGGAAGGGGGGTGGAGGATGTTCCCAATGGCAGCACCTTCCTGCTGCTCTCGGAGAGGAGGAAAACCAAGCTGGCCCTGCTGCAGGGCTAACAGGCTGGCAAGAAGCAGCGTGGCAGAAGTGAGCGGTTGTCCCTACATTGCGTGGTGGGTCAGCACCTCCTCTCCTCCTCCGTGGTGCTTCTGGCCCTGGGCATCTCTCACAGCCCTGTCTTGTCCTCAGCACTGTGCTGCATATCTCTCGGCGCCTTCGAGCTGAGGCTGTAGGACCTCACCAGGGTGCTCGCTGCCAGCCACGCTTCCCCCCGCTCTAGCAGCCTGTCCCACATCACTCTCTCAGTGTGCTTCCCCACCGCCGTCCCCTGCTCACCTTACCGAGACAACTGTGAGCAGCACTTTGCCAAGCCAGGGAAGTGGTTTTCACCCAGCAGGGCTTCACCACACAACAGAGGCAGAGCGTGTGCCTTAAATGTCAGGGGCTGGAGGAGGTGGTTTTGGCTCTGCTCCTTCTCCCACCTCCCCTGTGGGTGAGCAGGACCCAGGGGGGTCTTGGCACCCCGGGCTGCCGGCACAGCCGCGGGGCTGAGGCCACGCCGGGATGCCCCGTGCTTGTGCAGCACCAGCTCCATGGGCAATTTCCCAGGGCCACCCTCTGTCTCACCGGATCCCCGCATGGCAGCGCCGGTGGGGTCACCTTGGGGAGGGCTGCAGCCCACCGGTCCCTGTGTCCCCCCCAGCCACCTCTGGCCCCAGACCCTCTTCCCACACCACGGGCTCCGTTTCCCAGGGCGCGGGGCTGCAGCGCGTACCTGGGCGGGCTGCCCCCCTCCTCTCCTGCGGCTGCTTCGAAAGGCGGCGGGGAGAGCGGCAGCGCGTGTGCGAGCAGCTTCCCATGCCGCCCCGCGGGGTGACCTTCTCCACTGGTGCTCAGTGCCTGCGGCGCGACGCAGCGCAGGAGACGGGGTGAGCTCCCGCACCCTCCGGCTCAGCCCAGCGAGGAGGCAAGGGCTGCACCGTCCCCTTGCCCAGGTGGGAAGGGTCTGGCCATGCTGGTGAGGGGCCCCAGGGGTGGGGCAGGGTGCAGGGAGCACACGGCTCAGCTCCTTGCTCACCGAGTTGGGAGGCGATGGCGTGTCTGTCCTGCGGGAGGGAATAATGTGTGTTTGGGGAACACCCGGAGCTCAGCAGGCCCGTGCCAGGGGAGAGCTGGGGGGAGAGGCAATGCCACCGCATCTGCAGCGGGCTTGGGCGTGTGGCTTTGCACCGATTTGAGTGCCCAGGGTGGCTGTCCCGGCTCCAGGCTTCGCCAGGGCCAGGGATGCAAAGCTCCCGTTCCGCGGGGAAGGGATCTCTCTCTTCAGAGACCCCTGGAGACAAGCAGGGAGGTAGCAGACCCCATTCGAGGGCTGATTCTGCACAGCCAGGAGGGTGCTGCAGAGCGGGGCCATGGCACAGCCCTGCTCAGGGCTGGCTCACCCTGCCTTTCCCTTAAAGCCACCTGAGTTTTAAAGCGGATGGAGGTGAAAAAAGCATGACTATGGCAGAAAAAAGCATCCCGCGTGGCAGGGCTCCAGCACTCACCCTCGCTGCGTTTGTAGCCCCTGTGGCAGTAAAAAGAGCTGTCGGGCTTTCCCCGGCGTGGGGAGCATCCGTATGGCAGCCAGGGCCGGGAGCTCATCGCAAAGAGATGGAAGGTGAAACCCGTGGGGTTGGTGGGCACTGCAGCTGAAGCTCAGAAATCCAGACGGGTAACACTGCACCTGGCAAGGCTCCGCAGCAGCCCGGACCTCCCTGCCACACCACCCCTTCACCCACGTCCCACGGCTGCGGGGAGCAGCCACGGCCTCACGTCTCCTCTCCGTGATCACCCCTCCCCATACCCCTGTGGGGATGCATGGGGGTTCAACCCCTTGTCCCTATGTCCGTTCTGCCTCCTGGTGCTCTTGCCTGACCTGCTGTCGTGGTTTAACCTCAGTCGGCAACTGAGCACCACACAGCTGCTCCCCCACACCCCCCCGCCCCAGTGGGATGGGGGAGTGAATCAGAAGAGTGAAAGTGAGAAAACTCGTGGGTTGAGACAAAAAGAGTTTAATCATTAAAATAAAATACTACTGATAATAGTAATAATAAGGAGAAGAATATACAAAGGAAGTGATGCACGATGCAATTGCTCACCACCCGCTGACCGATGCCCAGCCAGTCCCCGAGCAGCGGCCCCCCCGCCAGCTTTCCCCCAGTTTATGTACTGAGCATGACGTCCCATGGTATGGAATGTCCCTTTGGGCAGTTTGGCTGTGCCCCCTCCCGGCTTCTTGTGCACCTCCAGCCTTCTCAGTCGGCAGAGCATGGGAAGCTGAAAAGTCCTTGGCTAGTGTAAGCATTACCTAGCAACAACTAAAACATCGGTGTGTTATCAACTTTGTTCTCATCCTAAATCCAAAACACAGCACTGTACCAGCTACTAGGAAGACAATTAACTCTATCCCAGCTGAAACCAGGACACCTGGCCATGGGTCACATCAGCCCCAACTCCTAGGAGGGGTTTCCCTTACCCCTCATTAGCCCTCCCCACTTTCCCCACGGTGGCCCTGAGCTGTCACAGTGAGATGGGGATGGGAGCCAGCCCAGCCTGGTCCTGCTCCCCTTCCCCCGTGGATAGGCACCAGCCTGGCCCCGAGGTGCCACCGCATCCCCACAGCATCTGCAACCCCCAAAGGCTGCAGGGACAAGCCAGCCCCGAGGGCGCTTCCCTCCAGTGCCATAGTGCCTAATGCTCTCCTGGCTCAGGGAATGATGCTGCTGGCCTGGGATCCCTGCCGGCATCTCAGCCACTGACCACGCGGTGTTCCCCATCCTCTGGAACCCTCTGCTTGGTGCTCTCCTAGATGCCGCTGCTCTCAGGGCTGGATGGGTGAAGCAGCGTTGCTGGGACCTGCCCACAGCCCACGCAATGCCCCAGGACATGGGGCTGCCCGACGGCAGCGAGAACAGACCCCGCGCAGGACGGCTCAGCCTGCTCAGCCTGCCTCTGAAGAAGCAGCAGCTGACGGAGAGGAAAGCCCTGCTGGCTGAGGGCAGCCCCGGGCAGCCGGGCTCCGGCAGTGCCCTGCCAGCCACCCTCCGCCAGCCCTGCGTGCCTGGGGGACAGCAGGCAACTGCCCAGGTGCTGCCCTGGGCTGCCTGGCTCTCGCCCAGCTGGGTGAAGCCAGTGGCTTCTGCAGGGATCTGGCAGCCCTGGGCGAGATCCACTCTGCCAAGGCATGCAAGGGATGCTGACAGCATGGCGGGCACTGCCAACGGGGCAGCACCAGGCTGCGGGCAGCCTCTGGGCACCGCGGCTGCCTGTGGAAGGGGCTAGGGTACCTCTGACCCCAAGGGCACCCCCCAAAACTATCACGGAGCCGGGAGCTGCCTGCACGCCGTGGCCCGGACGTCGCTCAGCAGGCAGCACGCAGGCAGGCAGGCCAGAGAGCTGGGGACGGTGGTGGCCCTGCCAGGGCACTGGTCTCCAGACAGCCCTATTGCATCGGCAGGGGCTGAGCCTGTGGGGGGGGGGGCAGAGCCGGACAGGGGCCTGCCCCCAGCCGCACTGCTGCCCGCAGCCTATATTACACAGGCGCAGGTGTATTACAGACTGCCTGTCCCCGGCTTGGCAGTGGGTCCAAACGAGCAGGGCAGGGAGGGGGCCAGCCTGCAGGATCCTGGGACTGTCCCCGCCACGCTGCCCATGCCCTCCTCGGCAGCCAGGCGTCCCCCCCCCAGCCCCTCGGAGCCCCCCAACCCCTCACCTCTGCCTTCAGCTGGTGCTGCCCCTCTGCAGCCACCTCCCGGCGCTGCTTCCCCACACGAGAAGGGCAAGGAGAAGCCACCTGCTGACACAAGGGACATCCCCACGATGCCCACATCCGTCCCTACCCACCTTCCTGCCTCCGGCATGCTGTCTCCCACAGGACCATCCTCTGCGTTGGTCTATTCCCAGCCGCTCTGCCCCGCGGTTGCATACTGGCAGCACCGAGCCCCGTCCCGCGCCGGTGGGCTCTGGTCCCTGCTGCTGCCGACGGTGAACACAGCCTTTGCGCTGCCCCACTTCCAGCGGGGCTCCCTGACAGCGCTGCCCGGGGCTGGCAGAAGAGGGTGGAGGAGCTGCAGGCGGAGGATTTCCTGGGGTGCACGGCAAGTGCAGAGCTGCACCTCAGCCCCTGTCTGGTGCAGGGCATCCGGAGGAGCCCGCACGCCGGCTTCGCCTACCTGCAGGTCTACCTTGGGGATCAGGACAGGCAGGTGCGTAAGGTGCCATCCTACGGAGAAAAGGGAACACCGGGGGAGCCGGGAACCCCCTGCCCACCCTGCCCAATCATGCAGGGTACATGGCAGTCACCAACACAAGCAACTGTCCTTTGCGCTCCCACAGCTCTTGTTACCCAAAGCAACTCTACGGGCTCTGCAAATGTTTTTACATTGCGGGACCGGCCAGCCCTGAGCGGATCCTGGCCTCCTGACGGCTGGATCAGTGCAGTTTCTCAAGGCCAGGCTGGCCCAGTCCCTTCAGTGGAGTCAGTGGCCAGGGGGGGCCGGAGCAGGTGAACCCCGGCTCTGCCACTGACATGCTGCATGGCCTCAGTCATCTCGCTTGATGTGTGAGCATAAAAAGGAGCTGTGGGGTCCGGCGGGGCTGGTGGGTTTACCAGGGACAAACACACCATGGCTGAGCACGGCTGCCAGCATGGCTGGGAAGGACCCAGCCTGCCCAAATTGCAGGGCAAGCAGGCAAGAGTGGATGGCCAGGGGACTGCCCCTGCCCCAGCCTGACGTGGGACCTCTCCTCGCTCTGCCCAGGTGTCTGCCGAGGTGCTCCAGGAATACCCCTTCTTCTCCTGGGGCCAGGGCTGGGTGTCCTGCTGCCCACACACGACCTCCCAGCTCTACCAGCTCACATGCCAGCAGCTGGCCATCGGGGACGTCTGCACGGTGTGGAGCCGGAGGACATGGGGACATGACATCCCTGGGGCTTGGCAGGAGCCTCCACGGGCACCGTGCAGGGACCGCTAGTGCTGGAACCGGGCTCCCCTCCCTCGGGGCAGGACACGGCCAAGGAGCCGGCCGGCTCCTGGCATGGAGCGGTGCTGCAAACCCCAGCCAGGCGGCACCTCAGTGCAGCCCAGCTCCCCCCGCCTCGCCTCGCCCCCCCTGGCCCTGCAGAGATGCTCATTTCTCAGCAGCCACATTCCTTCGAGGGTGTTTATGGCTTTTCTGTCTCCCTGCTGTCCCAGGCTAAAATCGCCCCTTTTAAGGGAGCCACAGGACCGCTGGTCACTGGAGCTTCGCTGGCAAAGGCTGCTCCCTTGCAATGTATCGCCTCGTTTACTGGGAAAGCAGCCTTGCCTTGTTTTTCTCTTGGCTCCACAATTTACTGATCAAGTCAAGCTGCGGCTCACTCCCAGCCCCATCCACGCACGCTTCCTAGAGAATAAGATCTATTTTCACCAGTGAGTGATTCACCTGCCTGGCACTGGTTCACCTTTTCCTTAGCAGCCGACTCCTCCCCAGCTCCATCCACTGCCCGCAGCTCCCTGATTCACCTCCCAAACCTCTAATAGATGGGAGAAACCTGAGCAGGAAGGGCAGGAGGAACAAGTCACGTTACATTTTCTCCTGATGACGGGTGCACTTTGATGCTGGCTCCCCTGGGGACTTTTGGCAGGAGCTGAGCTCTGTGTCGCTGAGAGGAGAAGAGGCATCATTCCTACCTGAGCTTGTGACCCGGATCTCCAGGGGACACCTCCCAAGGACGTGGGCATTTGCGGTTAGGGTGAGGGCTGTTGACACAAGACGGTGCCGTCAGCCTGCGCTGGAGGCACAAGGGAGGCAGGGATGCTGCAGCGGCCGAGCCAGACCCTGCAGGTATCTGGCAAGGTTTATTCTTAGGGGTCCCTACCAGAAGCGGAGACTCTCCACCAACTTCAGCATCACCTCTGTCCCCTCTCGCCTTTTGGCCAGGGGCAGGCACGCTTGGCCATGAGCAAAAAAAAAATCATTATGTGGAGCTGGCTTGCCTGCATTGGTTTAATTGGAATAAAAAGGGTGCCCTGCTGAGCAGCATGGCTTGTGCTGAAGAGCCGGGATGAGTCAGGCTCCGTGCTGATGATATTGCTGCTTTTCAAACCCCCTCTCAGCAAGGCAGGACAGAGGGGCTGCAGCAGCAGGGGGCCTGGGTGCATGTCACTCTGCGCGGGCAGCACCCACACACTGACCCCGCAGCGGGGACTCGGGCTGCAGTGAGTCCTAGGGAACTCAGGGTACTCCGGGGGACTCATGTGCACAGAAACAGTCTCCACGCCTTGCAGTAGTAACCGGTGCCAATTGACACAGACGTGTCACATAGCAGAGACCTGAGCTAATTCCCTGGCCCTGCATCCTCGCCTCCCCACTGGCAGGGCAGGGCAGGGGGTCAGCAGGGATGGTGGCGAACAGCTGATGCTGCCCAGAGGCCATGACAGACCACACGGAGCTGTGAGCAAGCCAGAGCCGGCAGGTACCCACCAGAGATTTGCTCCCACAGCTCCTCAGAGACCAAGAGCCCCCCTCCTGCTACACCAGACTGGCCCCCCCAGTCCTCCAGGGCCAAGCCACAGTGCTTGGCATCCTACGCTCAGGTGGAAACTGTCAGGCAGGACTGAGGGTGCTTTTTGGATAAGGATAAACATTCACGTCGGCAAAGCTCATCCCTCAGAACCACTGCCATGTGTGTGAGCTGAAGCCGGCAGCTACGGGCAAGTGCACAGGGTGTGGGCCGGCTCCCCGGCACAAAGCCATTTTTTGGCAGCAGGAGCTCCCAGGAGACAAGGGGGTGACAGCAAAGCAACAGTAGCCAAAACAGAGCTGGGACACAAACAATACCCAGTTATCTTTACTCATCCAGACAGTGAGACAAACACACTGAGAACGGGGCAGGCGGGACACGCCACAGACGCTGGAAACTCCCTTTCAGCCAGAGAAAAGGGCAGAGTGGATGCTCCCCCCTCCCGGCTCGGCGGTGACCAGGCTGTGGGCAGAGCTGGCGCTGGGCACGGCGAGGCACTGACTCACCCTGCTGAGATACAGGAAGGAGGCAGGCGGCCAAGTCCGCTTCTCTGCCAAGGAGCAGCCCTGATGTGCAGGGCTGAACGTGGGAGAAAACACCCCAGAGTGGGATCTGCTGGGGGATGAGGGTCTCAGAAGGCCAGGGGTGAGCTGGGGAGGGAGCCCACGGCCCAGCCATGCAGTGTGCTGTCATCTCTCCCGCGCGATCGCGTGAGCTGGCCATTTAGAGAAGAAAAGCAAAAAAAAAGCAAGCATGACTGGTAACTCTGCTCACTGCCCAGGCACAGAGACCCCTGCCTCCAGCCCTGCCCACCCCCTGCCATGCGTGGCAGAGCCCCTGCCGGAGCAGAGCACCTGCGGCCAGGCACGGCGGGGCGCAGACCTCTGCCTGGGGCAGCTGTGGATGGGGGGACCCCCTGCAGGGACCCTCCTGGGGAACCAGGGACCACGCACGGGGACTCTCTGTGGGTCCCGGGAACGCAGAGACCCACCGTGAGGACCGGGAACCGCGCATGGGGATCCTGCTCTCCACGGGAGCCAGGGACCCTGCACGGGGACCCTCTGCAAGGACCCTCCCTGTGGACCGGGCACCCCGCACGGGGACACCAGCACCCTCCCCCCCGCCCCCCGCGCCCATCCCCGCCGCAGGACTCCCGCAGCCCGGCTCCCCGTCCCGGAGACCCCTAGCAGCGGCGGGCAGCCGCGGGCCGGGACCCCGGCAGGGCAGCGGCCGGTAGGCGCCGCCGCGACGCCGCGGGGCTGGGCGCGCTGGCACCGCCCCGCGCAGCGCCGAGCACCGCCCCGCAGCGCGCAGCATGGGCGAGCGGCGGCCGGCGGCGGGGGGGGCGGCCGCCCCGAGCTGAGCCCAGCCGCCCCGGCCCGGCCCGACCCCATCCCGACCCGGTCGCAGCAGCCGCCCGCCGCATGTCGGGGCCCGGGGCGCAGAGCCGCAGCCGGCGGCCGCCCGGTAAGTGCCGGCCGCGGGGTGTGCTTGGCGGGAGGGGAGCGGAGCACCGCACCGTACCGCACCGGGCGGGCAGGGCTCGGGCTGCCCGCATCCCCTCGCGTCCTCCCCGCAACACCCACCCGACGCCCCTTGCAAAAGCAGCCATGCCCCCCCTTCGACGCCGGGAGCCCCCAGCCGCCCCCCAGCCCCCGCTGCACCAACCTGCTGCGCCGGCACCGCTCCCCGGGCTGCTTTGGGCAGGGGCCGCCCGGGAAGCTCCGTGCGTGGGATGGGGATGCTCGGGGGGGGGGGGGGGGGCACCTGCCGGGGAAGCGGCTGGGCTCGGGGACCTGTTGGACCACGGGCTCCTTGCGGAGTGGCATCGGTATCCCTCGGAGCCCCGAGGTCCCCGGGAGGAGCGGATCCCCCCGCACCCGCGAGGTTTAGGGGAAGAGGAGGCTGAGCAGAGCAAACACACCAGCGAGCGCGGCAGGGTGAGCGGCAGCCGGGGTGACAGGGAGCTTGCGGGGGGACAGCCTGCCGCGGATCCCTGCCCGGGGCTTGCACGCCGTGCCTCGGACACCGCGCTGCCCTCCTGGCTTTCTTGTCCTCACGCTTCTTTCTGCGCGAATCGAAGCAGGGCCCCGTAAATAGCAGGGTCTCATGACACAGCCTCTGCTGGGGAAGGAGCTCTGGGCGGCAGGGATATTTTTAGTGCTGAGACGCAGGGGATTTGGAGATCGCTCGGAGGAGTGCAGGCGATGAAACCGCGGCACAGATGGGGGTTACAAGGTGCCATGTCCTCCCTCTCTAGTTCCCCCCTCCCGCTTTTCCCAGGAAGCGGCTCTGCCAAAACCGCTGCCTCCCTCGCACTCGCCTGGTGCACTTCCTCTCACCGGGGCTACGGTTATTTTTCGCTGTGCTGCAACACAAGGTCAGATGTGCCGATCGAGAAGAAACCGTGCAGGGAACTCACGCTCAGGCAGCTGGCGTGTCCAGGCATCCCGTCTCCGCACGGCCTGAGCCTGCACGATTCTCCGGGGCATTCCCAGCTCTCCACACCAGCTGCTTCTCCCAAGGCTAAAGGAGCCGAAAGCCCTTGGGATCTACCCTTGTCCCGCAGCAGTTTTGCGGGGGCAGGGTGATAGGGAAAGGCTTGCGATCTCTGCAGGGCTTCCTGGAAGATGCTGTGGCAGCTGAGGAGCTGCATCTTCCCCCAACCCGATCTCCTCGCAGCACTGCACAGGGAGCACAAGGTGCTGTCCGGCAAGCCGGGCAGCGGTGGGGTGCCCCGGGCCTCTCTGGAGGAGCAGGGTCAGGGGATTGGGCTCTGGGAAACTGTACGGAGAAGGGCAAAAGCTGGCTGGGCCAGCCTGCCCCAGCTCTTTCGTTCACCAGGGAACTGGCCCATGCTTGGAGCAAGCCCTCGCTTAAACTCTGCTCACCTCCCCATCACCCCCTGTCCCTTTCCACAGCCCAGATTATTTTTCACGACCTTCTTTAAATCCCTCGAAATCTCTGCAAGGTATTGCAGAGCCGTGGTCTCAAGAAAAGGCCATCCCCATCCTCCCTTGGCCTTGTGCCTCCACTAACAAGCCTTTTCCCACCCCCAAATACACCCCTCCTATTCACCGGCACAGAGTGGGGCTTGTACCGGGATCCCATGGGCCAAGGAGGAATGAAAAACACATCCCCTCCCAGCGGAAACGCAGCCAGATAATTGAACCGTGCTCCGCTCCCAGCCCGGATGCTGGCTGGAGAGCACCCTTAGCTGGTGCTTCCAGCACCCTCAAGCCCCATCTGGCCCTCACCCCATGCTAACTGCACTCCAGGAATTGCTCCCCTCCCAGCCCGCTTCGGTGAGGGTGTGGATGGGAGAGCTCGCAGGGTTTTGCTTCACAGCCAGCCCTCCCGCGCCTTTCCCCACCACGGCGGTGGCTGTGAGCCCGCATCATGCGAGGGTTGGCTCCTCGGCGTGCCCTGGCAGGGCAGAGGGACCAGTGGGGCCAGCGTCCTCGCCCACAGCCCACCCTGTGGGCAGCTGCCCAGGAGCAGGCGAGAAGGAAATCCCTGCCTGCATCTCCTGGGGGGGATCCTGCCCTGCCCTGCCCACCCAACCTCCGCACCAGCGTTTGGCCCCGGCTCCTCTCCGAGCTGTGCTGGCTAATAAGCCGTGAGAGCCGGAAGGATTTGAAGGCAGTGGGGCACTCAGTGCCATCGTAGTCGCACTGGGCGGTTCAGCCAGTGGGGAAGAGCCTGGCTCTGAATGCTGAGAAGCCTCCGGCCCCTTGGCTGAGCAGGCTGTAGTAATAACCATGACAATAGTAATAAAAGCCAGGCCACCAGCAGGTACCACAGATCCCCCATGGTGCACAGGGGCCGCATTGTGTGTGCGAACGTGTCTCGCGGTGGGAACATGCCAGCCGGATGAGACAATCCCGGCGACTGACAGCCGGGGAGTGTGACCGGCCGTCACATGGGGAAGGGCCGCGGCAGGGAATGCCGGTCTCCTTTATTTCCCCAGCGAGGGTTGCTGAGGGGCGGCTACACTAGCAGGGCTGTTCGCTCCCCCCGGGCCCGGAAGAGCCCCGGGAGAGGGGAAGGCTCCGTCCCCGACTCTCACCATGGTCATGGGTCAGGCAGGGCCGAGCACAGCCCAGCTGTCGTCTCCTGCTGCCGGCGTTCCGTACATAATGGGACCTCAGTGCTCGTGCCCGACTCCCTGGCGAGAGCTTGAAAACAAGTTCATAAACAGGTCCTGCTAATTTCTCCCGCGAGAGAAATCCCGGCGCCCACAGGAATGCTGCCACCAGCACCCGTCCTGACTCTCTCCAAGCACCCTTACCCCGAGTATCGGTCACGTGCCGGAGCAGAGATGGGCAGTGAGAACATTAATGGCACAGATCAGCCACGCTCACAGCACTCAGCACAGCGCCCGCTGGCATTTTGGTTTATTTTGTGTTTGCACTGCAGGAGGATTTAGAGACCCTCCTCCTTACCTCCAAACTGGGGTCCCTTTGGCAAGATGCCTCACAGAGAGCCTGCCTGCCACCCTGAATCTGGGACCCATCAAAGCCTCTGCCCCGAGCCCAGCTTCCCTACAGCTGGAGCCTGATGGGCTCTCCTCGGCCTGGTGAACCGCGGCAGTTTGCCGTGGATGTGGCACAGCTGGGCTGGGGGGCAGAGCTCTGCCTGGGACAGACAGGGCAGGGCTGGCTCCAGCTGCTGAAGGGAGCCAGCTCCATAATCAGTGCCCCAGTCACCTCCTTGTCCCTGGCTCCATTCTTTTTTGCAGATAGCGCAGGGGAGGCAGGAGGTTTTTGCCTTACCCCAGCAGCACTGGGCTGCAGCCGCCGGTCAGCCTCGTGAGGAAACCTTCACCGGCACAGCACATCCGCCACCGCAGCTGTTAGCCCGGGCGCTGCACAGCACGTTGAGCCTCTGTGGCAGAGCAGGCACCCAGTGCTTAGGTCAGACATACCAAGGCAAAGGCCCCTTCAGGCAGCCAGGATTGCCGCTCTGGGCATCGCAGGAAGGCGCTGAGCAGCTGGAAGAGGACCAGAGCCTTCTGCCACACTGTGCTGCAGGCAGAACCCGGCCTCCCTGGGCAGGCACCTGCAGATGATGGGGTTTAGATGAAGGATGCCCCAGAAATGGGGTGCAGAGGACCCCTGGAAGGGCGCTCAGGAAGATGTGACATTGATCTCCAGGACATCTCACCAGGCCCACCACCGCTCTCCCGTTTGGGTCCTATGCCGCTATATATTGCTGACAGCCAGCCCCCCTGCCGTCCTCGCCCCCGCTCCTGCCAGACAGGGTGGGGATGCTGCTTGCTCTGTTCCCTCCTCCCCAGCCCGGAGGAGCAGAGGGTTTGGGCTGTGCTCAGGCAGAGCAGAGGATGTTTGTTTGGTTTCCTTGGTTACTGCACTGCCTGCTCCAGTAATCACATTTTCCTTGTGCTGGCTGGGCCAAGAGCAGCAGAGAGGAAATCTGGAATGGCTGAGGTCAAACACCAGCCTGGGAACAGCCAGGGCCACCAGCCACAGCCCCTCTGTGCCATTTGGGTCCTTGCCGTTGCAGGTACCCAACCCAAAAGGGAGGTACCAGGCCCAGGGATGCAGCAACAAGCTCCTTCAGCAACAGCCCAAGGGCTCCCATTACTCCCTCCTGTGCGAGCCTGGGACACAGGCACTGGCGTTGAACTGCGAGAGGAATTACAGGAATGAAAATGTTTGTGCAGGCAGAAGCCAAGCTGGCTGTGCAAGCAGGGGATGTGAACGGGGGAGCCTGCGAGCGTGGGTGCGGCTGTATTTATAGCGACGGTGGCAGCAGGGGTGCGCGTGTGCAGGGGTGACAGGGTTGCTGATGCCTTTTATTCCTTATGCATCCCTCAGCCCAGAAAGCCTGGAGCACAAACACCAGTTCTTGTCTCTGGGAGTTTCCTCTGCTTGTTAGTGTTCACAGACAACCCTCTGTTTTGTAGCAAGGAAACTGAAACTTGAACATGTGCAAACCATGGCTGCTCTCATAACAACACCCTTTCCCCTCTCGATAATTCACTTCAGCAGCCGCAAACATAGCATATGAGCTCCCAACTCCTGGTTGCCCTGTGTCTCGGAAGCAAGCTCTGAAGCTCCAGCACAGCAAGTGCTGGTGACGCTGCCGTTCTGGTGTGTAACATCTATTCACGATGACTAAATCAATGTGCACTGGTAAAGCATGGCCGTACTGCGTGAGCTGGGACAGGCAGAAGGGCTCGGACAGCCCTGCCTCGTCTGACCCTCCTCACCTTTCTCCCCAGCCGACATGGAGCAGGCGCAGCGGAGCCTGGATGCAGAGCAGATGCAGCAGCAGCAGCTGAAACTACGAGACCGGCAGAAGTTCTTTGAGGAGGTTTTCCAGCATGACGTGGATTTCTTCTTCCCGATGTCTCACCTGCAGATAGAGCATCGTAGACGTAAGTGCTGCAGGCACCGGCACGGGGCTGGAGGTGTTTCAGGGAACAATGACACGGGCGTTAGAGATCAGAGATCAGTGGGACATCCCCAGTCTAAAGGCGGCTGGGGACATGCATGTCCTGCACTGAGACAGGACCACACACGCTGCCTGTGGGTGTGCTGTGGATTACTCACACTACTTAACTGAAGTCACTGCACATGGGTACCCAGGCTGGCGCCCTGCATAGTCACTGGCTTCAGACAGGCTCCTCCAGACAGCAGTTTGGAGCAGGAACAAGGACTGCAGTGAGGCAGCAGGAGCTCCCAGGGGGGTGTTTTAAGGAAACGTGATTTTCCTGGGGGACTCTTACCAGCAAGTGGAATTCAGTTCCCCACAGCAAGGCTGGCCCCCTCCTCGGGGTCCTGCCTGCACAGGGCTCACGGTGCCCTTTGCCTGGCCCTAGCACTTACCTTTCCACTGGCCTCTGTCTCTGCAGCCCCCTTAGGCAGCATTTCCTCCATGGAGGTCAACGTGGACATGCTGGAGCAGATGGACATGATGGACCTGTCAGACCAGGACACCATGGACGTGTTTCTGGGCTGTGGGACAGAGGAGAGCAGCGTTACTGGGCCCCTGCTAGGTACGTGCAGTCCAAGCCTTTTGCGGGCCAGGCTGGGAGCCCTTCCTGCCCCCAGTGCCCACACTGCCTTGTTCCTCAGCCCTGGCCACCCTGTGTGCAGATCCACGCACACCCATACAAAGACAGACACTTGGTGCTGGGGTCTGTGAGGTTGGAGGGACCGTGCCAGTATCCACCTCCACAGCCCAGAGGTACAGACCCTTGTGTATATACACTGCAGGAGACAGGAGAGCCCAGGCACTTTCTAGAGTCTGTGGGGCAAATTTCTCTTGTCCTGAAGCCCCTCTGGAGCAGCCAGTGTCTTGTCACAATTTCCCAGGTCCCCACCGCGCTGCAGAGCTCGCTGCACCGAGCGGGAAGGCTGCAGGACCCCTCCACCTCCCAAGCCAGACCCCAGGGAGCTGAGCTTGGGTGCCACAGGGAAAGCCCGGGGTGCCAGCACCTTCCTCCCCACGCACGCGGAAGGAAGCCTCATGCAGCACGGCTCTGAGCCATGTTTCATGCAAGACAGAAGAGGCTCCACTGCCAAAAACGGGGAAGGAATGTGCAGCATTGCCCAGAGCCAAGCCGGGGGTGTGAGGTGGGGAACAGCCACAGCAGCCGCATGGGGAGCAGCCGGAAGCTGCTGGGGAAGCACAGCCTGCTGAAGAATAAGTGTTGGGGGGCTATCCATGAAGCTCGGGGAGGAAGAAACCTCCAGAAGCCTTTTTCTTCCTTCTCTTACTGCTCTCTCCTCCAGGGGCAGATGCTGGCCAGTGCCCAGAGGAAATCACCCTGCAAGTGCCCAACACAGCCGAGAGCAAGTCACGCATTTCCTCCACGTCCTCTGTCTCCACGGATCTGAACAGCCTGGACACCAGCGAGGAGGGGGCCGAGACCCCCGTGGTACAGTCGGAGGAGGAGGACCTGCAGGAGGACAGTCCCAAAGAGCAGGAGGCAAGAAGCTAGCAGCCAGCTCTGCCCTGCTCCAAGCCTCCTCCATACGGACCTGCCAGCCCGGAGGAAGGAAAGCTGCTGGCGCTCAGTAAACCCCATCCTGGACTGCTGCCCTGCAGGAAGGTAGAGATGGTTTTCCCCTCCTCTCCCTCCTCAGGTTCTCCTGGCAGCCAAGGGAGAAGGAAAGGGGTATTGTAGGTTCCCGAAATTAACTCTTCAGGCTTTGCTGCTAACACTCCCTGCTTCACTCCCCCAAAATGCTCAGCATCCCACAGCCCCACCATTCCCAGAAAGCCATCCCTTGGGATCCCGGCTGCCCCCATCCTACTGACAAGGGTCCTGTCCAGACAAGCATTTAATGATGGCATACAGAGAAATAACACTCTGATCTAAACAAGCAGTGGGTGTGTGTGTTATTGGGAGAAAACAGCACTGGGGATGAGGGTTAGGTGGGGATTGCAGGAGGGAGAGCGGCGTAAAGCCAGTATGCCGAGAGTGCAACGCAGAAGCAAATGAAGCCTCCTGTTGCACAGCCCAGCTCCAGCCCAGGGACGGTTCTTGCGCCCAAGGTGGGAGCAGACAGCGCAGACCTCGGCAGAGAAGGGCGGCTGTTAGTGGAGCAGGTCATCTTCCCAAACAGCTCGGGTGCTGCCTCCAGGAGGGAGAGAGCCAGCAGCTGCAGTGCGGACACAGCTAATCACAGCAGACCTAGGCAGGGTTGCTGGTGACCTGCAACTGCCCGCCACGAGTACACTGGGGGATTTCCCACACAAATGGGCTGAGTGGAGAACACCAGCACATGCAGCAGCAGCAGCTGCTGCTGCTGCTCCCCTAGCACAGCATGATGGCAGCAGCCCTGGCTGGAGGCTCCTTTAGAAGCACGAAGGAAGAGCCATCAAAATGAAGCCACTTTGCAGCCCGCTACGCTTGCTGCCTGCGGGACAGGTCAAGAGGAGTCGGGCACAAAGCCGGCCAGAAGCCCGCTGCCGCTATCAGTGGTTGCAGGCCAGGAAAGCGCTGTCCCTGCTTGGGCTGCGTCAGCACAAGCACGGTCACCCCCATGAGGAAAGGAGCCTGGGAGATAAGCAACAGGAGCCAGGGCACGCTCCGCATCCTGCCTGCTTCCCAGGGGGTGTTCAGACCTTGCTGTGCTCCCTCCTGTGTCAGCCAACCCTTCGTGAGACCGGCTGGAGCTCCCCAATTATCCGGGAACGACCGGCCAGAGCTGGAGGCGTTGTGAGCTCCATCGGACTCCCACTCCCGGCGCTGCCTTGCTGCGGCTGCAGTTTGCTTCCTCCTGGGGCGGCCCCAGGCTGGCCGGGGCTGGCAGCCGGTGGAAGCAGGGTGCTTCCGGATGGCTCTGTGCCCAGAGATAGACGCTGCCCTCCGGAAAGGAGACGTCAAGGAGAGAGGGAGAGCAGACAACAGCAGGAAGAGCCGAGAAGAGGAAGTCACCCCGGGGACGGGCACAGTCCTTGCGGAGTCCTCGTGCGCAGCAAAGCCTTGCAGCGAACCACCCAAGCTCGGGCCGCACAAGAGCTTCCCCAGTTTTAAGAGCCGGGGGAGGGAGCCTTCGGGGAGCACCCCACAAAATGGGCGCCCTCGCTCCTAGGCCGGGGGCAGCCGCTGCCGGGCGCTCTCCCTCGGCCGGGCGCACGCACAGCCAGGCAGGCTCTTTCCCGCCCGCCCCCGAGCCGGGGCAGGCTCCAGGCTTGCTCCTTGCAGCAGCTCCTCGGCTCCCCGGCCGGCTCCGAGGCCCATGCGGCAGGAAGACCCTCCGGCCCCGGGCCGGGCCCTCACCGTGAGGGAAGAAGCGAGGCCGGGGCTGCCGCGCCGCGTCTCCATGGCGACCCCGGAAGCGGCCGCCATTGGCCGGAAGCGGAAGTCGGCGGAGGGGCGGGAGCGGCGGGATGGCGGCGGCGGCGCTGCTGCTGCTGCTGCTGGCGGCGGGGCCGGGGCCCGGGCCCGGGCGGGCGCGGCGGGACGCGCTGCGGGAGGAGCTGCTGCTGAGCCCGCTGCCCGCCGGCGACGTGGCCGCCACCTTCCAGTTCCGCACGCGATGGGACGCCGACCTGCAGCGGGGCGCGGGTAGGGCGGGGCGGGGCCGGACGGGCCGCTATTGGCTGGGGCGCGGCGCAGGGGGCGGGGCAGAGCTGTTTCGCGGGGTGACGACGCGACGTGGTGGATTGCGTTGGGGTGATGACGTTAGCGGCGGCGAGTGACGTCAGAGGCTGGGTGACGTTGCTGCCCGGGGGGGGGAGCGCTGAGGTGAGCAGGAACAGGCCAGAGCGAGGCTATGGGGGCTGCGGTGACATCAGCACGAGGGGGCTCGGTGCGGTGATACAGGCGGGCTGCGTGTGACGACGCAAGCAGGGGGTAGCGCCAGGGGATGACGTCGTGTTTGGCCAGGCCCTGGTGTGACGTCAGGGGAAGGGGCCGGGGGGGGGGGGGTGAAACGGGCAGGGGCTAACGCTGCCCACAGTCTCTCACTACAGGCTCTTCCCGAAGGCGCTGGGGCAGCTGGTGGCGGCGCTGGGCGTGCAGGAGCTCCACCTCGCCCTCACCCAGGGCTTCTGGCGCACCCGGGCCTGGGGGCAGCCGCCGCTCCAGGCACCCGCCGGTGCCGAGCTCTGGGTCTGGTTCCAGCCCACCGTCACCGAGTAGGTACCCCAGCCCACAGTGCCCCTGTGGGTCCCCCCCGCGGCCACCGCTCCCAGGAGCTGTTGCCCTTCTCACATGAGGCAGCCACGGCGTGTGCAGAGGCCTCCTGGGTTGGAAGATGTCCGCTGGAATAAGAGCCTGCAACCCCAGGAGCAGCTCTAAGGAAAAGCAGAACGTAGCCCCGCTCAGTGCACAGGGCAGGACGTGGTGCTGAGGGCAAACCCTTGTTCACTAAAGGGACAAGTCATTCCCTTATGGGCTCTGTGATGACAAACCCCTCACTGTGCTAATAAGATGGGGTTATATCTTGACCTCTCATCTGTGACTCACTTCCTTTGACTCCCATCTAACACCTGTCACCATCTCCCTTAGCACACAGCCCCTCTTCAAGCCACCGCAGCTCTGCGTGGACTCACAGAGCTCGCCCCTCCCTACAAGTGGCCCATGCCAGGTCTGCTGGTCGGGTCAGCCTTCAGAGCCGCACCACGGTGTTGCTTTAGGTCTCACAGCCCCTTCCCTGTACACCGTATGTCACCTCCCACACGCTCCCTGCTCCCCCAGCCTCTCTCCTCACATACCAGCTGCACCCACCATCGGGTCTCTGGCTGTGTGAAGCCCTGCCAGCCCAGGGGCTGCCCCTGCAGTGAATGTCCCCCAGATCTCATGCGTTAGAATAAAATACCAAGAGAGCTGAAGAGTGCACGACCAGCAGCCTCTGCCTGCATGCTCCTTGCAGCTTCTGAAAGCCAGCGTGGTCACGTCGGTGTATTTATTGAATGTTACTGACTTAACGCTGCTTGTTCCGAGGATTCAAGCTGCTGAGTAATCTCTGGTATCTGTTCTCACACAGTGTTGACAAAGCCTGGAAAGAACTGAGTAACATCCTCTCTGGAATATTCTGTGCTTCTCTCAACTTCATTGACTCGACCAACACAGTCACTCCAACGGCGTCCTTCAAACCCCTGGGCTTAGCCAACGGTGAGCCCGGCCTGCGCTTGGCTGCCCAGCTCTGCCCTCTCACTCTTGCTTCTAGCTTTAGTTCCGCCCTGTGCCACTCCAGGGAGTCCGGGCACAGGTCCTGCAACGACTCTGGGTCTGGGTGTGTACAACAGGGTCTGTTAACCTCCTCCTGGAAGCAATGATTCTATGATTTCTATGATTTCCTCTCCTTGCAAATGAGGCTTGGATTTGAACAGAGGAAACCCACAAGCAGTATGTGGCAGATGCTGCCAGGCCCTCATCTGTCTCTCTGAAAAGTATGTTATGAAACAGTGAGGACTAGAGGATTTAAGGCACTCATTAAAAAAATCTGCTAGAATATACCCTTACCTATTTGATTCTATCCAAATCACTCTGAACAGAGTGGGATCTATTCCTCAGTGAGCTCGTGGCATTTCGGGCATGTTGAGAGGGTGGTGGGCTGTGGGGTGGAACAGGTCTGCTTCTGCTGTCATGCCTCTAGTAGTACCAGCCTGTTGACACTCCACCTCCCTGCCCAGGGACAGATCACCATCTCCTGCGATACGCTGTCCTGCCCCGGGAGGTCGTCTGCACAGAGAACCTCACGCCTTGGAAGAAGCTGCTGCCATGTGGCTCAAAGGTAACGGCAAGTCCTGCTGCCTCACTGGGCCTCTCCTGATGGAGCTGGGTTCCCGACAGCAATCCGGGAGCATGCACTGGGAAGTCTTAGCAAGGCCTTTCTCTCAGTGGGAGCAGAGAACAGACCTGGGGCTGAGTTTCTCCTTTTCTCCCTGCAGGCCGGGCTTGCTGTGCTGCTGAAGGCCGAGCGCTTGTTCCACAGCAGCTACCACTCGCAGGCAGTGCACATCCGCCCCATCTGCAGGGTAAGCGCCGAGGCTCAGGACTCCCTCCTTTAACAGGCCCAAGAGAAAACCCAAAGCCTTCTTGTGACACTGCAAGGTGACACGCCGGTTTGCCAAGCTCCCCTGCGGTGGGTTCACTGTGTCTAACACAGCTGTCGTCCTGCTTATCTGGTCTCACCTGGGTCCCGATGGGATTCTTGCAGTCCTGGTGGAGTTCCAGCACCCTCCTGGTGTCCTGCCCCTCCAGAAGGTGTGATCAGAGCTGCCTCTCTTTCTCTTGTCCAGGATGCCTCCTGCTTGGCTGTGTCCTGGGAGCTCAGACAGACCCTCACTGTGGTCTTTGACACCTTTTCCAGCGGCCAAGGAAAGAAAGGTAAGCTCGGCGGCAGTGCGCTGTGGTCCTCGAGTGCCCCCAGCCTGCCGCACTTCACTCCACCTGCCACTGACTTTGCTTCCCCGCAGGCTGGTCCCTCTTCAAGATGTTCTCTCGCACACTTACTGACGCGTGTCCTCTGGCATCGCAGAGCAAAGTCTATGTTGACATCTCCCCTAAGAACAAGGTAATGCTCACGGACCAGAGAACACCCCCTGCTCCCTCAGTTCAGCCACTTTGTGCGGCTCTGAAACATGCTCGCCTCCATCCCCTGCATGGCCAGGCCCCCCAGGAGCCCTCCGGGGCTAACGAAGGGAGGTGGTTTCCTTCCTCTGAGCAGGGCTGTGGGGATGAGCGTGATGGTGTTAGTAAGAGCACTGAGCTGGCTGTTGGGTGGGAAAGCCCAGGACCAGCCGGAGGGGCTTTGCCCAGCACTGCCAGTTACTTCAAGGGGCACTTTTCCTTTCATGGTCTATTTGCTTTCTCAGGAAAAGGAGTTACTGGAAGTGACCCCCCCTCCGGCATCTGTATACGAAGCTATTGTCCAGGGAGACAAGAGAACCTATGCCGTCTATGACCTGCTAAGCCCCTCACTCTTCAATACATCTCGCAGCCTCAATGTGCAGCTGAAGTGGAAGCGGCCCCAAGACAGCTGTGAGTGACCAGAACTTCATTCCACCTGCACCGCTGGTCAGGGCTCCAGGCCTAAAAATCACCTGGCACGGCCCCCCATTCCTTGTGTCCTTTTCTCTTTTGCAGCGGAACTGCCGACACCCATACTCCATGCTCAGCGCTACGTGAGTGGATACGGGCTGCAGACCGGAGAGATCAGCACTCTCATCTACAACACTCACCCGTACCGGGCCTTCCCCGTGATCCTGCTGGAGACTGTGCCGTGGTATCTGCGACTCTATGTGCACACTCTGACTATCATCACGAAGGGGAAGGAAAACAAGCCAAGTAAGTAAACCCTCCCGGGAACACATGCCACCCGGTTCCCTTGGCACAAGCAGCTCATTCCAGAGATGGTTTAGTCCCTCCCTCGGGCCCCAGTGATCACTGGGAAACTGGACTGGGAAACAAAACATCTTAGGATATTTTCCTAGCCTTCAGTTCAACACTCACAGCAGATGAGACTTTATTAAGTTTGTTTTATAAGAGGCACGTGGACAGTGTTTCATAATCCAACAAGGGTCTAAACCAAAGTGAACTGATTTTTGTAGTAAAGGAGGCTCGATTTAAAATTGATGACTGGGTCTTCTTTTGCATTTGTACCTTTCCTTACAAACACCCGACTTTCATGGGTCATCAGCTGTAAAGACCAGCCAGATTTAGCTTTAGCACATGCTTTTTGCTACCTGTGCATCTTCACTTGCCCAGAAAACCTCTCCCAGGACAGTGGAAGCAGGAGCACCCACCCCATGGGAGATGTCCAGACCATGTGAGATTGGACAAGGTCCCCCTGGTGCCACTGACGCGTCTCTTTGGCATTAGGTTATATCCACTACCAGCCAGCCCAGGACCGGAGGCGGCCTCACCTCTTGGAAATGCTGATCCAGCTGCCAGCCAGCTCTGTCACCAAAATCACAATCCAGTTTGAGAGGGCCTTATTGAAGTGGACAGAGTACACGCCTGACCCCAATCACGGCTTTTACGTCAGGTAACGACATATACCTCAGCTCCTCATCCCCTTCTGGGCCTCGTGTAGGACTTGCTGCCCAGGTCTCTGGGGACGGGAAAAACTCTTGCCGTCTCTGCTGGCAGGACTGACACTAGCATGTCCTTTGTCTCCTTAGTTCATCTGTGCTTAGTGCCCTGGTGCCCAGTGTCATTGCGATGAAGGACGTGGATGTGGAGCAGAGCCCTCTCTTCACCTCGCTGTGAGTGTGCCTGTGCTGGGGAGCGGGGCCGTAGCGCGGCGCCTGCGGGCTGCCGGCCGCTGTCATCCCATCTGGTGAGCATGAAGCAGCGGTCCTGTGCGGGCTGACACTCCCTTTCCTGCTTCTGCTCTCCAGGTTTCCTTCCTCTGATGGCTCCAGCTATTTTGTGCGCCTGTACACGGAGCCGCTGCTGGTAAACTTGCCGACGCCAGACTTCAGCATGCCCTATAACGTCATCTGCCTGACCTGCACCGTGGTGGCAGTGTGCTACGGCTCCTTCTACAACCTGCTGACCAGAACGTTTCACGTGGAAGAGCCGAGCCGGGGTGGGCTGGCCAAGCGGCTGGCCAACATCATCCGCAAATTCAGGGGCGTGCCCCCCCTCTGAGAGAAACCAGGGCGGTCGGCGCTGGCCGCGGGGCTCCTTGGGGAGACCCAGGGAACAGAGCGCTGCTGCTTCTTGTCTTTGCTGGAAGCAACCTGCTCCATTTTGCTGCCTGGGTCTCTCTTTGAGGTCCACCAAGCTTGAGAGATTGCTTCCATTGTTAGGATGGGAAATGGCTCTAAGCCCATTGACTACTGAACTGCACTGCTACGGCATTGGGAAAGGTATAAGACTTCTGTTTGGGAGAGGGGTAACTTATGTGCTGGGAACGATGCTGGAAGTAAACTTGAGGAGTTTTGTACAGTTGTGCTGCTCCTGGTTGGTTTTATTTTCTCAACCCCACAGGCAGAATTGGCCCTGTAAGACTCTGAGCTGCTAAGTCTCTAGCACACTACCCGAGTCAGCTGGGAGGAGGTGCAGATGCGGTAAGGGGAGGGGGGGTGATCTGCAGCGAAGAGATGGGTTCATCTATCTGCACTACCATCTCACCTTCCACAGCTGCCACGTTTCACAGCTCCCTCCTGCCATGCTTCACCACAGTTGAGCCAGTTTGCAAATTAATTGTTGGCCATGGTGTATGTCTGTCCCCTCAGCCATGGCAAGGGTTTATTTTCTTTCTCAGGAAAAAGCTGCTCTTGCTCCCAGCTTCTATTTGCAGCGTTTTGAAGCCCCTCCACCCGCTCACCCCTCTGCTGCAGCACAAGATCCTCCTCTGCCTCCTCGGTATCATTTCTGCATGTCTGCCCAACAGCTCCCCTGCACCCACGGTGTCCCCAAAGCTTCGGGGGGCCTCTGGGCTCAGCAGACCCCAAGCGCTGAGCTGTGGCCAGCCGGGCTCTGCTGGTGGGCAGCAGCCTCAGCCCTCCCAGAGCCCTGGGCTGGGAATGCAGGAACACCAGCACCACTGCGGTCTTTGGTTACTTTCATAAAATACAAGGTACCGCCTCGCTGCGGTTCACACAGAGCAGCGAGAGGACGCTGGTGGTGCTGCTCGGCCTCTGACGGTGCTGTTTTCAGGGGTACGTCCTTTGCATCTTGGATGTGGCTATCGTGATAGAACAGACAACTGCCTACAAGCAGCTAAACAAAGCACAAGGAAATCATTAGAAGAAATACTCCCTAGAATCAAAGCAAAGCACAGCCAGAGGTCCTTTAAAAGCTTCCGCTTGAACAGAAAGACCATAAAAACCCCGTTGCCTCCTGTCCTGCACAGGACAGTCTGTTCCTGCTGGCCTGGGATTACCTTTCCCTTCCCTACTGGAGATGCCCTTCTCTTTGCAGCTCCTTACGGATCCATTCCACTGGATGGCTCCATGCAGCCTGCAGAGCTGCGTGAGTTTGGGACTATCCCTCTCTCTTTCCGCTTGCTGAGAAGGACGCCACAGGGCTGGGAGCTCACGCTGCTTCCAGCCACAGGACTGCTGCTGCAGCTCCGTCAGCCAGGCTTCAAGCGCAAAACTGAGTTTCTTTACAGAAAACTAGAACTACAACCAAACGAAACCCAAGCGAGCGCGCAGCTCCTGCAGCAGCGCAGGGGCAGAGGGACACGGCCAGGAGCCTCGGGCATAAGGGTCCACGTTGCAGTTTGCAAAAGGATTTGGAGAGCTCGAGTTGTTTCAGGTTGGGTCCAGGATAAATCCCGCAAACTGGAACCATCAGCATGTGCCGGAGCAGCTCAGAGTGCCCAAGATCCCCCCAGCCCAGCTCCCCGGGTGAAGCCTGTGTGCTGCGGGCATTAGGTGGGATCCAGCAAAGCGCCCCGAGCACCGAGGCCAGCACCCATGGATGCAGCTGGCAAGCCAAACCAGCCGAAAATAGTGCAAGAAACACGGCACTGCTGCAAACCCGGCTGTCACTTTTGCAAGAGAAAAAGGTCCCTGTGCCGGGGCCAGCCGGGAGCCGCCACGGGCAAAGGGTGCTGGAGCTGGCATCAGCCAAAGGCTTCAGAGCCATTCCCATGCAGTGCCATAAACCAGGAATTTAAATGGCCCATACAGAGGTCAGCCTGGAAAAACGGCAGTGGAGGAGGGAAACCGTCCCCGGCTGGATTCACGCCTGCCAGGCCATCGAGGGAGTCTGTCTTATCGCATCCATCAAATGCATGGGCCAGCCAAGCAGAAAACCCTGCAGGAAACGCGGGCGGCCCTGCAACCACGGCTGGGTGGGTTTTAAACAGCTGGGAAAACCTGAATTATTAGTGCTTGGGGTTTTTTTTTTCCCTGTGCTGTTTCTCTCCCTTCCCTGCATGGCCTCCTTGGGAGCCCAGCCGGAGCTGGGCACGGCTGGGCTGTGCTTGGTAACCTGCTGCTGGCTGTCTGCAGAGAGAAGGGCCGGAGCTGGAGGGCGTTCTAACAGTCCGGGCTTAGCTGCCAGCCCAGTGACGCTCGGCCAGAGGGCTGCCAGCAAGCGGTGTCGCAAATAAAGTAAGGGGAGAGGCCACGGAGCCATCTCCGCTCTACCTCTCTTTGAGACGTACCACCAGGAAGGGTGCAAGTGCCCACCCTACTACAGCACGGAAAACTAGGGCCCTTTGGGGCTGGATGGGGCTCAGTCAGCAACAAAAGTGCACTGCCGTGCGTGACAAGGAAGTAGCATGTAAGCAAGTCTAGAAATAGCATGCAAAGGAACGCAAGAAAGCATGGACTCAGCGTGCCACACAGTGCAAACGCTGCGAGCATGTGAACAGCGTGCAATGGTGTGCAAGGACTCGTGCCGACTGCATGCGAAGAAAAGCCTGCACACAGCATGTCAGCGTGCCACACAGTGCAAACACTGCGAGCATGTGAACAGCGTGCAATGGTGTGCAAGGACTCGTGCCGACTGCATGCGAAGAAAAGCCTGCACACAGCATGCAGCCACGCGTAAGAAAGCATGCAAAAAGCGGGCCACCCTGCAGAGACTCATGCGAGCTGCACGCAAAAACGCAGTGCCCTGCAACATGCAAGAAAGCAGGCGAACAGCGTGCCGCACAGTGCGAAGCAGCGTGCAAAGAGCATGCAAAAAAACCCCACCACCTCTGTGAGCGGCGTGCCCTGCAGCAAAGCGCGCCAGGAGCGCGCTGCAGCCTGCAAGCAGCCTGCGACGGCGTGCTCGCTGCATGCGAACCCCGTGCAACGCCACGCAAAACAAGCCTGCAAGAAGCATGCCACGCGGCGCAAAGAAGCGTGCAAACGGTACTTCAGATTTTAAAAAAATACATATAATTTCTTAAAAAGCAAGGAAACGCAAAAAACTAGCAGCCGAGACCCCCCCCCGCGCAGGCGCATGGTCTCCCATCCGCCGCGCAGGCGCACTGCCCCCCCCATCCGCCGCGCAGGCGCACTGCCCGCCCCGCGGGGCTGCCCGCGGCGCCGCCTGACGGAGCGGAGCGGCGCGCGCCCCCCCCCCCCCCCCCCCCAGCCCCCGCCCCCGCCGGAGCGCGGGCCCGCGGCGGAGCTGCTGCCCAACGGGGCCGGGCCGGGCCCGGGACAGGCGGGCGGCGGGCAGCGGCGGCGGGGTCCTGGTGGGACGGCGGCGCCCTGTCGGGGCGCGCAGGCGACGACGGGGGGCGTCCCCCGGGCGGCGCGGCCGGCTGCGAGGTCGGCCTCTCCCTTCCCTCCTCAGGGCGCGGCGCGGACGGGCCCGCGGCGGAGGCGGCCCCGGGATGGCGGCGTGAGGCGGCGGCACCGCGACGTGAGTACGGGCCGGGGGTGGGGGAGCGGAGGGGGCCGGAGGCCGAGCCTGCCTCCGGGCCGGCGGGGGGGGGGGGGGGGGGGGAAGAGGAGCCCCCTTGAAGCGATCCGCATCCCGCCCGGCCTCGGCGCGGCGTCCGCCCTGTCAGCGGGCAAGCGGAGGCCTGCCGGAGCCGGAGGTGACAATTCGCTGACTTCGGGGACCGGGAGGAAGCGCTCGGGGAGGTTTTCCCAGCGCCGTGACGGCGGGAGAGCCGCGCTCTCGTAGCCGAGCGTGCGTGGGTTATAAAAGAGCCGACTTCAGCCTCCCGTGAGCGTGCTTAGACTACTGCCAACCTAACATGGAAATAACAACACTGTATGCTCCGCTCCCCACCCCACCCCCCCAGTCTGTTTTTCCTCCCCTCCATACCTCTGCTCTCAGAGTCAGGAACATCTCATAGCTCGCTCTAGTACCTTCCAAAAGCAAACCCAGGCCCATTTCTCCCCGGAGCAAGACAACTCTCGGCCATCCTTTTGTCCAGCAGAGAATACGGCACTCCGCAGTGGTGCTGCGCCCAGCCAGGCACCCTCCCTGTGACCCTGCGGACGCTTTGAGCCAGTTGCAAAGCGAGTTTACAAGCCGTTCTGTTGTATGAACGTTGCTCATTACACCCCAAACACGCAAGTGCAAGAGAAGATGAAATACAAAGCTCTTAAATGCAGTTCACAATGCACTGAACTCTCCTATACTTCATTATCCCTGTACTGAAACATTATAATTGATCTCACAAGTACTGTCATGGTGGGGTAACTTTTGCCCAACCTATATGTCATAACTCCCCAGAACCCCTTACCAATACTGCATTTCTGCTTCTCTTTACCTGAGACACAGAAAAATGGCCTTTATCAGGCTGCATTCAGACTTCTGAAGCCTGTCAAAGGCACAAAAAGGTAGAGAAGAGATCCAAATTAAAACTAAAAATAATTATGTTTTTCAGGGAACTTGGAATGGGCCTGGAATTCCTGATCTTTGGCAGTTAAACAAAGGCAGAGGGTGGGAATGAGGACCACTGAGAATTAATAAATTGGTACGAATGAAAGTAGCGATACTTCAGATGACAACTGTCGATGTTGACATCTCTACCCACCACGGGGGGGGGGGTGGGTTACCTTAAGGTAGGAACCTTAAGGTTCTGCTACTGTGATTTAGCAGAGAAACACGGATCATACTGCTGCCTTCCTGCTCACAGGTGGGAGGTTTGTTGGCCCTGGTGCTGTGAGTGCACTGCACTACCTCTGGATACAGGCTAATCAATTCCCCAATCAGTAACGAAGCTCGGAGAGCAGCTATGGAAGCGGTGAAAAGAGTGGCTCAACAGAGGGCCTCCATTTTTCATGAAATTAGTTGCTTCAGCTTGTCTCTAGCTTGAGAAATCAGAACACTTCGTAACCCTGAGGCTTGGTCAGTCAAGGATTTGCTGCTCTTTTGGAAACTGTTCCCAATTATATTGCAGCATTTCTGAGTCTATGTCAAGTGTTCAAGGCATGAACTTACCAAAGACTGGGGTAAGGCCTTTGCCAAAAATTGAAGACTCACTTTTTCCAGTTGAGTCATACCAGTAGATAAAGCTTTAAAAAAAACAGAAAAAATAGCAGCAAGGCCAAAAAAAAAACCCTGAAGAAGTTAAATCCCTGATACTGCAAATAGGTCTTAAAGTTTGAACAGTGGTTCTTGGGTTTTTTAAGAGAGAGGGTTGGCATCTAGAAAGCTGGTCTGCTGTTGCTTTTCTTAGCTGAACTCCTCAAACTTGTCACTCAATAGCTCTTTCACCTCTTTTTTTTCCCCCAATGCTTTGGATATTGTGTGTTTTTAGCAGCTGTTTTGGGTGCTACGTGGTATTTGAGAGTTGGTTTTGAACTCATGCTGGCAGCATGAAGCACCGCCCACACACATCAGTTCAAGTTACATGGCTGTGACAGGGTTTTTGATTTAAACAATTTTAAGCAGACTGTATTACAGGTGAGCCTTATAGGCAAGAAACTCGGTGCAAGTCCCTGAGGCTTACTCTAAGTTTATGTGCACTGTGTAACTTGAGAGATTTTTATCTAGACAATGTGGCTTTTCATTCCCAAGCAGAAACTTTGGCTTTGGGAAAGGGGGAGATTGGCACCAGCACCCCCCAATAAAAAGGTTACTCAGTCTTTTTATTGCAGACCTTTTAGCTGCCAGCCTGGGTGACTGTTTCTGTAGCATCTGCTGGGGAAGTTCCTTGCAGACAGCACTGGCTTAATAGTTGCCTTAGTAGGGTCTGAACAAGCTTACCTTTTAAGTGCTTAGTGAAAGCTGGCTGATTATTGTCCCCTGTCAGGGTAAATGGACTGTTAAGGAATTAAGACATTCTTGAGAAAGGTACAGATGTCGTGTTGGCATACTGATGTATAAAACCTATGGTGTAGGAACACCTCTCGGCCTCTTAATTGCTGAATTAGCTTGCAGAATATCAAGGAACAGCTTCCTAGCTCCTCAGATGGATTTATTCTAAAACGTGACTGATCGATTGCAAGGCACTACAGACTTGTGCTGTGCTACTCAATTTTGACTTGTCATAATTAAAATTTTGTTTCTGGCTGGGAAAGGTGTGCCGCTACCCTTGCACTGGAATTTGAAAATCCTCCCCACAAACATGTGCCAGTAGGACCTGCTGGTTTTGAATGGTCTTGGGAGGGAAGATGACAGAAGGAAGGGCTGTGAACACGATGGAAGCCGATTAATAAGCACATGGAAAAGTATTGTTGTTTGCTTACTAATGAGGTGCGCAGGGAATCTCCCCAGGCTGCTCCTCTGCCTGCAGGAACCGGCAGGGAGGAGGCTTTGGCAGCACATGGAGATCAGACGGAGTGCTGACTGTGGGGAGAGCAGCGGGAGCATCGCCTGCTCTCCGCTGCTGAGGGGTCTGAAGCAAGTTCAAGTGGCTCTAAGAGCTGCGGAGGAGCAAGAGGAGGCAGTGGTGGTGCGATGAAAAGGAGCCACCTGGTAAACATGAGTGGCCGCCAAGTCAGATGACTTGAGCGGGAGCACGAGAGCAGTCTTGAGGATAGGAGGACACCAGGCTGGCTAAGGATAGAGATGAGTCAGGCAGGGGAGAACAAGAGCAACTGGTTGAGGAAAAGCAGGATGCGGTTGTGAAACAGGGAGCTGGTAGAAATACTGTTGGGTGACAGGTTCTTATTTGCTCTGGGACGTGGTAGTCTTTAGCTTGGATCGTGAGGAGGGGACAAAGACAAGGTAGGAATTTTTCATTTGCAAGTTTCACCTTGCTTGAGAATCTAGGCAAAACTGAATATTGTTATGGCTTCAGGAAGGGACTGCCTATCCTGGGCACCAAGGAGAGTGGTAGTTCCCTGCTCAGTAAAGAGTTGGTAGCAGGAGACGCTGTTTCTCTTTGATCAGTAGCGTGGAAAGAGAACTCAGTCTCATTGCCAGCTGTATAAAGGAATCTCCAGTGAAGAGCTAGGAAGAGTATGTATCTTCCTAATGGGAAGTCCCCTGAGGAAGATAGAGCTGCAGAAGTCTCTAGTAGTAGGTACCTTATCTAGGATCAGCTGTGGGATACAGCAAAGAGTCTTCAACCTTCAACTGGTGGATAGCAAAGGGGCACATGAAAATACAAGCAAATTGACTACAGATACAAGACTAATGGTTCAAACGTCTGCATTTGTTAGAAGTCCAAGAGGTTTGCAGATTGAAGGGCATTGACATTGAAACTTCATAGTAAAAATAACCACTATTAAATGGTTCTTTATTCTGCAGAGTGGTTGCATTGATTGCTACAAGGAACTGGCTCTTCCAGGAAATACCAGTATTTAAAAATGGGTAACTTGTTCTGAGGTGGATTTGTGTTCGTAGGAAGTGTTTAGGTAATGCTTACGCACTTAGAATCAACTCACTGTTTAGAGCATTATTGCTTAAGTCTGTGCTGTGGTGAGGAGGCCAGACCTCAGAGTGAAATGCAGGTACATCATGAATTATAATTACACTCTTAAACTGTAGTCAGTTGTAAAGTTGGGGGGGCTAAAGGCTCAATAGCGACATGTGGCCTTATTAAAGCTGAAAGATTTGACATTAGTCCTGGAAGATTCTAGAGCTTTGTTCCAGCCTTGTGCTCTTCTGACAGGCACATCATCTTAGGTTGTTTTTTATCCATTTCTTTACTCTAGAGGCAGAAAGCCCAAAGCAATTGTCTGTAGGCACTTAAAAGCTTCAGGAAGGGGTGACCCAAAGACTGTGGCACATGTCCAGCTACAGAAGTCAAGCTGATGTGATTTCAGGGCTGGATCTAGCAAAAGTATGACATGATGTTTATGCAGTGATTTGTACTGCTCAATGTTGGGAGCACTTGGGAGAGAAAGACCATAGGAAACTTCCAGGAAGGAACATTTCAGGAGGATTAAGGCAGCTGCAGATCATTGATTTGGTACAACTTTGTTGTATTCAATACAATCTGGACTAAAAAGTTGGGTGGTGGGGTTTAATTACCCGTCTGTTCAAATATTTGTTGTTAAATCTTTTCTCTCCATTCTTCCCCTTGGGAAAAAGTCATCTAATACTTCTGCAGTACTTTTACTCCAGAAACATCTAAGCGATTCACAAAGGCTAGCAGACAGCATGTTTTGTTATGAAATAAGTAATCCTTATTTCCAGTTTATAGACAGGGAAAACAGGCTTGGGACTAGACTTGCCCTTAAAGATACGAGTGAGTGACCTGCATAAAACAGGACTAACGTTGGGAGTTTTATTCCTTTCACTTGACTTTATCCATATTGCAATGTAAAATAACTTCTTCCTTATTCTTTGGCTGCCTAACTGCAGCTTAGTTTTACTAATTGAACCCCAACTGCCCTCTCTGCTGGAGAGCACTCTTGCAGGAGCGCCAGCACAACATGCTTTCCCCAAATACTCTTAATTTGTTTGCCCCTGTGGAGATTTTGGCCTGCATTTTCTATCACTAACATTAAAATAGATCCTGCTGCTAAGAACACAGGGGATGGCAGCGTGCTTCCTGCTTCTGACAGAGCCGGTTGGTACCTACGAGCTTATAGAGCTGTAAGACAAGTCTGACCTCAGTGTTTTTTTGGAAGAGAACCATGTGTGGTTTTCTCTTGGCTTTTCTGTGCAATCCCTCATTCTCCTTCCCTTCACCAGGAAATCCCTTCTCCTGCCAACAGGAGCCAGAGGAATGTGCTGTTTGTTTACCTTCTCACTCCTTCATCCTACTAACCTTCCCGCCCCCCAGTTGTAATCCTAACAGGCTCGGTTCAGTCTTTCATCCTTCTGACAGAGCACTACTCAGTTGAGTATTTTCAGATAAAAGGATTGCTGCAAGAAGCTGTTCTGACCAGGGTCTGCTTAGCGTGGGTGAGGCCGTGGCATTCTGCAAGGCTGGGGCTGTCCTCTCGCCTGTCTTTCTGTGCCCTGGCTGGCAGCTGCTTTGTTCAGTATTGCTGCATGTCATCATGATGTGCTACAGGATAGCAGGGAAGAGCACGCTTCCCAAGTTCTTCCCTTTTCCAGCGTTGCCCTGCGTGGTTTTCCCTTTTTGGGGTAATAAGCTAGGAGTCTCGATGTACCCGCTTCTCATAGTTTCCCTACTGCGTGAACTGAAGGAAGTCTTCCAGTTACTCCCTCCCAACAGTATTCATATCTTCTAATCTGACCTGCTATTGCTATCCCAGACTGCTAAACTTCATTCTTCGGTCCCCTTTCAACAGTTCTGGCTCTGTAAAAACACCTGTAAGGCATTTATTATTTTTAAAACCATCTGAAATTCTTGGATGAAGATGTTTGAACTGCTTAGAAAGAAAAAAAAAAACCCACACACACTTAGTGTAGTTGATGTGGTTGCTAAAGGTAGCAGCTTGTTTTCTGGACTTGTAGTGTGATGCCATCCCTGCTTAGAGAAGCCCTTAAAGCTCACTGTTTCCACGGGGTTTTACAATAATCCAAGTGAAGAAATCCTGTGTTTACAGCACTTATGAAAATTGCCATTTTGAGACTCTCCCCTCTTTGATCTATTCACATACTTTGTCTTATCTGACTTTAGCTGATTGGCAAGGATTATATATCCCTTAAGCAGGGACTGTCCTCCCCTTTGTTTTGCAGCCTGGACGCTGTCGGGGCTTTCCTGGGTGGCTACGTGTATAGCTTGAATTTTACGCTGTCCTGCTGGAAGACTTTATAATGGGTCTGTGCCTGGGGAGGAAGCAGTTTGTGCGCTTAACACTTCCTAGACAACACTTGCTTAACGTTTCTTTGTAGCACCTAATAGTTTACCCCTCACTTGCATTTCTTTATACCATCACTGAAGTCTTTGGACTGTCTTGGATAAATACGTGTGTAGGGAAGGCTGCAGCAGCTTGTTTTCCTTTCTGTTTTCCCCTCTCCCTTTCTGTTCCTGCACTGTGCTAAAGAAAAGGGTCTCATAACTGTTAGCCTGGTAAAAGCCTGAGATACAGAGCACCTACGGGATATACTTCTACACCAGCAATAGATAATCATGTCCCCAGTGGTTCAGAAGGCAGGAAAGTTTCCACCAGCTCTGAGACACACCAGAATTTAGTGTTAGGAGTTCGAGCATCAGCATACGATGCTTGGGAGTAAATGAAGCTGTACGGGAAGAACGTCTGTTGATCTTTTTGCTGTGTTTCTCTGACAGTCTGACATTTTACCCTTCCCTACAGAACAGCCTGACCGCCTGCCTGCCAGAGGAGTTGCTGGAGACTGTTCTGGAGCACATCTGATTATTGCTGCCACAAGGCCCCGCCAGCCAGACACAATGTACTGCCTTCAGTGGTTGCTACCTGTCCTGCTCATACCCAAGCCCCTCAACCCAGCGTTGTGGTTCAGTCACTCAATGTTCATGGGCTTCTACCTGCTCAGTTTCCTCCTGGAACGGAAACCTTGCACAATTTGTGCCTTGGTCTTCCTGGCAGCTCTGTTCCTCATCTGCTACAGCTGCTGGGGGAACTGCTTCTTGTATCACTGCACAGGATCCCAGTTGCCAGAATCGGCTCACGATCCCAGCATAGTGGGCACCTAGAAAACAATAATCTTCCAGTCTGCTGAGGGCTCTTGTTTTGCTTTTAAAAAGGGGGTGGGCTAGGGAGGAGGGGGGGGTGTTAGGCATGTGACTGGAGTAAAAACAGCCTGTTTCCTGTAACTGTTTGTGGACTAGAGTGGTAAATTCCTCCCACTCTGCCTGTGAAATTCGACTTGTTTACTGTGTGAACTCTGGCAGCACCACCTGCTTTTTTAGAAGCAGAAATCCTTTTGGTTTTTTTTTCCCCCCCTTCCCGTATCACCGGGAACGGACACCAGCCCTCCTAACTGAGAACTGGTGGAGGACCGAGCTGCTGGCCTCTGCCCAGCTGTTGCATGGTGGTGGAGTTGTGTGTCACTCACTTGTCTGCATTAGGCCACGGTGGTCTAACTCAGGGCTTTCGGCCCACTGATTCTGCTCAAGTAGCTACAAGATTCTCTCCATCTTTCTCTTTGTGGGGAGCCAGCCTTCCCGCCTTGCTGATCAAGGGCAAGCTCGACAGCTCACAGATGCACTTGGCCAAAAGCTGCTGGAGCCAGAGGCAGTTGAGTCATCTCCTCCTCCTCAGCCTGCCAAAGAGATGCGTGCACTGCCGAAGTGCTTTCCGAACTACTTACGCTCCGAGATCATAGCCTGAAAGCCTCAGTTGTGCTGCTGCTTTTATAAAGCCTCACAGGTAGTAGCGACTGTCTCTTCCCCTCTTCTAGGGGTTTCCAGGGTTTACCGAGGTATTGACTGTTGGGATAAAGAACCAGTATGCTGCAAGATGCAGGGTTTTGAAAGCCACTGTGAACCTCACCCTATAAAACTCATGGTAGCCCAAAAAGCCAGGTGTGAGCAGGGCAGGAGAGGATCCCGAGGTGGAGGCATGGCTTGAAGCAGTAGATGCTTCAGCCATTTTCAGTCATAATGTTTTCGGGCCAGGGGTGACAGAAGGTGCTGGTGCTACTGACTGGTGAAGGGAGGAGGCTAGAGGAGCACCTGGTGTCTCCATCTCCCCTAGCAGAAGGATGTCAAGAAGCCTAGGTGGTGGTGGGTCGGTCCTACAGCCACAGCTGTACAGAGCTCCACGCTGCATACGTGACTCTCTGCAGCCGTGGCTCCTGGGGAGCCCAACCTGGGGCAGAAGTTTGTGAGATGCCTTAGAGGTTCACACAAAATACTGTCTCTAAACTTTAAAGGGTTCCTTCCCCTTTGCCATCTGTTTGTCTTTACTTCAGTCTCATTGGGGAGAGCAGGAGAAGTGGCTGTTGCTGTCCCGAGGAAGTTCAAGCTATGAGGTTGTGAAACTCCCAGAGTATTGTTTGTTCATTGCACAGCTGTTCAAAAAGTTTAATAAAGCTTTATAAACTTTGGTCTGTGGCCTCCTGCCCAGCATGACGCATTGGCTGTTCATCGCGGATGCCTTAGCCCAGCAATCATGTGTCTGTATTGTTCTGTTCCCAGCACAGTAACCCCAAAGAGTCTCCAGCAAGAGGCAGGGCCCGTTTGCCCTGTAGCTCCTGGTACTGACTCTTCTCGTTAACTGTTTAACCTGACTGTGGGCAGACTGAGAACCATACTGGCAATTCCTAACAGACTCATTTTTACACACAACACAGGAGGTCGCTTCTGGTTGTGTCTGCACTTATGTGACAGATTCCTCCTTTCCTTACCACTTACAAAATTAAACCGCAGAGCCATGTCCCGAAAGCCGCTAATCCCCAACGCCAGCAGTAAAAGTGTTATCTGCCAGGGGCCTAGGCGGTGTAAGCCCGTCCCACGACACCACATCTTCCCAACCTGTCCCCCTGCTGCGGGCAGAGACCGGGCCGCAACCCGACTACCATGAGCCATCCAGGGGGGAGATTCAGTTGTGTCGGCCCTTCCCCAGCTTTGGCCCTGACCCTGTGTAGTACCGGGGGCAGAAGGGGAACACGCGCTGCAGCCAGACACGGGACTATCGGATCATGGCACCCAGGAGCACCTCAGGGAGTTAAAGGGTGTAGGAGCCATGCTGCTGGAGCCAAAACCAGCTTCCTCTACCTTTGCTCCGAAGCCCTGAAGACCAAGTCCAAGCTGGAAAGGGTTCAGGGCATATCAGTGTTTACGTGTTTAAAAAAAGAAAAAGTGTGCGCCACCACCAAGAATAGATATGACAGCTCTGTCACCTGTCAGGCTGAGGGAAATCCTGGTAGCTGTCACATCAGCTGCAGCATAAAAAACAAATAGGGGAAGGTCTCTCATTTGCAAGCTATGGCAAGACTTGTCTGCGCTCTGAGCAACTTTTAAGTTCAAATTTATTTAAGCTAATGCAGTCGGTTCTCTTAAGAGTACGTTTTTGTTGCTAACTAGCCAAGTTGCACTCTACAGCAATTTAAATAAATCCTAGCCACGAAGCCAGACAGTCCTTTGGATGAGAGCAAGCCCTGGCTTTGTACATGGGGTTCAAGACACGACACTGCTGCAGGCTTTCCCTTCTGCGAGACCCAGCTTGGAGGAAAAACTACTTCAAAAGAGGGAGGCTGCTGGTGTAGCGACAGGAGAGATCTCGGCAAACTGATGTGTAAGAAACCTACTTTTTACAGCCCTTCCACCCCAACCGTAGTTAAAGAGCAGTCTTTGATATGCACGCAGCCCTCACCAGCACACTGTCTTACCCTCTTTAGGGCACTGAGATACCATCTTCATTTTAAAGATAGAAAATTAAAGCAACTTCATCATGGTCAGACAGAAAGCCTCAGGCAGAGTGAGGAACCCAACCAGGTCTCGCATCCCATGCTAATGCCCTGCTCGTCCTTCTCTGTAAAGAGACCATGAAAAACCAGCCTGCGACTGCAGAACAGGTCAAACCCGATGGCTTTTGAAAAGCATCATCACAGCTTCCCTGCTTGTGCACCACAAATTGGACTGAGCCCGTACAGACGCAGCACCTGTGCTCTCGGGCAGGCGTTTGCTGGCTGCACGGAAGAAAGCTCAGAGATGTTTCGCCCTGGTCTCAAAGAGCTGCTCTGCCAGGAGAGCAGTGGGCTCTGTCCCCTGGTATCCTGGAGGCACCAAGGGGTCTCTGCGTGGGGACCACACCGGCGGGCAGTCAGTCCGGGGGATAGCTACACCAGTGACTCCAAAAGCAGTGGGGTCTAAAACACAACTGCTGTGTTGTGCCAGGTCCCATCGAGCCTGGACACTGCCCTCAAGGGCTTTGGCGCAGAGCAAGTCTCATCACCTATTATAAAGTGTCCATCTGCCTGGTGCTCCCTGGATACAGGGAGCAGGAGCCTTAAGCTGTTCCTTTGTCTTTCCATTTGAAGGAGAGATCATTTTCTTTTCTAGGTCACATAACAGATCAGTGACAAAGCAGGGTCAGGAAAGGAAAAAAAAAGCCAAGCCCAGGCTCAGATCCCTAGAAACAGAGATGCAGCACAGCTCAGGCAGACCTCGGGCTCCTCACTGCAGCCTCAGGGTCTGGGGGCTTCTCACTCCCCTCCTCACCACTGGTCAGGGAGAGGCAGTATCCCAAGATGAACAACTGGGACACCACAAGGCTTCCCATGGAGAAGGTTTGGCCATGACTGCCAGGCTGGTATGGCTTTTGGAACCCTAGAACTGCTGGATATCCACGTTGGTGCATCTCATCTCAGGGGCTGATGTTTGGCAGTCGAGATCCCCGGCACCACTCGGGGTGCAAGTAGGGAACCAGCTGTCTGGGGCCACCACTGCCACCAGCCGCTCTCCCAGTGCCTGCCCGTCCATCCCTGGATCTTGCTGGGCGATTAGTGCCTCCTGCCTGGATGCTCTCCCTGCTTACCCTGAGACAAGCCCACAACATGGCCTTATTAACTTAGCAGCAGACGGAGAAGAGAGGTTGATCCCACTGAGAAGCTGTTTGGGCTGGAAGCACCCACGGGCCAGCTCAGAGGCAGCTAAGTCCAGAGGTGCAGCCCTGCTGCCAATAGCGCCGGGCTCCCACGGCCTCCAACCTCATCCCCTTGTGCTGTTACCCTGGGGCTGGTCCAGCCAAACCCCCCCCCCCCCCCCCCCCCAAGCCAGGGAAGCCGCAAACATCACTCAGGGCCACAGAGAGCCCTGCCAGCACCCTTTGGTCTTGCCTGTCTCTCGCTCCTTGCACTGGAGCAGTTTCCTAGCCCTCAGCCACCGAGGGAGGTAAGCTACACGTCAGGTAAGGACTTTAGCCCTTCCCTTGGGAGCTTGGAGATTAACCCTTGGCAAGAGGGTTTTGCTACTCCTCCGAGCAAAGGCAAATCCTCTGGTAGCGGGGCAAGGGAGGACGTATGGCTCGGGTGCCACCCAGACCTGCTGCTGGGAGGGGGGGAATGAGATCTGAGTGGCAGAGTCCACAGGGGACAGAGACAGGCTTTGTCCTCTGAATTGATGCGTGCCGGCAGCCTCCCGTTCACCCCTTGCTACCAGCGAGCAGCAGGCACAGCGGGGGCTGGAGCAGCACGGCCAGCAAGACCTGAGAGCCTGGCACCAGGGCACAGCCCTGCTCCTGCCTCAAGAGCCCTTCTGCTGGGTCTGGGTTGTGGGAGAGACCCCAGACCTGCAGCACTGCCCAGGATTTGCTCTGGGGGAATTCTCAACGCGTGGAGCAGTTCAGGGCTGCCCCCCGCATACTCACAAGCATTTTTCCCCCTTTATCCTCTGGCAGCCTGGATGAAGAGCCAGAACTTACTGCGCTTTGGGGGTGCTACCACTGAGCTTTGGGGAAAGTGTAGGGGATGTTCAGGCCAAACAACAACTCATCCTTGCAATTTTAGAAACCCATTGCCAGCACAAACTGCCTAGCACAGGACCCCCACCCCCTCACCACCCTAACACCCAAATCCTCTCCCAGGCTTACAGGGCGCAACACGAGTGTGAAGCAAACAGCAAGGTTAAGTCCATTAAAGGAGGCACGTGGTGTAATCCCCAGGCGCATCTGCCCGGCTCAGGCTGGGGATGCCTGGCAGGGGCTCTCGCTGGTCCGAGCAGATCCCGGCAGCGATTCCCATCTCACACCTCCTGGGCCAGCAAGCCTCTGCCCCTCCAGACTAACGTCATCTCCTTCCCATGGCTGGCCTCTACAAAGGACTTGGGAGTCGAGAGGGGTGTCACCGAGGGGGGTCAACTGCCCTGACCATCCTTTTAAGACACTTCGGCTGCCACCGAGGCTGACGACCAGACACAGCGAAGGGGACAGAGAGAGGAGGAAGCAAGCAGTGCCATAGGCAGGGCTGGAAGTACCGAAATCCGGTCCCCTCATCCCCTGGGCACCACCCACCACAGGCACCCACACTGCCCCAGGGCTCGGAGTAGACCACAGCACCCTGGCCTCCCTGCTCCCAAGCAGCAATGCCGAAGGTGCAAAACCAAGGGCTGGAGGAGCCTCGGCCCCAGCTCCCCTCCCAGGGGTGACCTTGCCAATCCACCCCCAGCCCACACATCCCACATGGACCAAGGGACTTGCCAACAAGAGATAATCCCTCAATCACTTAATTGCTTTAAAGAGAAGCAGAACATAAAGCATTAAACATTTCAGGTGATAAGACTGAGTCACTTACCAGCCCGAGGAGGAGGGAGTAGCTGCATGCCAGTGCTGAGCAGCCAGACCCAGGGGCTCGGGGCACTAAAGCCACCCCAGACTGTGGTAGTGGTGAAGGAGCATCAGGAAGAGGAGCAGGAGCAGCAACCACCACCCTGCTTTCAGAAAGCCTGCTCCTCCCCAGTGCTGTGCCTATATATCAATTAATCACCGAGTGAGGAATCCCAATCAGCACCCACTAATTATCCTAACAAAGCAGGCCTGCTTTTTGTAGTTGCTGATGAAGCAGATTCTGCTATGAAGGGAGGGCTGCCCCCCGTCCTGTCCCCCCCCCAGCCCAACTGATGGGGGTTGGCAGTCAGGTCTCCTGCCTGTTGGGCTTGGGGCAGCTCCGCCGGCCCTGGCTTTGGCCAGATCAATGTGCGCACCAGGGTCACCATGTCACTCGCAGCCCCGGGGGGGCCAGTGCTCCCTGCATGTGGGCAGGGTCCCAGATGTCCCAGCATGCAGAGGCTGGGAAGCACCGATGGACGCAGCGGAGGAGCCCCTGGGGTCCCTCACGGCTAACGCTGCATGCCGGCAGCACGTGCCACAGCCCTCTGCTCAGCCTTGATGGCTGCAGCTGGGATCCCACCGGCGATGCAGGCTGCGTCCCAGCTCAGCTCGGAGCACGTTGGCCTTATTCTGCGCCCACCATGGCAGTGATTTCCCGCCAGAGAGGTCTGGGCATGGGGAGTTCGCCCATCACCGCCAGCCGGCTGTCCCCGGCCCTTGGAGCAGGAGGGACACGATGGATGAGGCTCCTCTTGCAGGAGCAGGCACTGGGACTGCGCTGGACCACGAGCCCATGTGGGGAGGACGGGAATGGCTCCAGCAGCACAGAAGTGGCACCAGATCCCAGAAGCATCGGCCAGAAAGAGCCCCTGAAGCACCAGGAGCCACGCATGGGTGTTGCACGTGCTCCAGGAAGCACCGACTCCTGTAACAGGGATGCTAAGAAGTCCTCTCATACACTAGCTACACTTTTTTTTTGTGAGGTCTGTTTGTATTTAATTATCAAATTGCAAAGTATTTACATCAACATTAGAGTTTCAAAGCATCTCCACCCACCACCACCCACAAAGCTGGACCTTTTCTGGTTTTTTTCCAAAGTTTTATTATTATCCAAAAAAAAAAAAAAAGCTAAATATTTTACTTCGACACTGAAAAAGGCAGGTGGGGGGAGAGGGGAGCTGGGGAGAGAGAGACACAGATCCACATGTTCTCTGCATAGTTGGTTGGAGATCTTACAAAACACTGTTTAAAAAAAATGGTAACAGCAGAGGAGCATAACTTGTAGGGCGTTACTGACCCCGGGAAGCCAAAGAGCATCCTTAGGTGGGGGTTCCCCTCTAGAGTTTATTGGCTTAAAAAATAAATTGGCAGACAACAATGGTGATAGAGGAGAGGCTCTCGATCTCCGGGTCGTGCCAGCTGCAGCGGTGAGTCCGGAGATGCTGGGTCCCGCCGAAACTGCTGCACAGAAACACGGATGGACACACGGACATGCAGACACACAGCCCCAGTCCCGTGCAGGGAGGTTCCTCCGGGATCGCTTTATTGTCTTCTGCCCCGAAATGTCCCCAGCACGTCTCCTTCATCAGAGCTTGCCAAAAGCCATGGAGAATTAAGCCAGCCCAGAGTGCTTCTTGTGCCGAGGGTGCGTTCCGGCTCTGCCACTTGCCAGAAAGAGCCAGAAAATGAAACCGCCGGGTTAAGCCCGTTCCCGTCCCGCTGGGCTCATGGAAGACCCTGTACATGCTGCAGACAACCAAAGGCCAAACCTTAACATGTGGTCTTGCCTTCTCTCTCCCCAGCTTTCAGATCAAATCTGGCTTCCGCACGTTACAGTTTTAAGAGGTTTCTCCCGGGGATGGGGATTTTGTATAATTTAGGCAGAGCTATGGCACAGGCCACCCCTCAGACCGGCTGCTGTGGGATGGGGCTTCTCTGGCAGCACCGACGGGGATGTGGCAGCCGCTCATCCCAGGGATGCAAACACGGAAAGACCCAGAACGTCGAGGTTTGGAGAGTCCCTGCCCAAATGCAGAAATGCAGGCCCAGCAAATCTGCTAGGAAGGGGGGGAGAAAAAAAAAAATCCGTTAAGCCAGTCGCTGTTCTCCAAGCCAGCAAAGGCAGGATCTCTGTATCGCTGAAGAGCCCATTCAAGCTGATTCTGAAGGTTTTACTCATTGAAAAGGAGCCACCAACCAACCAAGCGAGCACTTGGTTCATAAATAAGCGGCTGGGGAGCTGCAGGAGCGAGCGAGAGGCAGTGGCGTGCTCAGGCCCTGCTCTGGTGGGGGTTTGGGTTTGGGGAGGGAAGGGGGTTTTGGCCGCCCCCCTGCCCACGCTTGGCTCCCACCCAGCTTTCATGGGACACTGGCACCGCAGGTGGGGGCTGGCGAGAGGCGGTTTGGGTCTGCTGGCTGCAAGGAGGCTGTGCTGGAGGGAAACCCCATCCCACAAGCGATGGGGAGGCAAAGAAAGCCCACCGCCCAAGGACCTGAGAGGCAGGGAAAGCCACTGGCTCCCCTCTCTGGGTCCTTCCCACCAGTGCGTGCCAGCACCCCCGCCCCACAGCACCCCCTCGAGCCCCCATCCCACCCCTGGTCCAGGAGAGCATCCGAAGAGCCCCCAGGTCTTCCTGAGTGAACGTGCCTGGGACCTGAGAGGTGAGGGAGCAAAGCCTTGCAAGCCACCATGGTGAAGGGTTTCCAGCTGGGTACAGCTGCAGGAGGGGGAAAAAACCAACACATGCAACTAAGTCAACGTCTGGGAGGGCGTGGGGACCGCTCGAGGGCTATGTACAAGCAGGCGCTGGGCGGGAGAGCGCAGGGGCTGGGTGCCACCCTCGGGGTTCAGCCCCACGGGATGGGGGGGGGCAAAACTGGGCACGGATAGCCACCCACTGCCGAAACATGGCTGAGGCCTTTCAGAGTGAGCAGGGGGGAGATGAGGATGCAAATGTCTCCCGTGCGGCACAGTGCTTCCCAGGACTTTCCTCCAGGATGGTGGCCCATGGCTGGGGATGCTCCCACTGCATGGGGACTGCAGCCCAGCAGTTGAGATGCGAGGGGTGGGGGGAGGCAGCTAAAAATGTACCGGGTGGACAAAAACATCTGTGAAAGATAAATATTTCCCCCAAAACACTCCCACACCGTGAACAGCCACACGTGCCATGCACCCAAGCCCCACGGTGGCACCGGATTTGGTGGCAGGGCCAGGCCGGGGGACTCTGCCAGTGGGAGAGCTGGTGGCGGAGCCGGGGAGGGCGGCTGGGGGACTGTGGTGCACTTCCCTTCCCAGGGGGCCGGCTGGAAGACTGGGAGCGCTCGGTGGGAGAAAGCGCAGCCAGGGCGGCGGGTCTGGCCGCAGGCAGGGCGAGGGGTCTGCCGGCACACCCCCGGTGCTGCTCCCAGGAGAGACGAGATGAGTCCCTTGGGGGGACAGACGCAGCTGGAAGACTCGAACGTGCGCCCAGGTGCTCCCATGGGACAGTGTCGGTCACCAGAGCCACGAGCAGCCACATTTCATGCTCCTGGCACCCGCTAGCCGGCGAGGCTGCAGTGAGGCCAGAGGGATGCCCGAGGAAGGGGCACCACCAGCGTTCCGCTGCCCCCCCACACCGGCACCACTGCCCTGGCGCATCGCCCCGTCCGAACCAGCCAGGGATTGTGCCTTCCCCGTGGCGAACCGTCTCTGCCAGCACCCTCAGGAGAACCGGAGCCAAGGGCGGGGGGGTGGCGGGGAGGGCAAAGGGGCAGGGGAATTTGTGCTGATTTAGAAAGGGGGTGCAGGAGACCGGGGCTGTGTGTCCGAGGTGGGGTGATGCCGTCCCCCAATTCCTCCGGGCTCACCCCAGAGTTGCTGGGTGGGAAAGGTCTCCCGAAAGCCAAGTCTCTTGGAGGGAGATGCTCCGCTGGCTCTCCTGAGCCGGCTCTGCCAGCACCCTCAGGCTCTTCTCACCAGCGGGACGGCACCGCTTCATTAAACACAGGCCAGAAGTCTTAATGAACGACGGGGGAACCCAGCACCTCCCCTGGCTGCATCTGGAGACGATGCCCCGTCCCGCTCCGGGGCTGCTCCACAAAAAACCGGCCCCTCGGCGAGGAGGCTAGCCCTCGGCGCCCCGCTGTGAGGACAGCAGCGTCCCTGGTGCCAGGAGGAGCTCCGGGTCTATAGGTTCTCGCCGGGCTGGTACTGGGGCTCTGTCGAGGTGAAGTAGTCCTCCAGGAAAGCCTGCAGGTACTCAAAGGTGGGTCGCTCCTCCGGGTCCTTCCGCCAGCACTGGCACATGAGGTCGTGCAGGGACTCGGGGCACTCGGGTGGGCAGGGCATGCGGTACCCCCGCTCCACCTGGTCCAGCACCTCCCGGTTCACCATCCCTGCATGCGGCCAGAGACACAGCGCCAAGTGAGAGATGGGCCAGATCCTGCACTGTGCCTTTCCCAGAGGGGACACCGAGGGCATCGTGCTGGGACGAGCCTTACAGGCAACCCCAGTGACTGGACCCAGGGAAAGAGGGACCCCCAGCCCAACAGCACTCGTCCCTGTCAGCCTGTCACCTTGCTCGGAGACCGGAGCAGGACGAGGCGGCTGTGACCCTGCATTCCAGCTGGGCTCTGCTCGCCCTGCTCCAGCAGGGCAGGGTTTGACCTGGGCAGGGGCAGCTCTCCCCCGAGCCCACCCTCCCTGCCCAAACTGCAGGAGAAACTTTACATCAGTTTGCTCCTCTGCAAAGATGGCTCTGGGGACCACGGAGTGCCAGGGGCGAGCGCTGGGCGAAGGCGGCTGGTGTCAGGGCACCACGACGGGGATGGGGTTTCTGCTGGTGGGTGCCAGCCCTCACCTGGGTATGGCACTCTGCCCTTGGTAGTCAGCTCAGTCAAGAGGATGCCGAAGGACCAGACGTCCGACTTGATGGTAAACCTGCCGTACAGAGCCGCTTCGGGGGCCGTCCACTTGATGGGGAACTTTGCGCCTGGATGGAGAGGCAGGGTGAGGGGCTGCTCCCTGCCCCACAGTGCCCGAGGGCACACGGGCTGTGAGTGCTTCCAGGACCCCCGCGCAGCCAGGGCCATGTGCTGGCTCAAGATGCAACGCACACCCCTGGGGACAGGGGACCACACAGTGGCCATTGCTCCGGTGCCACCTGCCTGGGCACGGTGCCGGCAGCCCCGGGCACGCACCTTGCCGAGCAGTGTACTCATTGTCCTCGATGAGGCGTGCCAAGCCGAAGTCAGCCACTTTGCACACCAGGTTCTCCCCCACGAGGATGTTGGCTGCCCGGAGGTCCCGGTGGACGTAGTTCATCCTCTCCACGTAGGCCATGCCAGACGCGATCTGTGGGGACCAGGACATGGGGCACCGAGGCTGGCGGGGTAACACGAGGGTCCCCAGGGAGCACCTGGCACTGCCGAGGGGAATGGCTCCACAGCGGGACCCAACCCAGGGTATGGGAGCAGCTGGTTGCTCAAGAAAACCCACGCAGACGCAGGTTTGCTGGCCAGGGAGAGCTGGCAGCAACGGGAACGGGCAAAATGATGGTCCCTGACTGCAACCCAGCTCTGAGCTGAGCACCCAGCGGGGACGGCAGCACCCAACCCGAGCCAAGTGAGGCTGCAGAGAACCCCACCACCTGACAGGCGACAGCCACGACAGCCCAGCGAGGTGCTCGGGCAGCCAGTGCCCTTGGAGAGGGATGCGGGAGGCCTGGGGATGCACAAACCCACCTGAGCCGCCATATCCACGAGCTGGGGCAGCCGCAGGTACTTGCCCATCTCGCCCTTCAGGAAGTCCAGGAGGCTCCCTGCGAGGAAGACCACAGTCACGGCGATCTGGAGGAGCAGAGCCCCTCGGCCGCCCCCCCAGCATCCCTCCCGCGCTCACCCTTGCTCATGTACTCGGTGACGATGTAAATGGGTTCCTCTGAAACCACGGCGTAGAGCTGAACCAGCTTCTCATGCCGGAGCTTCTTCATGACCTGGGCTTCCTGCAGGAAAGCCTCTGGGGACATGGTGCCAGGCTTCAGAGTCTTGATCGCCACCCGGGTGGTGCCGTTCCAGGTCCCTATGGCACAGGACAGGCTGCTCAGGACACATTTACAGGGCAGGGAGCCGTGCCCCTTGCCTGCTCCCCCACGCCACTGCAGGCTCCGGGCACCTGCAGATGGCTGGGGAGTGGATGCAGGTGGTGACACAGGGGGGACAGCGGGGTGGGAGCTGTCCTTACCCATCCACACCTCTCCAAAGCAGCCCTGCCCCAGCTTGACCTCCAGCCGCAACGATTCCCGGGGGATTTCCCAGGCATCCTTGGCGAGGCCTTGGGTCTGGGGCTTGGAAGTGGGGCAGACGTTGGTGAGACGGTGGCACAAGCCGTCGGCGTGTTCTAGCACAGGAGGGGACAACACCAGGGTGACACTTGGGCATTTAGGCACGTGATGTCTTTAACCCACATCTTCCCCGCAAAACACCTTGGGGACCCATACCCAAACCCTCACCCTCTTCCCTAAAACCCAAGCAGTTTTTCACCAGGGTCTCCCCCCAACTGGTTTGGGGTCCCCCAGCCCCACACTGGCTTCCCAGCAGCACCCATCCTGCAGCGAGGGCAGGCACAGCACCCAGGGTGTCACCCAGACCCCAAGGGGACCCCAAGCGGCTACCCACTGGAGTAATAGGCCACCAGCTGCTGCAGGCTGTTGAACTGGGTGCGGGAGGTGATGTAGAAGCCGCCACTGTCCAGCTTGCGGATTTTGTAGTGCTTCACGTTGAGCCCCTTGGCGTTGTCGAAGTCAGAGACGGAGAGGCAGTAGGCACCTGCGGGCAGGACCGAGGGGCTGGGGGGGAGGTGCGCCACAGACGGGTGCTCCCCACGGGGTCCCACCGGGGGGGGGGGTGGGCGCGGGGGAGCAGGATTGGGCATGCAGGCTGCTGCTTTCACCCAAAAGCAGAGGATGGGGAGCAGCTCCTGGCTGCACGAGCTGGCACCTCGTGCCAGGGAGGGATGGCAGATACCCCCGGCTACAGCCACGCCAAGTAATCACAATCTCCAGCTGCCCCCACTTGCATGGCAGCTCTGCCAAGCCCTGCCACCAGCCAGGAGACCCCTCCCACTGCGGAAGGAGGCGGCTGTCGGGTCAGTCATCTGGGCACGGGTGATTCCCACTGCTCCTCCAGCCCCGGCAGCCAAGAGCCGGCTCAGCATCCCCACAGGATGCGGTAACAAGGGGCACCACCCCCTCCGGCCCCCCAGCCCTGCCAGGTCCTTCTCTCCGGCAACGCATGGTGCACAGCACCGCTGCTGCTTCCTATGCAACGAAGGCTGCTCTTGGCCGGGACACCCAGGGGCCACTGCAGCTCAGAGGAGCCAGCACCACGGGGATGGACCGTGCCCCCGAGGCTGGCACCGAGGAAGAGAGCCCACTGGGTTTGGGGGGGCCCAGTGGGCGGGAGGGCGAGCAGCCCTGGGGGCACAGGGATGAACATGGCTCTGATGGCAAAGAGGGGACATTGAAGCAGGGGAGAGGACTGGACGGGAAGCAGGCTGGGGGAGCTGCTGACCCACAACCCCAACACCTTGGCATCTCAGAGGGGAACCGAGGGGCTGGTGGGCCCGGTTCCCTCCTCCACAAATCCCACCGTGGGCATCGTTTTGGAGCTTGTTTCTCTTCTACCCACACGAGAGCAACACCACACTGCTGGGGCCACAAATAACAGAAAGGAAGATTCATGCCGCTGCTTGAATGAGCTGTTTCCACCAGAATAAAATAAGTAGTGGCAAGTTCAAGGCATCAAAACAGAAAGGAACATCAAGGAGCTTTTCCCAAAGGTGCATTTGGAGCTAAACTAAACCGCATTTCCAGGTGAGAAACAGCATCCTCAGGCAGCCGAACTGTGAAGATCACAGCTCGCACTTTTGGGAGGCACAAAACAAGTATAAAGAGTTGTTAGACTTGAAAGAAGGACCTAAAGATTCATCACTACCTCTGCCTGGTTGCCCAGGAAGCACGTGTTCAAGATTTTGCCACTATATAGGGACCAGGAAAAAACAAAACACACCTACTCGGGGGTGTAATTAAAAAAAAAAAAAAAAGAGGAAAAAAGAGCATCCTGCCTGGTGGTCCTGCCAGAGCTGGTGGGGCACCCGGCTCCCACCCTGCCACGAGCTGAACCATCTCTTTGAAGGGTGACCACTGGGCAGGCAGCACGGGAGAGAAGCAGCCGCGTCCCTCCATGGAGGGGGAGGCTTGTTGGTGTAACGGTGTGTTCGGCACAGAGATGTCACCGGTGATTTAACGGGTGCGTCAGCACCTGCTCTCTAGGGACCAGCACCGGCAGGGGAGACTCCAGGAGGCTGCCCGTGCTGAGGGGCATCGCTCAGCGACTCTGAACATTGGCTCCTGTCTACAAGGTACGAAACTTTTCTCCTTCTCCCTCTCCCTGCGCCTAAGCTGGGGGAACCGGGACCGTGCAGAGTGACCAGGGGGACCGGGGTCCCTGCGCGGATGCTCCCCTGCCCCCCGGAGAGGGGCTCCCCCAGGATGGCCCCCCCTGGCCCCGCTCACCTTTCGTGGTCTCGCTCTCCCGGACCAGGAAGGTCCCTCGGGGGTTTTCAGGGTTGAGCAGCAGCCGCTCGGACTCCCGGCGAGTGATCTTCCCAAAATACCACCTGCAAGAGCAAGGCAGCGGCTCAGTGCCGGGCACTCGCTCGCCCCCTCCACTGCCTGTCCAAGCAGTGGGCTCAGCCCCGGCTCCTCCCCGCTGCAGGTTTCGGAGCCCACGGGCTGTGCCTCTGGGCTCGGGCACCCTGGGGTGTGCCGTGCCCCCCATACAGCCCGGGCTGGGCATCATCCAAGGAGCAACCCTGCACCACGGACCACGAAACGCCTTCACTCTAAACGCCCCCCCACATGAGGGGCTCTGGGGCGCCCTGAAGCCCCTCGAGCTCTTTCTGGAGGGGACGCTGTGCTGCTGGCTGGGGACGAGCTGCAGGGATGTAGCTCTGGGACTTAGGGCCGGCTTTGCCCCTGCCTGCTCTCCTCGTGTGACGGTAGCCTCTGCGCTCAGCCTGATCTGCACTGGCGGAGCCGGCAGCATCCTCACACACGGATGCGTGTCCATCGGAAGAGTAAAAACCAGACCAAAAACATCAGGTCCACCACGGCCCCTGCTACGCCACAGCTCATCCCTCCACCGCGCAAGCACGCCGCACCTCTGCACTTTATGGGCCTTAAAGAAAGGCTGGAAAACATATAAGGGGTTTGCAAATTCAAAGGGGGAAAATAACAAAAAGGAAAAACCCGGAGGCCTTGCAGGCTTTGCCCAGGAAAGGGGCAGGGGGAGGGAGGAGCACTCAGGGTGCATTTGCTATCGCTCGTCTTTAAACTGTCTAAAAGATGGCAATTACTCTTCAGCCTGGATGGAGTCTGAGGGCGCGACATAGTTACTGGGGATGTAGCCCGTCTGTCCTGTAGTGAGGGAATGAGCCAGCCACCAGTCACCTTCCCTGCAAGAGAACCAAAACACACTCAGTGTGAAGCCAGGAGCCCCCCCACCGCCGGCCCCTCTCCCGCCCGCAGGCGCCGGGGCCGGGGGGGGCGAGCCAGCGCAGAGCCCCGCCAGGAAGGGGTGCAGCCCCCGCAGTCCCCAGCCCCGCAGCCAGACCCTGGCCAGGAAGGCTCCTGCTGCCAGCCCCTGCCCGTGGCTCCGTTTGGGTGAGCTCTGGGTATTGGGGCCATCCACCTGCATACGGGATGCTTTAAACTTAAATCGGGCAGGGCAGCCAGCGAGTCAAAATACCTTTGGAGCCACCTGAATGCAAACGGGGTCTGGCTGGAGGTTGAGGGGCACTGGGGATCCAAGGCAGCAGGGTAGCGAGGAGCGACAGGCAAGGGGGAAGGAGAGGAAACATCTTTTCCAGCAACAGAATGATGGCAGTGATTAAAAAAGGCACGAGGAAAACCCAAGAGAGTTCGTTAAACACAGGCTGCAGAAAAGCAACAGGACGGGGCTGAGGTTTGGGCGGGGGGGGGTGAGACCTGCCCCGCAGTGATGCCCAGCCTGGATGCAGCGGGCTCCATCCAGCTCGGGTGCCCCGCTTGCAGCTCCAGGACGGGCAGGCTGCACGGCTGCAGCCCCTGACCGCGAGCTTCCCTGCAGCCCCAGCGAGGGCTGCGCCTGCACGACCATGAGTGCGGCTCGCACGGAGCCACACACACGCACTGTGCTGGCCCCACGGCCCCGAGCACGGCTCTGCCCTACGGGAGCCCCTGTGCCATCCCCAAAAACCCGGGGCTGACCCACCATCCCACCTGCCCCAGGCAGAGCGGCCCCAAGCACGTCCCCAGGATCTGGCAGGGAGCGGGAGCCTTCTCACTGCTCTGCCCTCCTCCCCGCAGGCTCCTGCACGGGACGGGGCAGGAAAGGACAATAAATAGAGAAGAACAACAGGACGGTGGGAGGCGGCTTCCCCTTCCCTGCAGACAGCAGGGCTTCCTCCCACCACCTGCATCTTCTCGCCCATCAAAGACGGAGTCACCTAATTTATCCTGACCACGAGGGAGACGAGGCTATGGGAAAACTGCAGATTTGTGGGGACAGCACCGCAAGGATGCAAGAACTTGGCAGGACGATCTCCACAAACACTTTACAGAAAAACCTTAATAACCTCAATCGCCACTAAAAGACCCATCAGACCACATCCAGACCCGTCCCTGACCCCTGCAGACATGTAAACCTCCATCCTTGCTCCAGACACACCAGCAGCTTGTGACTTTTGCTTGTCCCAGCTAAACCAGCGATGCTTCGAAGCGGCTGGGAGAAGCCGGACACAGCCCCTGGCTCCCCGCACTGGTGCCAACAGGGCCGGGGAAAGCAGGGACCCTCAGGGCATCTCCTCCCAACCACACAGCCAGGCTCTTCTGCCCGCCCAGAGCCCATCCCCAGCCTCGCAGCAGCCCCGGCTGGTATTTTAACTTCTGCCGGTCCCAGCGCATCTCGTGGCAGGTAGCTTGGGGCTCCCCAGCCGGAGCCGCTGCCCCAGTCACCTTTACTGGGGTGGCTCCAAAGGGGACAGGAGGCTGGTTGGGCTCCTTTCCCACAGGACTGGAGAAAACATCTGCTTGAGAAATGCCCAGCTTTTGACTTGTGGCTTTATTCCAGCTTGGGCTGCAAGGCTACAAGCTGGGAATTCGGCAAAAACAAACTATTCCAAAAATGTCTCAGCAGGGAAAAAAAAATAATAATAATCATCATCATCAAAACAAAGCATTTCAACAATTCCCTGCACAATCTTACCCAAAATACCCCACCACATCCCTGCTGGCTGCCAGCTGGCTGGGAGGAGACCTCCTCCCACTGGAAATGGTACCACGAGAGCCTTTCTGCACCAGGGTGGATTGATTTGGCCCATTCGGGAGGCCGAGGGTCACCGCAGACAGCCTGGGCTTTGCTGGGACGCAGGAGCAGGGAGGTGAGTGACATGGAGGCTTCTCCTCTCGCCCTGCGCAACCCCAGCCCCGTTAGAGCAGCCAAAACCTGCAGCCACCCTGCAAAGCTGCTGGTGGCCGGTCGGCCCCGTGCCCGCGGGCTCCCGCCGTGCCCAGGACCTGCCAGCCCTTCCTGGGCTGATGCCAAGCACCCTCCCCACAGCCCCAGGGCACCGACTGTGCCCTCCCAGGGAGCCCAGAGGAAGGGGACATCGCATGCCTGCCTTTTGCTGTCCCCAAAGCGTGGCAGCCTGAGCTGCTCCCGGACCATCTGAGCATCTCCGGGCACTCAGTGAGAAGAGAGATTTACCCCCCTGAGCACGGCACAAACTGCACAGCTTTCTCCACCACCTCTCTCCCTGTGGACATCCCACCCACGCAGCCGCAGCAGACACTGGGAAGGTCGGCAGCTAGATCCTGCACCCTCCACCGATGGGCTGCATCGCCAAAAAAAGCCCTTTTGCCCCCCAGGATGCTGCAGAGCCCATCACACAGGGACCCTTCCCTCTGACCGAGCCCTTGACAAACAGCAGCAGAGGAAAAAAGTATGGAAAGCCCAGAAGTGATATAAGGCATAAAGAAAAAACCCTCACTTATGGGCCCAGTTTGGACCCCCAATGCGCAGAGCTCACTTCGTAACAGCCCAAACCAGAGCCCAAGCCTGGGGCTAGCATGCTGCTGAGGCTGTGAAAGCAAGAAGCACCAAACCCCCCCCAAATTCAGGCTTTTCTTGCAGCATCGAAGCCCTGCACTTCCTGCACTTCATGGATTAAATGAATCATCATTAATAAACAGCGTTGGAACAAGGAGAACAAGGATCAGATTGAAAATGCATTTATGCAACGCTGCCTGACCACTGCAGGAGAAATATCAGCCCTGGGATGTTTCCTCGTACTTTCCACCTTTCAACTTTGCAAATCTATTTTGGGTGTCCCCGTTGGAAGGCAGCAGCGGAGGGGCCAGTGGGAGCTGCGGACCCCAGGGACCCCACGGCAGCGCTAGGGACAGCGGCTCTGCCAGCCAGGCCTCCGGTGGCGCAGCCGAAGGATGCTGCAGACCATGCGTGCTGTGTGTCAGGGCAGGCCACACGTGGGTTTAATACAGGATCATGTTTAGGACCATCTTCCAGCTCGTCACGCTGCCCTGCTCCACATGGCAAGCGATGGGTGCGCTGCTACGACCAGCATGGAAAGCAAACAAGCAGGAGCCAGACCCCTAAGGAAGTGCTTGAGTCCCCTGAGCCACTCACAAAAAATAAAAATAAAATTAAAAAAATGCAAAAATAAATGCAAAAATGGCCAGGAGGGAGCGGAGAGCCAACTGAAAAGGGACTGCAGGGGGGTGCCAGGGGCAGACAAGGAAGGCGGGCCAGGTTCAGAGCTCCTGGGTGCAGGCACAGCTCTGGATGGAGCAGTTCCTTGGCACGGAAGGCGCTCCCCGCTCCGCCCCCATCACTCAGGGAGGACAAACCCAACCAACTGCAAAACCATCAGGCAACCCTCTCCCCTCCCAGCCCCGCTCCACCCAACCTTGCCCTAACATGGGCAGCGGACGGGCTTTTATCATTTAAGATCATTAACAATAATAATAGTAATAATCTGCAATACACACCTGACGTCCACTTTTCTCCTAAACGACAGCATGGCACAGAGGAGAGAAAAAAGAGTCAAGAGAGAAGCTGAGATCAGAGACACCGTGCAAGCACAGGGGAAAGCACCCGTGAAGTTGAGATGTGTCCAGGCAAACGAGAGGGAGCTGAGCGCTGATGGGGACAGGGGACTGGCGGGGACACGGCCCCACATTGGAGGGCACGGACTGGCCAGCAAGCAGAGGAGGTGGCTTGGTGACAAGGCTGCAAGGCAACGGTGACCAGCAACAGGGCCGGGAGGATGCAGGAGCAGGCAAATGATCGCCTCCAATGCTGGGTGTCCTCAGACAAGTCACTGCGTCCGTGTGTGTCTTGGCAGAGCGGCTCCAAGGGCGGCACCGCTGGCGATCAGGCAGTGATCACCCGGAGCATCCCTCCTCAAGCACCCATCCCCAGGGAGAGCTGGGCTTGGGGGCTCCGCAGGAGGGATGAAGGTGACAGCCCACCCCTGTGGGCTTGGCTGCAGGGACAGGGACACTCACGTGTTGTTGACGATTTGCAGGCGCTCTCCTTTCTTGAAGGACAAGTCCGTTTCGGTCCGGGACTCGTAATCATAGAGGGCCACGAAAGTGGTGACTCCACCTGCAACAGAGACCGCTCAGGACGGGCACAGCCACCGGCACTGCCGCAGCATGGCGCTGGGCGACCCTCGCCGGGGACCCTCCTCTCCCACCATCCTCCCACCAGCCGGTAAGACACAGATCTGCTCCCCCTCCAGCTCAAAGACAGAGTCCCTCAAAAGCCGGAGAGCCCATCATCACAAGAAGATGGAACCAAACCCACGAAGACCCGACTGAGACCCTCCCTGCCCCGCCGAGCCCCAGCCCACACCAACCAGCCAGTGCCCCGGCACGCTGCGGCGAGGTGACCGTGTCGGAGGTGTTGAAGCCTCCAAAGAGCTTGGACTCGGGGGCCACGGTCCCGAAGGAGCGGCTGGGGGTGCGATGGGCGTCGGGAGCGGCCGCCTTGCTGGGCGTCTGCGAGGCTGGGTAGCCCCCGTGATGGGCGTTGTCGGTGGGCTCCAGGCTGCGCCGGCGCTGGCTGGGGTCTTTGGGTTTGCTCTTGCTGCTCCCCATGGTCCCGGGCTGGAGGAGACAGACACGCATGCAGAAGGCTTCTTTTTTTTTAATTATTATTATTATTATTATTATTATTATTATTATTAAGCTGCTTCCCAGGGCTTGCGTGACAGATGCCTGCCCACTAGGAAACGAAACAACCCCCGGAGCCTTTTCAAGCATCAGCTGCCGGAAAGTCTGGCCATCCTGCCCTTGCCCTGGGATAGCATCGCCCCTCATTAATGCCGAGCCACCTCCCGCCTCGCTGCAGCAGCCAGCGAAACGCCGGGAGCGGAGGTGCCAGGGCACGCTTTGGGAGCGGAGGGAAGCACGCTTTGGGAGCGGAGGGAAGCACGCTTTGGGAGCGGAGGGAAGCACGCTTAGCCACGGGATAGCAGAGCTAGGATGCCGAGCACGGAGCCTGGACCGGTGCTCGGGAGGGCGACTGCGGATGCCCCGGGGCCAGGTGCCTGCCATGGGGTGTAGCTCAGCACTCCGTACAGCCACGTTTCCTCCTACACGAGGGTTTCTATCAGTGCACGGACAGGAGAAGACAAGACCCAGACAAATATTCACGAGTTTGAATTACTCTGACAGCAGAAATTTGGAGAACCCATAGCTGCATCACTCTCCTTGCTCAGGATGGGGATTTAAATGCTGAGGATGTTCCTGTGAAGCCCAAAACGTGCAGCAAATGGGAGAAAAGTTTAAATCAGGAGCAGTTCCAGGCAGTTAGCAGCTAAAGACCAAGGGATCTCGGCTTTATATATAGTCATGCCTTCCTTTCTGCTCAAGATCATGCTCTATAAATACCTTCAAGGTAATGATAAAAATGAAAGAAGGGAATTATTCGCAGTCTCCAAAGATGGCAGGATATCCAGCAGTGTCCTGAAGCTATGGAAGGAAATATTTAGGCTAGATCACACATGGCAGGAGGGAAAAGGGAGGAAGAGACAACCGGGGAGGAGAAGATCTTGAATAAGAAAAAACAAGCAGGGAAGGAGCAGAGGAGGCAGCCGCTGCCTGTGGACCTGGAGGCAGCCGCCCAGGAGACTTTGCCGAGGGCTCAGCCTCACCCAACAGACGGTTTTTCTAACCCAGCTTTTGCAAGAAGCTCGGGCCAAGCCCCCACAAGCAGGGCCAGAGCCACGGGGCAGCTCCAGCAGCCTGCACAGCCCCAGTGTCAGTGGGGCAGAGCCCCTCGGCTCCTGCCGCAGGGAAGTTTAGGGGTGCCAGGCACAAGCTCTGCTCCCCTCCCAGCTCCCCTCCCCACGGTGAGGGCTTTGCCTGATGATCGGGGCTTATTTTCCAAAAGACCCAACTTCCATCTACCATTTTCCAGCTCTCAAATTGCACAGATGACCGGCAGCGTCCCCTGTCCCGCTTCCACGCAGATTTGCTTCAGCTGCAACCGTGCTAGCGGGATCAGACCCTGCCAGGGTTTGGGAACTGGAATAAACTGATTTTTCGGGCTGGGTACAGCTATGGCAGCCACTCCAGCAGGGAGCGGAGCTGTCCTTCCTCCTATGTGTGCAGGCTACGAGGAGGGACCGATGCCTCTATCTGCCACGGGACTCGGCCCATGCATATCTGTGCCAGGCTTTGGGGCCTCGGAGCAAAGGAAGGTCAAATATAAGCTTTGCGCTTGCAAACTGTCACGGGCAACAATCTGGAGGCAGAGCCCGTGGCGAAGGGGAGGGGTCTGTCCCATAAATAAATGCGCTTTTAAAAGCCTGGTGCAGAAGATGCTAAAGCAGAACTGTGGGGGGAAACAGGACCTTAGAAACGACAAGAAAAAGCCCCCACCGCTAAGGAAAGTGAACCTCCCCGTCCCCCCGGCCAGCCCTTTGCTCACCTCCGCCCGGGGCTCCGGCACCCGCTGGCGCTCCCGGGATGGCAGCGGCAGCGCGGGGAGAAAAGCAGGGGCACGGCGGGGCTGTGACCGCGCGGCTTGTGACTGCCCACGCGGCTGTGAGCAAGGGGCACAGCCGCTCAGAGTTTCCCCTGGAAGCAGCACTTCCCCAGGCAGGAAAACACCCCGGCCAGGGCGGCAGATTTAGCAGCACCGTGGGGACACAAGTGTCCCCTGAGTGCACCCAGCGGGGCTGCCAGCCTGGGTCAGCAACTGATTTATCAGTGTGCTGAGAAAAATCAGAGTATAAAATAGTCAATATGCCTAGATATTAGCCAGGAGCAGAGCACAGAAAGGGGAGAGTGGATGCCTCAGGCACTTCCCCAATGTCCCCAAAGCACGGGGGGGTCCTTGCCTTCACACCCATTAGCCCACGGACACAGGACGTGCATCTTCCAGGCATGTCCCGGCCAGCGGCACCGTGGACGGTGAGTTCAGCCCTCCTTGCACAGTGGTTTTGGGGAGGGAGAGCTCTCCAACACACATCACAAGATCCCAGCTTGCGCCTGGGTGCTAACCCTCCTTGGCAAGGGCTTTGCCGGTCTGTGCTGCTCACGGGACGTGCTGCTTTGACGGGGCCCAATCCAGCCGTCAGGGCTTCGGCTGCAAGAGCCGAAGATGGGAGCAGAGGAGGAGGAGGAGGCACGAGCCTCCTGTCCTCTACGGGAGGGGCTGCAGAGCAGTGAGCCCCGCTCCAAGCTCTCCTGTTGCAAACACCTTTGCACCTAAACACCTGCACACACTAGTTTCGATTTGGCTAGTGTTAATTGTAGGCTGGCAACCCCAAAATGTGCCCCGAGGCACTGGCAGCCTCGCACCATCCCCACTCCGAGTCCCAGGTAACTCAGCCAATGTGAGCGTGCAGCTTTAGCCCTGCGGCCGCCCCGGGAATGATGTTCCCCACCCGCCCCCAGGGAAGAGATGGGGAGGGGGGAGTCTGAGAAATCCCCTGCAGTCCCCACATCGCTGCCTTGGCAGCCGGCAAGGAAAGGGTGCAAATTCCCCCAGGAGGATGCAGGGGGTTGTGCAAGAGCCTGGCAGAGGAGTTATTAATGACGGCAGGAATGTGCTGTGCACTCAGGTCCCCAGGGGAAGAGGGGCCACGCACCAGCCCCGCTGGCGGGGACAGACCCCCCCCCCCCCCCCGCCTCCGGCAGAGCCGGCGACAAAACTCCCCCGGAGCCAAGGGGCAGAGAAGGCAGTGGGTGAACCCACTGCCCGGCCGCGGCAGCTCCCAGCACACCCCAGCAGCATCACTGGGAGCTGTGGGAGAGCATCACAGCGGCCAGATTGCAAAAAATACCCACCGCCAGCAGCTATGCTGTATTTATGTCTAACATACGGTATTTCTACGTGTACAGGCTGCAGGCATGCTCAGAGCCGCCAGCGTTCAGCCAGGGCAGCCCAGCCGATGCCCGGCGGGATATTTCCCCACTCCCGTGCTTTTTGCAGCTAACAGTGCCGGGATGGGGGGGCTCAGCGCCGCTCCCCATCCCAGCTGGTGCCTCGGCTTTCGGCAGGGCTTCCCCTCCCAAGGCTTGTGAGGCGGCGGCGGGTTGGAGGGCAGCCAGCATTCCCGGTGCTCGCCTCCGACTGATGCGAGGCGGCGTACGGAGGCAGCTTTCCTGCGGCGGGGATTAACACCCCGGGCACGTCGCAGCCTGCAGGAACTCCCCTGGTTTCTGCTCCGGGGGGTCAGCACCAGTGGTAAATTGCAAACCACCGCGGTGCCGAGTGGCGAGGCCTCAGTTCTGCCCCCACGGGCTGGCTACGCCGCGGGGAGCACCAAGGGATGGGAAGGATGAAGGGAGGGTTCTGCCTTTTGCTCTTGCACCCAGCACCCGACCCACCCACGGATGCTCAAGGGCCAAATCTGGCTGTTGCAGAGCACCTGGTACCCCAGATCTGAGCCCCCCCAGGAGCTTGGGAGGGTTTCCCTTTTCCCGGGTGGGTTCACTCAGCAAAGCAGCCTGGTCCCCCCTCCCCGGGGCCGTCGGAGATGCCTTACCAGTGCTTTCTGGCTACAGCCTCACCGCGGGGTGGGGAGGGGCCGCCGGCGAAGTCAGCTCAGCTCCCGACGCAGCCTGCGAGACAGAGGGGACGTCAGCATCCGCAGCAGCAGCAGCCGCCGCCGTCCCCGCGCCCCGCTGCCCTCTCCCCCCCACGCCACAGTCTGGCGCCCAGGGCTGCCGCTGCCTTCCTCTTCCTCCTCCTCCTCCTCACCATCCCTCCAGCACGGGGCCAGCAGCTCACACCCGCTCGCTCTGATCTCTCATGTGTGAAGAAGGGACAATTCTCTGCTCCACTTCATCAAACCCACCCAGGGACAGGAGCGGAGGCGGCTGGAGCCGCCCCAAGCGAGGCCCCGGGGCAAGAGGGGAGCACAGGCACCCCCAGCCCACCGAAGGATTTTTTGGGGGAGAAGCGAAGCCAGTTCGTCCGGACACACCAGCATTCCCAGCCCTGCCACTCTGTCTCCAGACAGCCAGGACCGGTGACAGGGAGGGTCGGCCACCAAGTGGGGACCTTGTCCCCAGGGATGAGAGTCACCTTCTCCATCCCCAGCAGCAAAGACAGATGCCATGGCATGAACCACACACAAGGTCTGGGAGCACCTCATGCTGCTCAAGCCCTGATTCAGCCAGAAAAGCACATTTTGGCCAAATTTTTCAAAAAGGACAGTTTCCTGCTGCAAGCGTGTGTGATGGGGGGACACTTGTCAGCAGCAGTGGCTCAGGGCAGAGCTTTGAGTCAAAAGCAGAGCAGGGCAGGGCCCTGCAGAGCCGGGGCAGTCACCTTGCCTAGCTCTGCCAACCCCTTCCAGCCCCCAAATCCTGCAGGAACTGCCACTTCTCCCCCCTCTCATACTGAAAAAGAAATCTCTCTCCAGCCAGCCCTGCTCACCCAGTGCCGCGCAGAGGCTTCAGCTGCGCCCGAGGGGCTCCAGCTTGCCCAGCATGGAGGGGATTCAGCCCCCGTGGCACCCCCAGCTTCACGGCCCTGAGGAGCATCCCAACGGGCTCCTGTCCTGGCTGGAGCCCAGGTTTCACATCTCATCCAGGGGGAACATCCCAGACGGATGGGGATGGGGCGCAGGCAGGTTTTTTGCTGCGCTGCCATCTAACCCTGCTGGGAGCAAGCCTGGAAGGGAGACCAGCCGCAGCCTCCTGCCTTTGTGCCCTTGGCCACCAAGGCATAGCAAGGGGAGGGCTTGCATGGAGACGGCAGCAAAGGAGAAAGAGCTGCTGCTCCCCCAGCACTGCTGGCTGCCATCGCAGCCTCCCCTGCCCCAGCTGCCCCGACCCACTCAGCCTGTGTATTACCCGGATCATGGCACGCCGCCCCATGGCACACACACCGGGCTTGTTACGTTGCAAACACCATGGCGTGACGGTGGAAACCACCGAGCAAACCTCGGTGGGGTCGGTGTAATGCCAGGCAGCCGCCTGCATCCCTCTCGCTGGGTGGGCGCCTGGGGCGGCGGCTGCCACACAGAGGATGTGCCACGCCGCAGGTTTATTTTGACGGCCTCCCCTTCCCCCTGCTAATAAGTTTTGTCACTATTTTTAGTGCATTTGATTAGGATAATAAGCAGCAGCTGACTGACAGCTCTTTAAGACTTTGAATGGTTTGTAATTTGTACTTGACTAATATTCGCTGGCAATAATTGCACCGCGGGATGGAAGGTGGGGGAAGCTGCAGTCTCAACTCCAGGCTGCAGCACATACAAATAAGGCTGTGCCGCGTACGCATGTGGTGCCCCTGTCCCCGCCGCCCGCGCACGCTGTGCCACTTGGGCTCCCGGGTACATGCTGCGAGGCCACGGCTGTGTTTAGACAAAATAGGACCAAAAAAGCGAGCAGGGAAACCCAAATATGCCTCAGCCTGGGGTCAGCCATGCACCGGGGTGGCAAGGTGCAAGGTCTTCCGAAGGGAAAGGGACAGGTCCCCGCGCCGCTGCCAGGTGGATGGATGCACTTGCATCCCTCATGCTCCCAGGTTTGGGTATTTGGTGGCTGAAAGCGGCTGCCCCAGCAGCAGCCCGGCACAGCCCTGCTGTCGGCTCCGTAGCAGGGCTGCGATCCCAGCCGGCACATTGCCAGCACGGCCACGGCTGGGCTCGGGCACCCTCCAGCAGTGCGACCCCCATGTGCTGCTGGGTTCTGCATTTGGGGTCTTCCCAGCCCCCCAGTCCCCCTCCCCAGGCAGCGGCTGGGCTCAGCCGCAGCCGGAGGGGAGGGTGCCAGGGCTGAGCCCAGCCGCACACCCTGCCCGGGGCAGAGGCTGCAGCAAGGAGAGAGCTGCAGCAAGAGGCCACCCCCACCCTCCCTTCTCCAAAAGCAATTAAAAATGAAGCACACTCAGCTGCACAACTCAGCTTGGATCAGATCACTGCACGCGAGACAGCGGTGTCCCCGTCCTCCCCCGCCGGCGCTGGAAATGCCGCCTGACCTGCCCAGCATCCCCGCTCCTCTGACACCTGCATCCCCAGGGATTCTCCCCCCCCCCAAATTAACTGGCAAGTTGGGATGCGGGAAAAGGCTTGATCCTCTGCCCTACCTCCCCACGGCAGAGATGCTCTTGGAAAGACAACAGCGAGGGGAGCCGCTGCTCTCCAGCAGGTCCCGCTCTGGCTGTTTTCCGCTGTGCCCGGATCGCTCAAGGATACAATGGCCGTGGTAACGCCAGGCTGATAGCAGGGCTGGCGGCGGAGGGGGAAGCGATCTTATCTTCTTTTCAAAGACACTAACAAAAGACACTGATTGGGAGCAGACAAAACACAGCAGTACGGCTTCTGCGAGGCAGAAGCAGAAACCTTGGGAAACGCCGCGACAGGCTGGGGCCCAACACCAGACACTGAGCCTTGGGGAGGGAGACATCTCCAGCAAAACAGGCTCCGTCCTTGGGGCTGCTAAGGAGCCGGGTGGGTGCCGAGCCGCACCGCCGGCAGATGGGATGGGGCGGGTGCTGGGGGAGAGGTGGGCGAGGGGCCAGAAGCACCAGCGCCCACCCGCTGCCGGAGGCAGCCGAGCCACGTCCCCGGCTTGCGAAGCCCCAGCGAGATTAATAACGGCACCTGTCTCACGCCAGACTGACAAATGAAGCATGCAGGATGGCGGGCGAGACAAAGCAGCCTTGCAGCCCACGGCAGCAAGCACCGGGGACGGAAAGGAGCAGAGAGCGGCGATCCCAAACCCACCCTGACCCGCTCCATCCCCCTTTGCACACAACCGACCCCCTCCCAGCAGCAGTGGGGTCCAGCCGGGGCAGATTCGTGCAGGACAAACAGAAGCCGCTTACGAAGTGTGCCATTAAAAACAGAGATCCCAGGTTGGAGGCAGCCAGGCAGGCAAGAGCCAAAGGGCACTTCGCCGTCCCCCGCGTTCCCCTGCGCAGGCAGCACAAAGAGGCGGCAGTGCTGCCCCTGCGATCGCGGCACCCAGACAGCGGGGTCAGTGCTGCAGCACCGCGCCGCGGGGAGACGGCGGCCTCCGCGCCGGGGGTGATGAATTGCTGCTAGGTCGGCGCTGCCGTAACCACTGTGAGGGTGGTACCCAAACAGCCAGCACCCCATCTCCCTCCCTGCACTGCCCTCCAGGATTTTGGTAGGAAAGGCAATCCCAGACACGCACGCACAGCGGTTTCCCCCTTGGTCCCAGGGGATGCTATTGACGTTTTGCCTTTTCCCAGGGCTGGGGGCCAGCGAACGGCAGCACAGCCCCTGGTGCTTTGGGGAAAGCCTTGCTGCCCCAGCTCAGCCCACCACCCCCTCCTGCCACCCAAATATGGCAGGTCAATGTGTCCCCCACAGAAAAAGCGATTCCCATCCCCTGTCCCATGCCATCGGGCTTTGCTCGGTACAAGATGGGGAACACAGAGGCACGTCTCTGCCAGGCTGGGACCAGCCCCGCTGCAATGAGTCCCAAGGGCCGGTGAAAAAGGGGGAGCTGCTCCCCTGGCCCTGTAAACCAGGGTTTGATGCTGCAGATCCTCTCCCTGTCTGGCTGACGCCGTGAAGGCACGCCTGGGTCACGCCTCCAGCCCTTCTCCTCCGCAAGGACACTCATTTCTCACCTGCACTGATTCCCAAAACAAAAGGAGAGATGCGGAGATGCTCACTTCATCTCTCGGCTCCAATCTGGGGACGAGGGGAGCCACTTCCATGGGTAGGTACCCCCGATGCCAACCTGGGACCCCCGCTTTGCCCAGCGACTGCATGTCGAAGGCACCTGAGTTAAGGCACCCCAGACCTCCCCTGCCCCCCCCCGGCCGATGGAAAACTCTCCCAGATGAAAGGAATCGCTGGCTGAGGAGAGGGGAGGGCAGCACGGCTGCTGCGCAGGGGCCCGGCTACACGCTCCCCACATACGTAAGTCTCAGCCTCTCCCATCCAACCCTGTCAACTCCCATTAAATTTAAAACCATCTTAATTAAAGCTCCACAGCCCAAGCTAGCAGGGGCCAGTGGGTCACGAAAGGGGAAAGGCTAATTAAATCAATCATCCAAATTCACCCCCCCAAGCATGGGGAAGAATCACAGTCGGGAGCGATGCAAAATGCCTCTGAAAAGACGTGTCAAAACAGGGAGTTTAAAAGACCAGAACAAACCCCTGAGAAGCACAAAAGCAGGTTCTGGATGTTTATCTGGCCAAGAAACTGGGAAACACCAAGCACACACACAGGGAGCCGTGCAAGGAGCTCGAGCTCTCCCCACCGTTGCGGGGCCAGCCCCTCGACAGGCAGTTTTTGGCTTGCCGGGGCAATGGGCAGGGGCTCTGCCAACACCAGGAGCTGCACACAGCTGCAGTGCCTCCCGCCACCCCCCCAGCACCCCAAAGGTGGGCGAGGGCAGGGGAAGCCCAACGGCAGGCCCCCCACAAGCATTGTCTTGCATAAGGCTGGCAAGAAAAAGTTGCAGGCCTTATCTCCCCGAAATAATGCAAGCGGCTGCCTGGAGCGAGCGGGACGTGCGGCAAGTTGTGCTTGCTGGCGCCGAGCCGCCGAGCACTCAGTTTTAAGACTTTCTCTCCCCCAAGGGATGGGAGAAGGGAAGGTGGCCATTGCCACGCCATGACACATCCCCATCACCACGCTGCAGCAGACCTGGGTACCGACGGGGCCACGTCTTCAGATCCCCCCGGCGTGCGGATGCGGGCAGCCTGGCCTGACCCACCGCGGTGCTCACCCACAGCCCTGCACACCAGGTCCCTGGGAGCTGGCAAAGCTTTGCACACTCAAAGCTTCCTCCGAGGCAGTGGGTTTCATCGCCGAGCGGCACGGAGGGCTCTGGAGAGAGCTGGCAGCCACCTTTCCTGAGCAGCACGCCACCGAGCGAAGCTTGCAGGAGCTCCTGGAGCACAGGTCCCCGGCATCACACACAGAGCCGTGCTGTGTGGTGGGTGCTGGGAGCTGCAGCCCCTTGCAAAGGGCTGTACGGGGAGCCGCTGCTGCACCGACAGAGCATGGGCAGCCAGCGGTGCCCCGTGCAGCCCTTTCCACCCCCGTGCAGCAACAAAGCCTCCCCAAAAATCAGGGCTCCCGCAGCTCCACCAGCCCCGTGCCCTGGTCCAAAGGAGACCCCCCCCGGGTTCAGGGCACTGCTAGGAAGTGTTTGGGGTCAGGGAGGAAACGAAAGTCAATCAGAGGCTCCTGGAGCCCCACTGTCCCCCGTTACCCATGCATGAGCGCTTTGGGAGACCTTTGGGACAGGCAGAGAACAAGCACAAGGTTCCTGCAAACCCAGCTCGAGTCTACTGCTTGCACACACAGAGGAAAGGGGAGCCACGGGGGAGAGGAGAGCACCTCGCTTCCCGGCCAGCACGCATCCCCCATCCCGTTCTGCACTGCAAGGGCATCCTGGCAATTAGAGATGGAAAAATAAGCTTTTTCACCACGACGGTGGTTCAGCACAGGAACAGGGGCTGGAGAGGTGGTGGGATCTCTGGCAGGAGATGCCCAAAGCTGGCTGGGTGCTGTGCAGCCTGACCTTGCTGGCACGGCTCGGGGTCAGAGCAGGGATGCCTACTGGTGCCTCTCAGCCTGACTCAGTCTGCACTTCCAGCATTCCCACCAGGACACCAGCCAAAGCCAGGAATTGCCCAACCAGTTCCACCAAACGCTTTCCAAAGGCACACAAAGCCTTTGGCCTGCGTTAACCTGAAGCCGGCTTCTCCCAGACAGGTGATGAGGGCAATGCTCTCCTCCTGCCAAGTCCAGGGAAAGGAAACAGAAAGGAAATGCTTCCAAGGGCGGGAGTGCCCGCGGGGCGGGGAAGCGCTGGTATTGAGCCGGGCTGGCACTAGGAGCCGGAGCTCCTGGCCACCGGGACTGCCTGGAGGAGCCACAGGGCAATGCTTCCCCAAAACAGCCCTCTAGCTCAGCACAGAGGATTCAGTGCCCCCCAAAATGTACATTTTTAATATTAGCCCCTGGGCATGCTGGCATCCACGGGCTCCCAGCGCCCACCACCTAATTCTCCAGTTTCCCACAGCCCCATCACATCAACGCTGTTCCCGTCCTCCTCCAGGTGAAGCACCGGGACGAGGGACCGTCCCTGCTGGAGGGGGTGACAGAGATGCAGTGACATGAGCTGGCCTCTTGAGGAGGAGGGAGGATTTCTGTTCCCCATTTCTGTAGCACCTCTCCCAGCATGGCCAGCCTCGGGCTCCAGGAAACGGAGTTTGCTTCTGCTTTCTGGAAGACGACATCCGCCCTGGGTGCTCCCCGGGGATGGCCGTGGCACAGCACCCAGCCCGCCCCGCGCCTGGCTCCTGGCGAAGGGGCAGGTGGCGGCAAGAGGCTGATGTGACTCACCGGCGGCTCAGATCCGGCCAAAACGGTGCTGCCACCCGCGCGTGCCCCAGCTCGAGGGCTGCCGCACCCGTCAGCGCCGCAGTAATTTCACCCCTGGGCGAGGACGGCAGCGCAGGCAGGCGGCAAATCTCCAGGGCAGGGGGAGGAAGGGGGCAAGGAACACGCAGGAGGCAGAAAAGCTCCGGATCTGAGCAAGTTACAACCACCCCTGGCCACGCTAGCGTCACTGCAAAAACATTTCCACTTTCAGAGAAACCAGCCCATCCAGTCCAGCGAGGAGAGGAGCTCCCCGGGGCTCCACCGGCCCTCCGGAGCTGGAGCTGCAGCCCCACCAGCCCTGCAAAGGGGTCCTGCAGGACCCCCATGGCAGAAAACCTCCCAGCAACCCTCCTGACACAGAACAGGAACCGAAACACTCGCTGGTAAAAAAGGGAAAATGCAACACAAACCCCATGGGGCCGGGCATCGCGCTGCTCCCGGCCGGGAGCCATGGGGACATGGCAGGACATGTGCCGGGGTTCACTGCAACGGGAGGGTATGAAGGAGAAGCCAAGCAGAGGCCAAGGGCCTTCCATCACCGCTTTCCAACACTTCCCACTTTGCAGACCCCTGAACAGTTTCAAACGAATAAGCAGGATCCCACGCAGCAAATTTATGCTGATTATTGGCTTATTTTCCCGGGTTACTTTGGGACTCTGGGGCATCTGCCCGACACAAGCCACATGCTCCAAGGAACTGTGGGGCCACCAGCCCTAACCACACATGGTATGGGGGCAGCGGGTGGCTGCGGGTCAAGGCTGGGTGATCAGGATCAGCCTCCAGCAATGCACGCTTGACTCCTGCTTTCATCTCCATGGGCATGGATGGGACTGGGAGCAGCTCCCGCAGCAGTGGGCACAGCCCGGGACCGTGGCTCTGGTCTCGGCACCGTCAGACCCCACGCCGAGGCCTGCCTGGGGAGCCTGGACTTCGCTGGTGGCAGAGCCCCGAGAGATGCTGGTTCCCACAGCCACTCCTATCTGCACCACCAAAACAAAGCAACTTGCTCAGGATGCGTCAGAGGAAGCAACCAGCGAGCGTCTTGAGGCACAAACGGAGAAGGTCAGCCAGCCCCGGACAGCATTTCCATACCCAAAAAGCTGCGTCAGATTCCCCAGCCGCTCCTGGGGTGAGCGGGATGCTCAGCAGCTCCGCCGGAGCCGCCGGGAGAGAAGTCGGCCAGGAGATGCAGCCCCAGACAGTGCTTGTTCTAAACAGCCCGAGCAGATGAAAAACAAAGAAAAACGCTGAGTTGGTGTCTTTTATCCCTGCCACTCCTGGAGGGGAGAGGCGGGCTCCGCACACCTCCCGGCCCTGCACCGCTCGCTGCAGCGGTGGTGGGGAGCAGAGACGGACTACGGGTGAGGTGGATGGGACCAGCCCTGAGCTGCCGACAGCAGCCAGTGGCGTGGGACGAGCTGCACGTGGACCTCGCACCCTCCCATGGCACCTCTCCAGCCCTGGCTCGTGCTGCTCTTCCTACCCGAAATAACCACCCTGAGCTGGAGCTGCCCCCCTCCCTGCCCTCGGGCAGAGCCTGCAGGGACGGGATGAAGGGGCAAAGGGACGAAGGGCATCTCCTCTGCTTTCCATCACCTGTGGCTCATGGTGGCTTCAGCCCAGCCCACCCAGACCACGGCACGAGAGCTACTCCCATCCCCAAAGCACCAAGAAGGGCTCGGATTAGTGTATGTACACACACGTGCATGCACATCCACACACGGGCTGTGCACGTGTGCAGGCAGCCGGGGTGGGCAGGCAGCTCCCTGTAGCTGCCCCCACATGCTGCTCTCCTTGCCCGGCCCCAGCCACACACGCGGGTCCCAGCACCCTGAGCCTTTCCACCCTCCACACCTCCAAACCCAATTGTCTGTGATGTTGGAGCATGAAACTCATGCTGGTCGCAGTGACTTTTGCAGCTACATATGCACCCTTCCTCGTCCCACGACACCCTTCCTCATCCCACGACACCCTCCCTGCCCGGCGCAGCAGGGTGCTCACCGGCAGCTCCCCCTCAGCCATGCTGAGGCTTCCCGATCCCTTCCCCAGCACAGCAGGGCCCTGCCAACGCCTGCCCAAATGGGCAGGGGAAGGAAAGGGCCCAGTTGAGCAGGGAGCGACTCCGACAGCCTTTTCATGTTGTGTTGTTTTTTTTTTTTGCAGAAGCCACCAAGCGCACGCTTCCACCCCGGGAGAATCCTGAGCCCAGGATGGCACCACCCGACCCTGCTGCCGCCGGCACTGGCTGCAGCCCGGTGGCACCGCAAAACCACCAAGCTGCAAGAGCTGGTTTTGGCCAGGGAAGTCAGTGCCCAGACGGGCCACGGTCTGGGGAGGAAGCCCTCAAAAACACCGTCTGAGAGGCTGCAGCCGAGCGGGTGAGGAAGGCGGCGGCACTTCATGGAGACCAGATTATATTTGCCCTGCCTAAGGAAGAGCTTTGCCCATGGTGCGTGCATGGTGTAGGGCAGTGCAGCTGGGGCTGGTGAAGTAGGGGCGGGAGAGAGGGAAACTGAGGCACGCACTCAGTGTAAAGCCTCACCAACCTCCGACGGCAGCTTCCCAGGTGCTCCCGGGGGAAACTGAGGCACGCAATGCTCCTTACCAGGTGGGGAAGCAAGGTGGAGCCCTGAAACCCAGACACAGTGCTGCACCTCCAACCCCAAATACCTGCTAAAAGGTGCCCCAAGGTGAGACATTTTTAGTATCGATTTAGCATTGACCCGACCCCATCATGCTGCCCCCAAACCAGGCACGGCATGGGAAGGGGGACGCTGCACGGGAAGGGGGCACGTGGCTCGGGACAGGCTGGACTTGTTAACCTCACCCACGGTGGAGGGGGCAAGGCAGCAGTGAGCTTTTACCCTCATTGCCCAGGTTTTTAGTGGCCGAGATTGCCAAACACGGCCAGGAAGGATGGGAGCAGCCACGCTGGGTGGAAGCAATTTTTGCAGCACGCAGCCAGGTTTTCCTCCATCCATCCAGCCCTAACACAGCGGGCTCGGGGCCAGCCGAAACCTCACGGTCACAGGAGCGAGTCCACAACAAATCAAGCATGGGACGGTGCTGGGAAACTCGGGGCCGGCCTCCCGGACTTGCAGCGTGGGGAAGGAAGCGCAGCACAGCCCAAGTCACAAGTGTCCCCACGTCACGCGTGGGCAGAGGCGCTGACCCAGTAAAGCCCGCTCGCCCTTCGCTGCGGACCCCAAAGCCATCCCGGTGCCTTCCTGGCGTGGGGGCCCACGTGTGCCAGGCTGCACACCTTGCCCAAACCTCCGCCGGTTCCCCGGCTGCGAGGTGAGGGCAGGCTTGCTACGCACGGGCCCCATTTCTTATATTTTTGCCTTAAATGCCCAGGTGGTTCTGTTCACCAGATTCCCCCAGACAAGCCCACTGATCCCGCACGCCAGCCCACGGATATTTCAAATGCTGCATCTCCACTGAGATCACCTGGAGCCAAGGGGCTCAGGCAGATTTCTTTAAGGTCTGAATTAAAATCAACGACCGGCCCCCCCTTGCCCAGCGGCTGATGCCCCGCGGCAGCCCCGCCAGCCCCCAGCCCTCCCAAACACCTCCCCGCTCTGCAGCGAGGGCAGCCGGGAGATCCGTAGCCTGAAGGGAAGTCAGTGCAAGACGCAGATCCGCAGGTCCTGGTTCCTGGCCCAGGTTCAAACCACATTTGTTCCTGAAATCTGTTTCAGGGCTTTATTTTCAAAGCATGCGTGTGCAGAGGCATGTGCAAAGCAGCACCGGTTCCCGCGGCAGCCAGCGCCGAGGTCGCCTGTGCCAACACAGGGCCAAGTCGGGGGCCTGGGTGCACCTGAGCACCGACTGCAGCCCACGCTGACGTAGCCATGCTCAGCCAATTAATTATATTATTTTTTTTCCCTCCTAAGCACACAATATACTGGACTATCTCACAGCTTGCTGCCCACTTAAAAGATGAAGGACCAAAAGCATTACTATTTTCCTGAGGCCCGCTTTAAAATAGCCCCACGACACACTGCACATTTTTTACTGATGGGTGGAAACTTCAGCAAGATGCGAGCCCCGGGGGAGTTAGTCCGCACCACCCGCAGCTACAGGCGGTCGAAAAGAGGAGTTTGGACTGGAAACAGCAACAATACCCGTTCCTGTCCCAGGAAGAGCCCTGCAAGGATGGTTATTTCCATCCAGAGGTCCGAGCTGCTCTCCGGGCATCGGATTAAAGGGATCTCTCCCACACGGAGCAGCACGGGGACATGCCGCTGTCTGCCAAGGCCGTTTCCCGCAGCCGAAGGGATGCACGCTGGACGCGTCTCCAGGCGGGCTCCGGGGCGAGATGCGGAGCGCTGCGGAAGTGAGCTCAGATGGGAAATTGTTCCGAGAGATAAAGGAACAAGTTGGGAACCGAGCTGCAAAATAGACAGTACAGGAAACAATAGCGCTTCAGATAGGCTTTCAAATTTCCCCCAGCGATGCCAAGAACACAGCGAGTGATGCTCGGGGGTTCTCTCCCCCTTTAGACATGCCGGGAGGAGGTGCAGACTGTTCGCTCACTCCTACCTTTTCTCTTTCAAGATGTTTGCTGGTCGTTAAAATGAGATGTTATGGGCCAAGTCCTTCGGGTCTCATTAGATAAGAGTTTTAGCTCTGTGATGATCCCAGCACCAGCGACAGAGAGAGGCGGACGGGACTTCGGAGGCACGGAAGCCCCACAGTCCGCCCCCTCCTCGCCTCGGTGAGCCCGGGGAAACAATGCTGCTTCCCGGGAGCTGTGTACGCTGCTAAAGGCCATCTCCGCCTCAGGACCGCTGATGTCCCCTCCGTGCCACCAAGGCAGCAAAGGAGCCTCTTGTCTCGGCAGCAGAGTCTCTGCACAGGTCGGTCACCACAAACCGCAGCTCTTTTCCTCGTCTCGTGCCCCAGCTCCCCAGCCGGGTGCTGGGACGGCCCTTTCTGCCTCCCCACCCTACCTCCATGATTTTCCATCACTCTGGCACGAAGTCATTAAAGGGCAGAGCTATCGTTAGGGCATCTCCATCACACAGGGAGCACTGCAAGGCCACCAACGATCGAAACAGGGAACATTGGACTTCCCTTAGCTGCTGCTGCACCAGCCCATAAATAACCATCTCCAAAAAATCATCAGGCTGCGTTTTGGCAGAGCCACCAAGGCGAGGTGCTTTCGGATGAGCCTCTGCCCTGCTGCTCCCGGGTCAAAGCTTGGAACTGAGAACCGAACCTCGATCTTTCAAGCAAAGGTGCCCTCTCTGACAAACGAGCACTAACTGGCTAATGATTACAGAGACACAGCTCCCTGGGGAGCCAGCACGCGAGCCTCATCTCAGACGCCAAACGGCTGAGGTTTTGCTATGGGCCGGATCCTGAGCCAGCACCAAGTGGCACAAAACAGCCGGCTTAGCACTGGGCAGCCCAGGATCAGCCTGCCCGGCTGCAAAAGTGTTGGGAGCAGCCCCACAGTGGAAATAACAACAAGGATATTGCTTTAAAGTGCAAGACTGCTGATGTCCCCCTGCACTTCCCCATCCTCACGCCTCCCTGGAGAGCCCTGCCAGCCCCCACCCTTGTTTGACAAACACGTGCTGCACGGGGGGCTTGGGCGCATGTTGAGCCACTGGGTGCTGAGGGGGGTCTCTGAGCCTGGCGGGGACGAACGGCTTCCCACCATTAGTGGCTGGACCTTGGGAGAGGTTTGTCATGACTGTTCTCCCACCCATGCACCGGTCACTGCTGGCAGTGGGTACCTCCTTGGCTGAGAGGAGCTCGAAAAGCCCTCCAGCTCCCTACCGCCGTACACCTCCTCCTCTGGGGAGCACCGGCCAGGCAGGAGGAAGAAAAATCAAGTCTTTTGTTGCCACCTTCCCGCAGCTCAGTTTGCATACAGCACTGCTGGGTATGTGCTGTCCTGTCCCTGTCCCCGCTGCGCAGGCAGTGCCAGCCCTAGAGGCAGGAGCTCGCCCCAGGAACCCCCCGGGCGCTGCATCCCTCCACTGCCCCCAGCTCCTCATGCCACGGGACGGTGGGACCTGTCTTGGGGGGCTCCCCTGGCTACACTGAGCAACCACATCATGTCCCTTCCTTTGCATCGCAGACACACACGGCGGCCGGGGTGGGGGAGGGCCGGGGAAGCCGTGCACTGTGCGGGGCCAGCAAAACGTGGGGAGATGCGGCAGAACCCCACACATTTCCAGCGAGTCTCGCAGCAGCCTGCGCAGCTCCCCGAGACAATGCTCGGCACCAGACAGGAGCACGTCAGGGTCAGCGCCATGAGACGCCACCCCCCCCTCCAGCCCCCGTCCCCATCACACACACGGCCCTGTGCGGTGGGCCCCATCCTCGCAGGCTGCCCCCCCGTGCCCGTCCCAAATGGCACCGGGACACAGCAGTGCTGGCAGCACGCTCCCCCGGGGCAGCGAGCAGGGATAAAAGCCCACCCCGACCCCAGTCTGGCTCAGGGCAAAACCCACAATGCTCTTCCGTGGCACCAGGGGCTGTGACGGGGACGGTGGGGACACACCACTGTCGCCGTTTGCAGCCATGCACGGGGGCTGGATCGTCCAGGCTGCGATGGGGGAACTTCCCGGCCACAGAAAGCCTTTAATCGGGCAACCCGGGGCTCTGCAGCTGCCCCGCAGGCTGGAGCCAGCCAGCCCCTGCGAGGAGCACAGCGAGGAGCCTGGCTGGACGCAGCTCTCCAGGCCCACCGGGGCTGGACACGAGCCCCAGAATTACGGGTGAGCAAACACGACACGGGAAGCGGATCAGGAGACATCAAAGCAGGGGGGCGATGAATATTTCATGTCCTGGCCTACATACAGCCCGGCTCTCCCCGCCCTGCGCTCCCGGGGGTCCCCCGCAGCCCCTGATCACAACAAAGGGGAGTTGCAGGCAGGCAGTGCCGCCCCGCCGGACCTCACGGCCGCTTCCCCGGACCCTCAGCATCCCCGGTTGGGCCTATATCTGCCCCGCTAGATCAGTGGCAACCCCAGGCAGACCCACAGCTGACCCACCAGACCAGGAGCATCCGCCGCTGGACCCACAGCCGCCCCACCGAAACCTATAGCCAGACGGCGAGCATCCCTGTCTGGACCCATAGCCAGCTCACTGGACTGCGGGCATCCCCCGCTGCCGGACCCACAGCTGCCCCACCGGAGCCTGGGCATTCTCGGCTGGACCCATAGCCTCCTTGCCAAACTGCCAGCATCCCCGATCAGACCCACAGCGAGCTCAGCCTTCTGCGAGCATCCCCCTGCCGGACCCCACGGGCGGACCCCGGGCGTCCCCCGCCGGCCCCATAGCGGGACATCCTCCGCCGGCCCCACAGCCGGCCCCACAGCTGCCCCCCGCCGCCGCCCGCTCACCTCCCGCCTGTGCGCGCAGCGGGGCCGGCCCCGCCGCTCGCCTCCAGCGCTCGGCCCCGGCTTTGTCTCCGCGCCGGGGGCGCGGCCGCCGCCCCCCGCCGCCGCCGCCGCCGCCGCCGCCGCCGCGCTGGGTGCCCGCACCGGGCCGTGCCAAGCCGAGCCGAGCCGAGCCGAGCCGAGCGCTCAGGGCTGCGCCGCCGGCAGCAGCAGCAGCAGCAGCAGCATCGCGCAGCGCCGCGGATCCGGCGCGCTGCTGCTGCCGCGCCCGCCCCTGCTCACCCCTTCTCCGGGGCGGGGGGGGGGGGGGGGGCGGGGGGGGCAACCCACGGGGAGGGGAAAAAAAAGAGGAATATGGCAGCAAACCGGAAACGGCGGCTGGGGGAGAGCGGAGCCGCCCCTCCCCTCCCTGGGTCGGTTTTTTTTTAAGGGAGAAGGCTCCGGGCAGCCGGGCTCCGCGGGGCGCGCAGCGGGCGGGGGGCCGCCCCCGCCGCGGGCTCTGCCGGCGCGCCCAGGCCCGCGGCGGAGGGAACCGCCTGGTCGCGCCGGAGACACGCGTGGGAGTCGGCGGCCTGGGTCCTCTGTGCGCGGCCCCGCGGGTGAGGGGCTGGGGCTGGGGCTGGGGCTGGGGGGGGGGGCGCTCCGGGCTCCCCGCGGCGGTGGGGTTCTCCCACCCGAGCCCAGCGCTCCTCGCCCCGGCGGGCTGCGTTGTTGTGTTTGCCTGGAAGCCGGAGAAGTGATTTTCAGGAGGTCGACGCCTGGCTGGTTTGGGGTTTGCTTTATTAAACGGTTCTAACAGACAGCGAACGGCAGGGAGAAACGCTGTTTTGTCAGACTCTGCGCGTTGAATCTGTGTATCTTCATCCCCAGGAGGGACAGCTCGCCGTCCCGGGAGGCTGCAATCCACGTTCCCCCATCTCTGAAGTCAGAAGGAGGCAAAACTTAGGTGTAGGGGAAAAGTGGGGAAAAATAAACCATGTCCTGGGCCTCCCTGGGGAGCCCCGGGTAGCTGTGAGGCCCTTTGGAGGCAGCGCTGATGGGCAGCAGTGGCCGTGTCCCGCTGGGGCATCTGCCCCGTCTTTGCTGTGTCCCTCACTCACCTGTGCTGTGACAAACACCTGGGGGGGTTAATACACCCCCAGGTCACCCCTGCAGCCGGTGCCAGCCTCCAAAATGAGGCAGAATGGAGCTGTGGGTGTTCCTGGGGTGCCCGGTCCCCGGCTGGCGGCATCACCCTGTGCAGGGCCAGGTGAGGTGCAGGTCCCCCTGAGTCCTGCTCGGGCAGGTGGGCACACAGGGACAGTTCCAGCCGTCCCTCCCCTCGCTCCTCAGCACCTTCCCCTTCCAGCGCCGGGAGGAGGTGGGAAATGCCCAGCTCTCCCCTGGCGCAGAGCAGTGCTGGAGCACACACGTGGGCTCAGGGCTCAGCCGGGTGCCCCGACGCCTGCACTGAGCCCGTCGGGGCTGCCCGACCAGCTCAGCGGCGCTGGCAGCCCTCCCGCCTCCCCCATTAGCGATCCACTAAGGTGTTCACCGTCACTTTATCCTCCAGGAAGAAACGGGGTGAAGCAGTCCGCTCCTTAAACCCCCATTTAGCTGGTTTACGAGGCACGCTTGGCTGCTGGCCGGCTCCAGTGACCCGTGGGCTGTATTTCCACAGCCAGCACCGCCTCCGTCATCCCCTGCCCACCCCTCGGACCAACCCTTGCAGCCACTCAGCGGGGATTTCTGAAAACCCCATTACTCTGAGCAAGACCTGACACTTCAGAAACAGTTCAGGAAGTTAAGTCTCAGAGAACTATGTGGCGGAGTTTTTCTTTCTGTTTCCCACCCCCCCACCCCCCCTCCCCGCCTTGTTCTTTTGAGTTATTAAAAAAATATTTCCCATGACACTGGCGAAGGCCAGCGAATCCATGAGTCACCAGGAACAAGGAGTCACGCACACACCGATCCATCACCCCTGGCCAGCACATCGCGGAGGGGCCCTTCCCTGGGAGGAGCCGCCTGCTGATAAGGTCCCTACAGCCGGGCTGAGCCGGGCAGAGCCGACGCTTTCCCTCCTGCCTCTCGCCTCCCTCCCAGGGCTGGGAGAGGGCGGCCGGGCTCCCTGCACACCCGTGGGGTGGCTGGTGCTGGAGAGCGGCTGGGCTGGGGGTCGCGGCCCTGCTTGCTCCTTGCCGGAGCATCAAACCGCAGCCCGGAGCATACTGAGGCTTTTTGGGGGTGTTAATTCATAGCCACCCCCTTCGCTATCCGGCTGGCGTGGGGATGTGTAGGGAGGGATTCCTCGACCTAATGTCCGACGTGGGATTAAGGAATTAACCGTGCGGCGTGGGGCAGCCCCGGGGTACCGCTCTGATCGCTCACACGTTAATACTTAGGTCATACCGTAGGGCAAAGAGTGGGGCACGTCGATGCCTGGGGTCCCCCACGCCTTCTCCCCGCTGTGCCTGCACAGGGAAACAGCGACGTTCCCCTCTCCCTCCTGACCCCAGGAGTACCCCCTCCACAGTCCCTGAGCCAGCATGAGGAGCCACTGCTGGAGGGGAGAGCGCCCCGGGGGAGCGGGGACCCGGCCCCAGCCCCGGGTGAGCCGGTTAGGATGACTCAGCCTCTACTGGATCCAGAGCCAAATCCAAGACGCAATTATGACTTGTAAATATTTGAATTTTGTTTTCCTCTTTTGCAATCAACTCCTTTTCTACAGGCTGTCCTACAATCGTGGTTTTCATCTCCGGTGGTGCTGGCCTCTTGCTGGAAGGCAAACAGCAAAGGCACTGTGCCTTTTAACACGCCAGACCAAGTCCACGACATAATCTCTTCTTCGAAGGAGATGCCAACATGCAAATTTCAAATGGCAAATAGACGCTCTCTAAAACCAGCCTCTTATCTTTTGGGCTCGGATTCAGGAATGTGCCCTCACAGGACCCTGACATTAAACATGCAGTGCTGGCGATAATGTGATTTAAGACCATTTAAGTTTAAGCAACCCAGCACACCTCAGCCGTGAGGTCCTGAGCCTGGCAGACACCCCCCAGCCGCCCGCTTTCCTTTCCCTCCTGCCCCACTCCAAGTATTTATCTTTAAACAGTCGAATCCACAATTATTTTTTTTTTCCCCAACTAGGGATTTCAGTCTCTTACCTGAAAGTTATTTTCTTGGGATGATTCTTTCTCTTCACTTTTAAATAGCACCGATAAAACCTGCCCCGGGGAGAGGAAGACGGTTACAGAAACTGAAAACCAGGTACTTTCAAATTAAAAAAAAGTAGCACTGACTCTTTCTGGTGGCTCAGTTATTGCAGCACGTCTTGAAATGATATTCTAACAAGAAATCAAGACGTGCTCAGGTATTTCTGTGCTTTCTTGCTGACCTTTATGCAAGTTTCATCAGGAAAAAGAAGAATGAGAGTTACGACGGGCAAAGCGCTGTCACACTCATGAGTAAGTACGTGGCTCCTTCCCCCTCTGGGTGTGCAGATCAAACTGCCCCACGGGGCTCCTGAAATCTTCCTGCGAAGTAAGAGGGTGCTTTTTGGGTCCAGCAACTGATCTGAGTCCTGACCTCTCCAGCGTAGCTGTGGATTTACAACAAAACATCTATTCATCTCCAGCCAGATTTGTTTTTAAGCATCCCCTTGGCAAGCGTGAAGAAGTTTTGTCTAATGGATTCTGTTCCTGAGGCTAGCTGCATTTTGTTCACTGCAAATCCCAAATATATTTGCACGAATTATTACTATTAATAATATAATGGTTATGTTTGAGATGCTGGACAGACACAGAAGCAGACACGGCTCTCGCCCTGAGGTTTTACGATCATTGAGCTTTACAGCCCTGCAAATAGTGAGTGCGTGATGGCAACCGATCGGCAGCACCAGCCCCGTTAGGGAAGCCACAGTTACGAGCTCAGGAGCTGATTTACTAAAGGGGGATTGACCAGAATAACTCCTGGTACGAGCCATTTGGCAATATTTCACGGTAGAAATGCTAATTCTGGCCATTCTCTCCCACACTGAGCATCAGGGCTGCAGGAGCCGAGCGGCAAACACCAGCGTCCCACAGGTTGTAGGATAAAAAGGGGAGGCCGAGAAGAAGTCACCAGGAGGGCTCAGGACAGCTCAGGACCCGTTGTGTCCCTCAGTGCCGTGACAATCTGCCATGCAAAAGGGGCCCTTAACCCCAGCACCGAGGTGGCCCCAGCCAAGAAGCGTCACTGCAGAATTCCCTGGGGGAAAGGACCGCGGGGAAACCACTGACTCGGTGACGTGCAAATCTTTCATAAGGAGGTATCGAGTTCAACAGCTGTGGGGGGAAATTATCTGCATGTTCAATGGAGACACAACATTTCCCATCAGGTTTCTGACTGATAAAATACGATGTTTCGATACAATCCGAATTAGGTATCTTGGAATAGCTCATTCAGGCAAAAATCCGATGCTTTCTGCATCTTGCCTCAGCTCAGCAGAAAAGCCGCACACAAAATGTTAGCATTTCCCAGCGGTGGAAATTCTGCGTTTTGGCCAGTCTTAGTATCAATAGAAAAGAGAGGTTCAGAAAAGCCCACGGAAACTCATCCAGATGAGATTTATAGCCCTCGTTCCGGCTTGCTTTGCTAACAGAGCAGCAGTGGGATGGCTGGCTAGTGCAGAGCTCTGGTAGCCACATCCAGGCGACCCTGCCCTGGGGGCCGTGGCATTCCCCAGGCAGCGGAGGAGTCCCAGGCAGCCTCCCTGCCAGCACCCAGCTGCTCACCGGCCCGCAAGCGGCTGCAGCCTGCGCCAAGCGGAGCCGGAGCAGACACAAGGGTGTTTCCCCTTAATCATCCAGTCTTGGTCCTTCGAGCGAGGGATGGGCTAGGGAGGCCAAAGTCTGGATCTGAAAAATTTAAACCATATGACGTTTGGATCCACGCTCAGTTTAAAGTGAACTAAATAAGGGGGGAGGTAGGGAGCAGAAATGGTTGCAGCTTCTCCCCTTCTCTCAAAAACTGATCCCCCCGCGATTCCCTTCACCGCAGAGGCTGACACTCGGGGACACCTGCTTCAGCCACCCAAAGGAGCTGCCGCAGCACGACGACCCTCTCCTGCGCAGACCCCAGCAGCCGTGGTCCAGCCGTTCGACTACAGCTTGGGCCCACCCAGCACACGCCGATGTGCAAGAGCTGCCCTCGGGGAGCAGGAGGGACGTGACCCCACAAGCCCCACGTCGGCAGCACGGCTCCAGCACGGCTCCTGCCCGCGCTGCCGGAGCAGAGGCACAAATAACAGCAGGAAGCGTCTGGAGTCGGTTCCCTGACCGGAGGGAGCGGCTTTGACCTGCGAGAGCTCGCCAGTGCCTGTCGTACTCCGGACTTTGGCTTTTGGCGAGGTGAATTTACAAGCTTGGGATGGCTTTTGCAGAAGCAGCAGCCAAAGGGAAGGCAGTAGGAACTGCCTATGAGCCGTCTCAGGCCAGTGCTGATGCCTTCCGTGGCCCCAGTCCATGAAGTGGGTCTGGCTGAACTTGACACTTACAGGGGCGGCACATGAGAGGCTCCGACAGCGTTCTGGCAAGAAACAAGGGGACAGAGTGCAGGTTTCACAAATAAGGAATGCTGCATTTAGCATGTAAATACGGCTTCCAGTAGAGCATGGCACTAGGGACACAGCTCCTTGCCTAGAACTGAAGATAGGAAGAAGTGAGAGCCCTTCAACCCCCTCCACCCACAGCACCCCTCCTTTGGGAGCCGAGCTCTTCAAGTGCGACAAGAGACATCAGCCAGGCAACAGATGTTTTTAAAAAGCAAAGATGTGATCCAAAGCAGGTTTACCTTGTACCTACCAGCCAAAAAGGCTGGACTCGAGCCATGGAGGAACCTGTCGTCAGCCTCTCTGCTCCAACCACCTGCTCTGCGTCACTGCAGTCCTCGGTGGGACTGCGGTTTCCCAGTGCATGGCTGGTCACGCCTCCAGCAAAGCAGGGTGCAAGGAGCATCAGAGCCACACCGGGGCCTCCAGGCACTAAATGAAACCAGGGAAGCTGGGAGGAGGGAAGCGAGCACTGTGAGAGGTTTGGGATTGCACAAGACAAATCTGCGTGTGCTGGCGAGGAGCAGGATCTGAACGGGTGGTGTGAAGCACGCACAGCGCCGCAGTGCTCACTTCTCGCAAGAGTTTGGAAGTGTAGTATTTAATCATTTTAACGCTTCATGGCTCAGGGGTAGGCTGATGTGCACAGCACAGCTTCCCGGGTATACCTGGGGCTCCCAAGACGGAGAGCTGTCCTTCCCCAGCAGTTATATCTGCTGGTTGAAAAAATCATCAGGGAAGAGAAACATGCTGGCGGGTCTGATTACGAGGGGACACAATTCTCCATCCTGGATGCTTCTCCACGTGTTCTTTCTTTGTATCAGTCCTTGTAACAGCGGGTGATACCCGCTGTCTGTCACTGGCAGGTAAAATTTGGCTGCAGGGACAGAAGAATTGCAATGGACATGAGTCTACAGGGTGGAAGCAACAAGAGGGGTGAATTACGGTGACAGAAAAGCCACAAATTGGGAAGAATCAACATGAAATGGGAAAATCAGCTGAATTTCAAGGGAGAGGCAGGGAGCCGAGTTCATTGCTTGGCAATTGCCAGCCCCAAGCAAGAGACGTTTAGACCAGCTACTGCACGCTGGCCCGGGTACCAAAAGCCAGAAAACACCCCCACCAACAACCGCTCAGAAGCCACAAACTACCAGAGGAGAAGAGCAGGAGCTTGGACCTGCAGTAACTGCCAATTTAAGAAGAAATGCAAACATTGATTATAGCCCATGTCTCTTGCCAGAGAGAAAGGGAATGCTCCCCAGCCAAATCATCCCTTCTGGCTGGATGAGGAAGAGGAGGAGGGTCAGATCCCTTCCCAGCGCCAAAGCTGGCAATCAACCTAATTACCAAACAAGCAGCCATGCTCTGTACTCCGGCACTCTCCATTCATCATCCCGTTTTCTCGCTGCAGTCAGTCTCTGATGCCTCATGAGATTAATAAACAAACAACTAAATCAATACAGTCATCTCGATCCCTGCAGGCCACAGGCTGTGAACAACATAACTTCCGCCTGAAAGAAGTATCAGCGTGTAAAAGAGGCTCCCAAGAGAGAAGTCCAGCACCCCAGCTCTCAGCTGTCCAAAAATTAGCACACGCACACAGGGGAACAGTTCAGCAGTGCCCTGGGAAACAGAGATACTGAGCAGGTCCTCCCCTCCTACAGCTTCCTGGTTTTCTCCTCGAGCATCATCAGATCCAGCCTTGACCCTCCCTGAAATCCAGGCACCGAAGGAGTATTTTCACAGTCTTCATGACAGGCTGGGAAATAATCTTAGCTTATTGACTCAACAAGGGGGCTGCTCTGCAGACATCAGTCCTCTTCAAAGATGGCCTCGGGCTCCTCGGTTCCCGTCAGCAGGGAACCTCACCAGAATCTCTCTGAAGCGGAGAGAAGCGTGTGTATGAGAATGAAAGTAAATTAGGTCTGAACAAGATTAACAGGGATTTAATTGAACTATGTGAACTGGAACTCCAGTCACGAGCTACTTATTGGCCGGTCTCAAGGGATTGTGCTGCTTGCACTGGAGGAGCACAAGGATGCATTGTGAGTGTGGGACAGCTCGAGGGGACGGCGATGGCCACAGCTCTCGAGGTGAGCGGCCAGAAAGGCAGAGCTGCTTGAACACCATCAAAAAGAAAGCAAGGAATTCTCAGCTCCCAGCCATGTTTCTTCAGAGCTGAGGCTTGGCCTGTTGAGGGGAAGGAACTTCGTAACAAACAGTAGCAGAGGAAACCCAGCTCTCAGCCCAGCTCCTGGGCTTTGGGTGGCAGAGCAAGGTGCTGTTCACCGAGGTGCTGCCTACTGGCTGGTATCTGGAGGCAGACCTTTGAAAACCTCCCCTTCAATAAAAGTGACTTAATGAGGTCTTCAGCTCCCTTTGGGATGTTAATTACAAAACAGCCTGGAGAAAAGTGCTTGGGAATTAAAGGAGTCACCACACTAGTCCTTCTCTCGTTTTGGTTTTCTGGCGAGGGAACCAACAGACGCTCGCCAGAGCTTGGCTACCACGCTGGTCTTACTGCAGCCAAGAAGAGCCACCAGACAGCTCCGCGCTCCAGCCACAATCACACACCGAGGGGCTGCTGGACACCCCTGTTATCAGTCTACTGAATCCCCATCTAATCCCCTGCTCATATTATTAACAAATGATGCCTTTATTATTGCTACCTTCATGGGGGCTCTTGGAGCCAAAATCTCTCATGAGAGGCAAATTAATTTAGTCACCGCCTCACTTCCTCCTTCCTTCCAGGAAGTTGAAGCTGTACTGGGAGATAGTTTGCTATTTCCAAGTCAAACACAGATACACACATGCCTGACTATTAACTAACCAATTGCTCACAGATTAAAGGATCTGAAAGGCTTTCCCTTAATGGATCAGTTTCATGAATAGGTTATTTATGTCCCGGTGTTCCTACAGTCTGAGAGTTCTGGCAGCTTTTGCAATGAATGCATGGGAAAAGGCAGCACAACTTTAAAAAGAGATTTCTTTTTAAACAGAGAGATTCTGATTGTATTTATTACACATTTCAAGAGAAACTAAAATACATAGGATATTGGTAATCTCTAAAAACACACTATAAGTTCAGCCAACAAGAGCATTCAAATAGGTATAAAGCTGTTAGGAACAGAGTGGGAAATTTATCTTAATCCCTCTTCCCCCCAACAAAACCAAACCCCAATATCCATGATTTCTACCTAGCAATGAGTAAGCCAGCCTGCAAATAGCTAGATGTAGACGTTGATGTAGTAGCCTGCTATTTCAGGTAACAACCACACAGTGCTCATTGCTAACTGGTTCTTAGCTGTGGAAGCGCTTCTATATTTCGGGTAACGTGTGTGCTACTCTTTCAATACTCGCAATTCCGTTAAAGCATGAAACCCCCCCCTTTAGGTAACCTGCAGAAGGCCAGAGTTGTTAGATAAAACAACCACCATCCTCATTTATTAAAATGGAAGAAGTGATCTGCAGTACCTATCCAGAGCAGCGGCAATGCTTTTCTTTCCCCTGCAGATCACAGACAGGAACACAGGTCCGTAATGGAAACTCATAGCACAATATTGTTCTTTGTTATTTGCGTGGGAAATTTTTGTAATGTTTCTTTGTACTGAGAACTCAAAGCAACTTTAGAGTGCTTGTGTCTCCCGTGCTTTGTTCCGTCCTCCTAGTATCGCCTTCATGTAGCTCAAAAAAAAAAGAAGAAAAAGAAAATGCTGAATTTAAAGCAGAACTCTAACCTGGATTTTAAGCAGTGCAACTTGGTGTCAGCATTCTGGTTAAGAGAAGCAGAGAGCCTGGAGCAGGGAAGCAGTGAGAGGTTAGAATCAAACTGGTACTGGGATCCATCTGTTTCACCCACCAAAAGCCAAAGTGAGCAGAGAACGTGGCTGTTCTCAACACTGATGGTTTCTGTAAACGTGTTGTTCAACTCCTGTTGAAGAACAACAGCACAACACTGCTACGTATCTGGGCTCACAAGGCATTTGTGAATTGAGGATGGGAGTCTATGTATGCAAAAAGGATCGCAGACTTGCAGCCCTGCCAGAGAACCCTTTCCTTCAAAGCCGCTCTGAACCCTGGGTGCGCCTAAAAGAGCAGGTTCTCCTCCCATTGACTCATTTGTGATCAAACAAACCAAGATGTGAGCTGGCATCAGGAAGCTCGAGCTGCCCTACAGAGACTCTGTGGCTACGTCACCACCTATCTCTTTCCAGTCCTGTCTAGCCATATTTAAATCTAATACTAGATTGCCCCTGGACCTGGAGAGCCAGAGCCTGAAGGAACATAGCGTATATGTCTCTTGCCATATAGTCATGCTACACAGCCAGCTTGCCCCCCCTTGGATCTTAAAATACCACATGTCCTCAGGCTGAGACCATATTTAACTTCAGGAAGAATTCAGCAAGAGGAGATGCAGCAGACTACAGCAGGTAAGGCTGGGAGGGAGTTTGGAAATGCAGCAAACCCCAGCTGTGTTGAAACGGAGCACACGGTTAGGACTCAGCTAGCTGACAGGGGGCTTTATCAACAGCACAGCTAGGCAGTGCTGTTTGACACACGACCGATGCAGCACTACGAGACTCCTGCCTCAGAGCAGCTTTTCTCCAACATGCAGTACCTGGTCTTCCCAAGTTTCCAAGAACACCCCATTAGCACAGGCATTAAATTCTGCACCTTCCAGAATCAAATTGTTCCCTGATCCTTGTAGTCCTTGCAGTCCCCACCACAGCCTCAATTCCCTGAAATGTACCTGCTTTCAAGGGTGGGAATAGAAAGGAAAAGTGCATGGGTGGGGAATGAGAAAGAGGTAGCGACGCTGGGGAAATGAAAGCTTTCATCTACAGCAGTCTGGAATCTGATGAGTTATTACCTAAAGAATTAAAGAATATGACAAAGACATTATTATTAAGCCATAAAATGCAGCTATGTATTTCAGACTAGATGACAACAGAGATGAATACAAAGCTGTGTAGTGTGGTATCCTTGATCCATTTGATCCCTCTGCCTTCAAAAAATACAACACAAACCGGTATCCAAAGTAGCAAACCCATGCTCCACCTTCCACAGGGACTTTACCACAAATCCTAGCCAGCATGGAGGAGCTAGGACAACAGGCCTCTCTACCCATCAGAAATGACAGAAGTCACTTTAATGGTGACTGATGCATTAATCCTATCAAATGAAGTCCTGGACATGTGAAGTCCTCTTTGCTTGTAAGAAATCTATGGCAGAACCCTGCCCCTTCCACTCTTATAAGTTCCTTCTCCCTTGTCCCTGAAAGGTAAAGCATGGCAATGCCAGAGAACCATGTAATATAGTTAGTTGCCTTTGATGTCATCTCTGAGGAAGCATGATTATAGCTGATTATTTTGTCTTTTGAGGCTCATCGGTCATGGCTTTATCGTTTCTTTTTGGTTTCCTTCTTGGGTTTCTTGCTTATCTGTGGAGCAGTTGCCTTTGGCTTCTTCACTGTCTCTGAATTCTTGGGCTCAAAACTGTCCGAGTCCTACAAGAATCAATTAAGAAACAGTCAGTAACATTTTTTTTACAATTTGCTGACAGCTCACTTTGGGAATTTGAGTATAAGCCAAAGGAAGCAAATGCTGGGTATCTCTGTTGGAACACATCTATGAGTCCACATTTAATGAGACTTGAGCAGCACCATCTCTGCTCCTTCCGCATGTGCTTTCTGATGCCTGTGAGTTTATGCACAGAAACAGCTTCTTACCAGAGAAGCCGTTAAAAGCTTAAGTGTCTAAAACAGGCTTTGGAGAAGAAAAACAAAACCAACTTTAAAGGCAAGAAGAAAATCAACACTAAATGAAAACTATTCAAATTAGGAAAAGGAGAAGATACCATATAATCACCAGTGTGCGTGGAAACATTCAGTAGGTGTTTCTGCCAAGTGTTAATCATTAACATGCACAAGACAAAAAATCCCCCAAACAGTAGTAAGAATGTGAAGTTCAGAGCCTCTAAACCAAGCCCAAAATCCAGGGAGGGAATTGCAAGCAAAGCTTTCTTCACCTGGACTAAAAAGGAATGCTTAGATATCCTGCTTGTTTTCTTCAGGGGAGATGACAGATAATATTTCAGCCATGGGAAATAAAGTTTAGTTATCTTGTAAAAACACAAGGGAACAGCGCCAGTCCCATCTGAGAAAGCGCACACATGCAGATTGCCTCCTTTCATTAAATGCGTTTGAGTATAAATATTGCTTTAGCATCTTGGTTTCTATCAGTCAGAGCGTGCCAACTGGAAAAGGACACACAAAAAATGGCTGAGCAAGACGTGCTAGTTTCAAGCTTCCAAGACAGCGCTCCAGATAATGGAGGGGGAGGCAAGCATCTGACAGTATCCTTTTAATCAAGGAGCTCGGTTCAAACGTCTCTCAAGTTACTGGGCTATTACAGTTCACATCTGTGTGGCTTTCCAAGGAAGGAGACTTGGCTGGCTTTCCAAAGGCTGTAATCGGCGCATGGGGAGCTGGCAGGCTCTGGAGAAATGGAGCAACATGCAGTTATTACTCAGGGATGCAGTGTGCTGCTGCTGTAAAGTGAACACTGCTGCCTTCTAATGTTCAAACCAAGGTAGACTTCAAAGCCTGAAGCCTCCAAGACAGAGAAGTTCCTCAATATCCTACCCAGGCTCAAGCATCATTCCCAAGATCTGGAGGGGTAGCCTCTGGTGTTACGGTCTTGTAAATTAGTCATATGGACAGTAAATCAAGAGGACAGTATACATATGGAGAAAATAAAAAGTAGAGCATGCAAACATCAAAGCATGCTTGCAAACTTAAACAGTAACAGGTCCTTGAGCTTTATCATTTTAATTGGGGGGCTGGTCTTCAGTTTCCCACTTCAAACTAAAGCTCTCACTCTTTTTCAGCTTTCAAGAATCAGGCTACTCGGTATGTCTCAAAAATTTATCAGGGCAAACCACGGACGCTGACAGACGGGTGCTGGTGGCTGCAGAGTAACGGTGCAAGACTTGCAATGGCACTGCATCGTGACCGGCAGCCGCCTGCTTCATCTCCCTGCTGGGAGCTGCAGCTCCTGCGGCAGGACTAGCAGGAGGGAGCATGCACCCATGCCAGGGCAGAGTCACTAATCCAGTACATCAACACAACTTCACATCACACCAACAGTTAAAGGGGAAAGAGTCGGGTCATGAACTGTATCCTTCACACTGTACCTCACCCTCAGGCATTCCCTTCCCCAGACAGGCTGAAAATTTCCATGCTTCCTCTGTACAAGAGGGAGCAAACATGGCAATAAAGATAGCCTGAAAACAAAACTTCCCATGCCGAGCTGTTACTGAAAACAGACCATACACATTTAGACAAAATCTGTATCAAACCACCAAACTTGCCACCTGATCACCAACACTGAAATATCTGTCCCCAGCACCACAGGCACTACCGAGCACATGGAGCTCTTTTATCAGAAAAGCCAGGTAGGTGCAGGTCATCCCGCTGTGGCCCAGTCTAGAGGAACCGGACTAGCTCAATCCTGTAGCTCACCTCAACCTTTCGCTTTAACCTTCTCCTGTACTAACTGCATTAAAGGACCCTCCACTTGCCAGCACAGGATTGGGTGTCAGTACTGAAAACTGCCTTCCTCACGTTAGAATATAGTAGAAATTTCACCTGTATCTTGTTTCCAAAAATCACAGACAAACTAGAGCCCAAAGTCACTTTCTGAGAGGCAGGTCCTGCAAAGGGGACGCCCTGCCTGGCAATTAATAAAGCAAATCAGCAGCAGGATGACAAGACAGGGTCGGGACTAAAGCCTTCTCGTGTGCGGTCAGGGACAGCATGTACATTTAGCAGACCTTGCCAGTGCTTCAGGTCACTTTTTCCACTGATATTCAGAGAGCCCCTGGCTCAGGTGTTTGTTCCCGACTTTCTAATCTGGGGGTAAATCACAAGACAAAAGCTGGAGGTGGGAAAGCTAGAAGGAAGGAAAGAGAATGAACAATGAAACTGTCATCAATCCCAGGGGCAGACCGCTGTGTCTCCATTAGCTACTCAAAGTTCCCTCCCATCCTATTTTCTCTGACTCTGCCCATCTATATCAATATTAAAGAGCACTGCTTACTGTCTTATGGGACTTTGAAACTGGCAGGATTATGGCTAGCACACAGATAAGCTGGAAAATGGCTCCAATGAAGAGTCCGTAGCGTAGCACGTTCTCCATGAACGTGGGCTCAGGGATTTCAGGTGGGGAAAAATCCAACTCTGCAGCCATCGTGAATGCACCCTTCCGCTCCTCTAATGCTCTCAGGAAGACTGGTTACTACAAGGGGAAAAAAAATAAAGAGCAATTATTTCCATCATGCCTTCTGGTATTCACTTTCCATTGTGAAAAAATGACAGACTACCTCATGCAGGTTTTTTGAAGACACCCTTGATCTACAGACCCAATAACAAAGAGGGAAATGAAACTTGCATTTTATTTGGATGATTGTCTTTTACCACCCGCCTAAGAAAATAGTCCTCAAATGCTAGTATTAGTCCATTTGCAGGTGAGGGGAAGACAAACAAAATATGAACAATATTCATGAAACAATAAGGGAAAAGCTTAATAAGCAATACTATACTTCTCCCTGAAATCGATCATGCATGCGAGATGACTGTTACTCATTTTCACTTACATCGTATACGTGGTCACAGCCTTGTTGTTTTAGATGGTGTACAAAACCAACTACTACTTAAATAAACCACACAGAAGGCAGATCCGTTGAAGACAGAGGAATGAGTTATGACAGAGGAATAAAGTTAAGCATGGCTTTAGTGGCTGGTTACACTAAGCCCTATATACCTTGCGAGGGTCACACAGGTAGTTTGTGGCACAGTTAAATATTGATCTCCTGGGTCCCAAGCTAGTTTCTCAGCCACGAGACCATCCTTTCTTCCTTCCTTTATCTTTCGCTAATGGAGCTGTCAATTCATTCTATGAATGGCTAATGGCTTTCTACGATAACGCAGAACTCTCCTGCCAGAATTGCTGGACTACGCCACAGAAAGTCCCGAAAGGGAAATTCAATTAGCCTGAGATGCCATCAGAACTCAGTTGTGATTACTGTCTTACTCAGTTTTCCTGACCTGTGTGATCCTGGTGTGTACTTTTTGAATCAGCACTACTTATTGATACTTACAATTCTCTATATTACTAAAGCTTGGGTGTGAGATTGTGCTGCATGCGCATTTCAGTTGAATGGTAGTAACCTGCCTCCTAGAAATTATCTCCAAAGCAGGCTCTGTATTTCTCAGGCTAGGAGGAGATTTCTACAATCTGCAGGTGTGACCCAGTTCAGAAAGATGGTAAACTTAAGAGTATAATTTGAGTAAAGTTATAGTTGATGAATTTGAGAATCAGTCAACAACTCAATGCCATTGCATAAGAGGCAAATGTCATTTGGGGATGTACTAAAAGGAGTAGTATATAAATTACAAGAAATAATTCTTTTGTTTTAATTCGGCTGAAGTATGGGATATTATTCTGAATTTTAGAAGATAGGAAAAAAATCCCCAACTGCACAGACTGCCAGTCACTGGAGTACAGAGACTGTGGAATCCCTGTTACTGGCGATTGAGAAGAGCAGATCAGATAAGCATTTGCCTGGGATGGGGTGTGAGTATATATAATCCTGCCTTTGAATCAGGAGATAAGAATAGGTGACCTCTTGCAGTCCCTTCCAGGTCTGTACTTCAGTGAAAGAAAATTTTTCAAATTCTGATTAAAATTCAACAAGCAAGGGCTGCATGGGACCTGAACATGAAGCTGGAATACACGCTGGGCCACTCAGGCTCAGCAAGTCCCAACGCAGACCCAAAGGCTGCATCGGACATAAAACGGTGTCATCAAAGCATGCATAAAAGTGGCTCATCCCTCACTGCTTTTAACTTTTAAAACGCCCTCTCCCCCAATCCACTAAGGCAAGAAGCAGTTCCTAAGCAAGAAACAGAATCATGGGAAACTTCACCCCTGAGTTGCATTTTATCTCGACTTTATTTGTTGGGATATCTTTTGAAAACGTTATTCTTGCCCACCCCCTTCCTCAAACAGAGCAGGAAGGGATGTTGCTTCATTCCTCACCCGGAATTTCTCAGGACAAACTCCTGCTGATAATCCTGATTCATACACCTGAAACACAACACACAAAAATAAACCAGAAAAGGAAACTGATGCAATGAAAACAAAAAATATCCATCCTCATCCTCCACAAGTCTCCCCTCCTTTCCCCTTTTCTATTTCACCTCCCCTGAGGGTATTAGTAATTTTCTAACAAATCCCAGGCGACATGACCAGCATCAAGAGCTCTCACGCAGGCTGGCAGCAGCTGCCACTACCATTTTAAGCACTACCCCAAGAAATACGCTCAGAGAAGACCTGGCATCATGCTCCAACTAGCCATAGTAGAGCGCCCTTGCTTGCACAGTAGCCACAGCAGGCAGCCCACGTTCGGACCATTAGCTTTCCTGCTATCAGTGGAGCTGAACTAATATTAGGAAAATTCTTCCCTGTTTTTTAAAACTCCTGTGGTTAACACAAAGCCCAAACCAGCACATGCAAGGAGGCTAAACCTTATGCAAATGAGCAGGCCAGAGCTGAACGGTGGGGAACCAGGGCTCAGCGCCAGGCACGCCGCCTTCCGCACTGAAGGCAAAACTTGCAACGTGAGTTTTCTCACCAAGAGCGCTACCTCCTTACACTTTGCCTTGCAGCTAATCCAATAGGTCCCTGGATAATGGAGTCTTCCTCCCTGTTCCTGAGAAGCTAACAGTTTCACCACCTCTTCCTCAGCTAACATCTCTTCTTCTCCACAGGTTATCCACCACCTTTTTCCTCAGACCGCCTCACCTATTAACATGGCTACACTTAAAGTAATTGTTCTTAAGTTGCATTTAAAGATTGGTACTCCTGTTTCAGACCCTGAGAGGAAGCTTCCCCCCTCCAGCTTACTCATTTGGTCCAACAGCAGCAACCACCTCTCCCCACAAGCCTGGCCATCTCACTGGAACATAACAGCAGAAATAGGGCACAAACAGCTGCGCTGCATGATGGGAATTGATTTTGACTATCTGCTTAAAAATATTCAGTCTTGCCTCTATTAGGGTTTTACAGCAAGCTAGCTACCCCCACACAAAAGGACTTGGTCCTGCAGCAAGGTCGGAGCTGTACCACAGAACCAGCGAGGGGCCACTCAGGGCTGCGGGCTTGTGCTTTTGCTCAGTGACACCACTGGAAGACGATGCGGCTGTCCCCCTGGGCGCAGGATCAGGCCCTACGATAAGTACCCATGTGTTTTCAGGATCAGGGCCATGAACTGGCCATCTCAATAGAGCCAGACTCAAACCCTTCTTTCTGCTGTCCTGCGTTTCCCAGCTGGCATCTTCCAGACCTAGCGCTATATAAATAATTAGCATAGGACAAAGCCACAGGAGCACTTCAAGTGATATATATGAGCTTCCTCTTGGGGTGGGAATAAAGAGCAGCAGTGTCGGTGCAGAACATGAAAGCTTCTGTTGAAGGATGAGGCAAAACCAGCTCGCGCTGGATTTCTGAAACGACTTAGTAGGTGCCGGGACACAGACTGCCCAATTCATACTGGCTTCAGGGGGATCTGCGTGTGCTTCGCACCGCCGAAAACACGGCCATTAGCGAGGCCGAGGAGCCCGCCTGCTGGCTTGCGGCCCGACACCGGGCCGCCGGGTTCGCCAGCCGCGCCCGGGGCCGTAAGGAGGAGCAGCCGTGCCGCCTCAGGGCAGGGGACACCCAGAGCTCCTCCTCCCTTCTCGAGAGACCAGCTCTGTGCCGTTTCTTCCTGCAAGCAGCGGCGGCCAGCCCTGGCTGCCGCAGGAGGAGCGGGCCGTCACGGAGCCGGCGAGGCTCCCCCGCACCCGAGGCTCTCCCACCCGCTTCCCGGGGCGGGGCAGGGCGATGCTGAAGCCGCCGCTCCACCCCTCCCAACAGAGGCCTTTCCGGCAGATCCCCGCGCCGCTCCGGACCCCTCCTGCAGCCCCCGGTCCCCCCCCGAGAGCCCCCCCCCGGCCCTCCCCTCACGGCCGCCCGGCCCGCTCACCGCCCCTCTCGGCCAGGCCTCGCCGCCCCGGAAGCGATTCCCGCCCGGCAGGAAGTGCACCCCGCCCCGCCCCTAGCAACCGCCCGGGGCGCCGCGTTGCTAAGGGCGGCCTGCGGGCGGCTCGGGGGCCTGCGGGGCCGGGCGGGCGGCCCGGCGGGCGGGAGGGCTCCTGAGGCCGCTCGGCTTCACGCTGCCGCGGGTCCCGCTCCGGCTGTGGGCGTCTGTGGGTGCCGACCCCACGGTGGGTCCCCACGGCCGGGCCCGGGTCGGCCCCTCTGGCAGCGAAGCGCCCCGGGGCTTTACGCCTCAGGGTTAATGTACTCGCCCCCTAAACCAGCGCGAGCATTTTAATCCCCGCCATCAACAGCGTGGCCACTCAGTCCTGGCGGGTTTCTCTTTATCTGCGAGGTTTTGATCTGCTCCTTGAAGTGCTCCGGCAGCAACAATTAAGACTCGCACGTCTGGCTTGCCAGGGATTTTTTATTATTTTTAATGTCCTGATTCAGTATCCAGCTCTGAAGTGGAGATGTCTCGATAAGGTGACCTACAAAGGGAAAACCAGCTTGTGCTCTGTTTTGCTCGTTTGTGGTATTTAAAGAATCTGATTTGTTTTGCCCTTTTCCTAACCCTAAAATACCCGTAGTGCCAGGTTAGTTTTGCTGCAGAGCTTTATTATCGGAGAGCCTAAATACTTTGGGGAAAATCTAATCGGTTACTTATCTACTGAGGGAGTAAGGTATGGCATTTGTAATAAAAGGATTTTCTAGGCTGTTACCAAGCATTTGAATTAAATGGGTATTAATGAAAACAATTTCAAAGGTTTCGAGCAATTGGATTAAAAACCTTTCATCTTTTTTAGTGCAGAAGACTTTACAGACAACTGAAGAATGTGCACGGCTGTGAGTTGCGGAGACCAGAGACACTTGTACAAAGAAATTCTTCTAGCATAAAAAATCCTAAGAAAAAAATTACTCTTAAATAATTACCAGAGCTTTCACTGCCCCTGGTGAGTGGCTGTACTGGCTAAGGGATAAACCCAGAGCTCAGGAAAGGCAGTAAATTCTGCCCTTTCAGCTCCCACACACTGACTATTTAAGACACAAAAACACTGAGGAGGGAGAAATAATTCTTGTGAATGTCAGGAGAAATCCTATCAGTATGGATTGAACGGCCAGATTAAATTCTTCCCAATACTACCAGTACACTGAATTTGGTGGTGCCGCTGTCCACACACACCTTCTCATGGGCTCTGATCCTTCTAGTTCGACGTTTGCAGGCGAAGGGGAAAATACACACTCGGATTGCAACCAACACTGTACGTTTTCTTCCTTTCTCCTCCTCTCCCCCAACAGAAATGGCACTACTTATTCTAAGTAGAAATAGGCAGATGGGGGACCGCTAGGCCCCCCCCCCCGCCCCGCGACTTTCAAACACTTTCACAGCAATGCCCGGCTCTGCACAGGAGAAACTCAGCCTTTGAGCCGCAAGCAGGTGGTGCCATTAGCCCGCTCTGGCTGCGTGCCTCTCGCCAGCACCACACTGACCCATTTGCTTCAGCCGATTGTGAAATGATAAAAAAGAAAGCTATTTCTAAAAAAAGGGAAGATTTTTCCAAAGCCTATGAGATGTGAGTGGATTCCAAAGCTAAAATCGGTTCAACAAGCGGAAACAGCAATTTTGTCAGCACCCAATTCTAAGTAGAGCCAGAGCTCAGGCATGAAGTCTTTCTCCAAATCCAAATCATCCTTAGCTTTTTTAGTTCTTTCTACATTTCTTCTTTGGTTTGCACTGCAGTATTTCCTGCATGTCTTTGCAGTGAGACCTATTTATTACCATTCACTGCACATGTACCATATCCTTGTGCACCAAGGTCTTTTCATCCTCAGGTTGCATGTTATTATTCAGCCAGGAAAAAATTAGTAGTAACTGCTTTCATTTTTCAGCCCTTACCGGAAACGTGGCCTTCCTCACTCCCTCTCCATGTGTGGTAACACATCGCACTCAAATTGTGTTTTATAGCAGAAGCTTTCAAAGCACTTTCCCAAGGTGAGCAGTAATAGCAGCGTTTGGATTCTGATGGGAAACCAAGTCACGGAAAATACATAGACCAACACCCAGCCTGCCCTGATGGGAAGGGATGTCGTCGGGGTGGTCCCTAGAGCCCTCTGCGCAGAGGGTGGGTGTTCACAGACCCTTTCCTACGCTGCCTCTCCAACCCAGAGTATGAAGGTCTCAGTGCTTCCAAAAATTAGGAGCAGGGTCCTCAAGCGGGGCACCGGCACCCAAGAATCGGCAGCCGAAGGACCTCTGTGAGCCCAGTCACTGCGAGTCGGTGGCAGGGTTAGGATTGAAGCCGGCTGTCCCTGTTCGTTGATTCTGGCTGTAACGTGCTGTGTAACCTAGCCAAGGCTCCTGTCCAAACTGAAACGAGAGTGGTAAGACCAAAGACGAACTCCTTAATTACTGAGATTCACTGCTGGCATCTGAGCTCTGTCTGCCAGGGTTGGAAGAGGAAGGAGGTGGTATTTAGAGAGCCAGAAATTCAGGAACCGGTAACTCTCAAGCCTACAGCTGAGTGTAACATGCTGACATCTGGCTGAAACTCTTGGCAGTTCACTTGGGCGATGCTGAAACACTCCAGCAGCTATGCTAGGAAATAACCAGAGCCAGACAGGTACGGGCTCTATAAATGGATCTCACCCGCAGAGCTCATCAGGCCTCCTGACAGATACACATCTCGCAGGCTGGTGCCATTTGTTCTGTTGTAGTCTCAGTGATGCATTAATGTTTGAAGATTAAGTAGGCTTTTCAAGCAGGCTTTTAACTCTATGAGACAGTCTTTTCTGATAGCACTTCCTTTCACATTTTGAATTACTGATTTATTTTGTCTATTCTTAATCTGATCCCTTGCTTCAGACTCATAGTGCAGACTGTGCTCTCATCCAGAGGGACTCCTTCCTTGAGATTATTTTGATAAATGTTTGTATTCAGCTTCCTACCAATCTGAATTTCTCAAGGGAAAATTCTCCCCAGGAAGTCTATTGATGTTCAAAGGATTGAATCTGGAGGATCTGAAGATCCAAATCCCAGCACTTTATCCTTCTGAGGTGGCGAAACCAAGTCTCATATGATTTTCTAATCGCAAGTCTCACCACACCTGCTGGGTTTAAGTTTCGGGTCCTCTGTTTCTTCCTTAGAAGAAACTGGCAACATGGGCCAAATCTTGTCTTTCTCATCTCCTTTTTGTTCGCTTGCCTTCCACAGAAATGATTGCATTTTTGCGAAGAACTTAGGAATGAAAGTTACTGTGTACGCATCAGTAATGGACAATGTAATTAAGCGATTGATACTCAACTTATTTATAATGTGCCTTAGTTCTGCCACTGGGGATAAGACATTTGAACCAAAATGTGTCCCATCCTACCTCTACATTGGCAAACCTAGGCAAAAAATGTAACTTCTAATCTTAGGCAGTTCTGTTTAATTTAGCATTAGGGCATTTGCGATAAGCTAGTCACCACCACATCTCTCAAGTAAAAGAAAAGCAGAGAGAACAGTTGTGTGGGGCTCTCTTAGGAGCGGTGGGGATTGGAGAAGCTGGGGACCAACAGCCACCGTCTGTGCCATTTTGGAGAAATGCAGAAAAGCTTTTGATAGCTGAGAATACGGGATGGGGGTTTTTTTGCCATTTGATGAGTTACTTCTTACTGTCATTAGTTTCAACCTCACAAGGTGAGCAGGACCATTTCACATGCTGCTCAGCTTATCTGAAGCTATATGTTGTGCACCTGGAACAGACGGGCAATTTTTTAAAGCATGGCATGGAGACCAGAGGAGGTAAAGCTAAGAGGAAATCAATATCTGGGAAATTGCTGCAGGATCCTAACACTGTGTCCTTTGTCAGCAAAGGATTGGCACTGAAATAAAACTAGCTGGCACGTGCTTCATCCAAGGACCCTAGGGAGGTTAGGTCTGCGTGGATGTGACTCTGAAATCCGGCAGTTCCAGCTGCAGAAGGTACCTGTGGCAGCTCGTACCTGGCCGTAGACTCCATCGGGCTTGCACTGGTGTAGGCTTGGGTTTAGAGGGCAAATAGGCAGATACCCACTGCATGTTGCTAACCTGAAGTGATGATCTGTGGGAGGTAATTTGAGTGTTAGATTCCTCATGTTTTGGGAGCCAGTGGATGCTGACACCACTAGCTGCGGTAGGGAGGAGAGGTGGGGAGAAACTGGGAAGGTCCTAGGGACAAATCAAGAGAGATTCTAAAGAGAAAAAGCTGTTCATTTTGCAAGACAAGTTTGTCATCTGTTGTGCCAAATTATTACTGATACTACCCCTAAAATGAAGTCCCCATGAGGCATGCTGTCACACATCTAGTACATTTAGACTTTGAATGCCACTGATACGCACAGAGCAGCTCTCGGGCTGTGAGGAGGGCAGAACTGCAGCTAAAGCCAGCCACCAGCCCTATCGGCGTGACTACCCTACTGAAAAAAGTGACCACGAGAACAAAGACCATAGTTGCCAGCTCAAATATACACTGCAACACGGATGGATGCAAAACTGGCCCCAAACAACACCGGATCCTATCACAGTCTGTAGCATCTTTGTCCAGAGACATCAGCAGCCAGAACACCCATCGTGGGACTCAAGCCGAGGCTGAACTGCTGGCAGCAGCGAGGATCACAGCCGTTTCTGCTGCAGCAGAAGTAGCCTCACTAGCCAGAGGGAGAGCTCAAGGAGTCTGGTGGAGGAGCTCCAAAAATGACCCTTCTGGGTCCTGGGAAGAGATGAAGGTTTTGACTAAAGCTGGGACAGGAAATCCCGGGGACAGAAAAGCTGCTCTATTTATGCTATTTCAGAACTCCTAAGCTGTATACACCCAACAGAGCCTGGAGGGTTTTTAGAAATTTCTGCTGCCTCCCGCAATTAATCTGAAGTCATAAAGAGAGCTTCTTGTTGTGTGAGTCTTGCTGGGTCCAGCTGTGCATGACAGGAACCCAAACCAGGCGGCACAAGGAAATCCCTAGGACTTTATATAGCCTTCTTTGAAAGCAGCTCACTTGAGATACGAATGCAGATCACAGCCCTCCTAATCTGAGCTGGGCAGCAGGCAGCTATAAACAAGTCAATTATAGACTGATTCTTCCCCTTGATCTGAGAGATATTGCCTGGTATCTTACAGCAGCTCTGTGTAAGGCAATGGGCCAGGCGGATAGAGAATTAGCTCAAAACCATGCTATAGGATAATACCTCAAAATAGTGTTGGCTCTCAACTGGTCTAACAACATGGTCTGATTCATCTGTTCAGCCAGTGTAGCACCAAGACGGTGGAAGAAAAATAAGTCATGCTGAAAAATTGGTGCAACCAGCCTCACACATGAGAGAACACGAACAGATTGTTTCAAAAAAGCAAACAAAAATCCCTTTCCAGTTTGCAGAGACGGTGTGCAGCTGTGTGCACCAGTGCAGGGATTTTGGAAAACCTGCTCTGCACTACCCAGAAATCCCCTTCTCCAGTGTTCACAGGTAGATGATACACGTGATATACCTGCCTGATCTGCACGGCAGCTCCTCTCCCCCTGAACAGGCTGGTGCCGTTTCTTTTTACAGCTGGAGGAAGGCAGTAGTTGTTGCTTCTCTTCACACTGTTGTTCTGTTTCTGGATTACGCTAGAAGGTCAGCTGCTCAGTTCAGGGTCAGCTCGAGCTCCTGCTTTGGCCCATTCAATCCTTTTTCATGATTTCTCTGTGAAGTGTCCTGGTCCTGATTTGATACTAAAGGGAACGTGCGCCCTTGGAGCACTCAAAGCAGGGAGAGCCCAAAGGCGTCGGTACACATCCGTCTAGGTACAGAGCGACTGTTATTTAACTCCACGGAGTCATTTGGTATGCTGAGCTCACTCGAGCCTTTCCGACTGTTGGGTTACTGCTTACTGAGAGCCCACGGTTTGGAAGGAGGATACTGCTTCACCAAGAAGTGAGCCATAATCACAGTGCTGATTTCTCACCTTGGCAGGAAGCAAAGGGGCAACGGCAGAGAATTAGACCAGCGCTGAATGCTTTTGACCACCTGCACACGCAGGCACCCACATGCACACCAGATGCACTGTCCTTCCCTGCAATCCATCTCTGCCACTGATAGCTGCGACGAGCGCTCTGGTGCAAGGTGAAGGTATTCTGCAGCAGGCAGATATGAGTCATCTCACCTGCTGAAACTTCTTCCCAACATCGAGTCACACAAGCCCCGAGACAGGAAGGTCTGGGTCCCCATCAATTCTGGGCATTATAAAGTCAATACTAAAAATCTGGCAGGTGGACCTCATGCTGGCACCTCATTTTTAACTCCTCTGAACTGTCATGGTCTCCTTGGCACCAAGGCTATGTGTTCTTTTTAATGGGGCTTTCATAAACCTTGTTCCAGGAATGAAAACAGCTGCCAGCGCATGCAGCACCCCAGGAAAGACCCTTGCCTTTTTCCAGAGCACATGAACGGAGCAGGGCTCTCCAGCTGCTTTGTGTGCTTGATGTGAAGCTGTGATGTTTGCGAGGGACTGAAGCATGAACTGCCCTGCTAACGCTAGCAGGTGTGAGTAACAAAGGAGAAGGAGGAAAAGGCTGATAATCAAAGAAAAAAAAAAACAGCAAAAAGATAAACCCTCCTGAGCAGGCAGTGTGAGAAAGTATTAATGGTTAACTCTCTCTCATTGTGGAGTAGAAGGAAAAAACGCAATTGCAAAGGGAAAGAGAAGTTTACCTTGCAAAGCAAATTTGTCATTCACTCTGCCAGATTATCGTTGTTATTATTTGCTCTTCACTCTCTGAACGATAAAGAGAAAGCATGCAAATGACCCTCGACTACAGGCATAACTCTCTCCCAGCAACCTCCCTGCCTGCATCCTTGCACACACAAAAAAGAGGATGCTAAACACAGCCTTTGAAATTCAGGAGGATAATTGATTCTCTGACGCGTAGAAGCCCACAGGACTCCTGAGGGAGCACAGGTATAAAAAGAGGAGATGCACCTCCCTGGCAGCCAGAGGACAGCTGGGGGCAGATCCGAGAGTGTCCTCCCTGCTCAGCACGCGTCCCGGGTCCTGCCCAGGCACCGCGCGGAGGGGACAGACCCAGCAGGGTTCACAGAGGCAGCTCTAGAGAAGAAGAAGTTGTGTTTGCAACAGGGGAAGGAAACACCTGAGCAGGAGCCGGTCTTGGAAGAGCTTGTTTTCCAAGGGAACGGTAAGTGTCAGTCTCTGTACGTGCATTTAACAAGATAACGTCTATTTGGAAACTGGAGACAATTAAAGTACACTGAAATGCAATCAAAGCTGGCATCAGTAATTAGCTTTGCCAGGTGCAATATCCTTTGTACCATACAAGATTTTTTGTACCAAGTTATAGAATGAAACAATAATTGAACTATAGGATAAGTGCAAATCAATAGAATAATACTATAGATGAGCCTTGCAAAAACATGTCAGACATTTACTAGCCATAGCACAGTTTTCCTCTTTTGCTATACTGATGCGAGTTCCTTTTACCCTGGAAAATGAATGCTGTTTTACCCACCCATCAGTAAACCTGTGTTTGAGCCAAACCAAAGTGCGAGGAGAAACGCAACAGTGTGTTACGGGTAACGCGAAGTCAGCTACGGCGAGGCAGAGTAATCCTTAAAAGGATTTCTGCTTTTCTAATGTAGTATTTCATAGTATAAAAGTCTGAACTTTATAAAACTGCAGGCACAGTAAAAGCTTTGTTGCATCTACGTAGTGGTATTTTTAAGACTGATCAGGTTAAGGTTTCAGAAACACTAAGAGACAGTTACCCCATCTCTCCAACATCATTGTCACAATGCTGCTGTTAGCGGTGCACAGGATGGAATGAAGCTATTATGCTTTATCTGCTGGAATGGCGCTAAAAGCTCTTCATCTTAAGGGGAATTTATTTATTAATCATTTTTTCACATGCTGCCAGAATGGAAAGTAAGGTGTCCCTCACCTCAGGAGAATTTCGAAGGTGACAAGGTTTTGCAGAGCTGTCAAGCTGTGTGTACGCAGGGTGACACTTCAATTCCCTGGCTTCTCCTCTGAAATAGTAGACGCTTCGGGGAAGGGGTGTAGGACTTTCACTTCAGGCTCCTTCCCGAGGGAAAAAGGGAGACAGAGATACCCAAACAGCAGACTGTAGTGAAGGGAGAGAAGACAAAGCAAGACAGGGGAAGAAAGGCAAAACCAGAAACTTAAAAAAAAAAAATTATCAGAAAGAAACTAAGAGCAGAGAAGAGGAAAAAAATCTCAAAGGGACAAAAAGTGATTCTGGAGGAAAATCCAGCATTCAAGGAAGAGAAACCAGATACAGAAAGAAAGTGGTAATAAGGGCCATATCCTAGGAAGAAAAAAGGGAAGCAGACAACATTGGACTAGGTTTTCTTTTAATTTACATTGATATTTCACTTCTCAGCTCACATAGCAGCTTTCCTGGTACTGATTAAATCTCCTGGTTGGCACTTTCTATAAATGCTGGTGCCACAGTCTCCTGGTACCCCCTGGCAGATGCTTCAGATCACTTCTAGAGTTCTGATTTGGGATTTGTCTTGGAGATATTTAGGGGAAGAGGCATGCCTTTTCAAGTTCAAATGAAAAAGAAGAAGAAAAAAAAAAAAAAACCAGCAGGAAATTTGCCCTAAAACCAGGAGCCCTGTAAGTCTCTCTCAAAGTCACTTTTTTGCTGCTTCTGAGCATTCCTTGGCTCTCTGAGGGACCAGAGTGGTGCTGTATGAGACCAGGTATCGGAGGTAGGGGATGCCACCCATGTGTTTGCAAGAAGCTCTGCTGCAGCCAGGAGCAACGGTGCTGCTCCCAGGGGAAGCTGCTGGTCCCCCGGCTGGGAGCACGAGCAGCTGGAAACAGGGACCGGGCTGAGAATGAGTTTGTGATAAGAAACCCTATTTCTTAGTGCACTACCTTGCCCATGTCTGTCCATGAGCTTCTGACACTGCCACTGTTATTAACTTCCATGGTATCACGATCGGATCCACTTGCATGAGCACCAGTCCTTAATAAGCCTTCCCCCCTTTCAGAAGAGTGGACAGCTACGTCCGAGCAGATGAACAGAGCTCACTGCTGATGCTTCCCATCAGAACATGCAACAAAGTATTGTTATACATTCGAAAGGTTTTTTAAAAAATAATTCTAGAGTGTTTTTTTCTCTTATGGAGATCAAACATCTTTCTGCTCTTTTCTTGTGTAAAATAAGACAGGGAACAGGGAAACTCGGTATTTTAAAGATTTCTATCTGCATTCTTAAAGAATCTTTTTTGAGCAAAAGATCAATTGTTTTCAGTCAAAACTCAGGAAGAGCATTCACTGAAATACCTTCCTACTGTCCCTCGCTTCCAATGACAAAAGCATCGCATTCAGCTCCCGGGGGTGCGTGACCTCAGATGACTCTGTCCTGAGTCATTCACAGCACTTCAGCCAGCCCCAGGACGCGAAGCACCGCAGGCGTCTAACGGAGGGCAGACACACACAGCTCAAGTCCACCGCACCTTCCACCGAAGCGGGTGCTCAGAGCTGTGTAGGCGCCTCGCTGAGCAGCGGTGGGGGGCTCCTCTCGACACAGCAGCAGTTCAGCCCTCCCGAAGGGACGTATTTCGGTCCAGTCCCCCCTCTCCCCAAGCACACTGACTAAAGGAGCAGCCTGCGTTTTGTTTAGGCTAATCAAGCTCAGCACTGTTGCCTCCAGTGAACAGGTTTGCCAGGGTTACCTCCGGGCCAATATTACCCCTCTGCCCAGGAATTTTATTTGGATTTCCCTGTTTCTCCCCGATCTCAACAGCCAGCAAGGCAGCCCAGTTGGCTGTTATGCACGGACTCGTGCCGTACAGCCATGTGAGCAGACAGACGTCGCCAGGAGAGCAGAGGGCAGGAGAGGTCCCAGGGGCTGGTCGCAGATGGTCCTGTTGCTTTTGGCAGCCCCTGCTAACTGCTGCCCTCCAGCTTCCAGGTGCTCTTACACTGGTATTTACAGCCCGTACGGTGGTCCCCAGGGCTCGCCCCAGCCTGAGCGCTCTCCTTCAACCACACTGGGGGGACGGGTCAATAAGGTGGTCCCACAGCAGGAAACCCTGCTGATCAGCCCTGCCTCCCGACCCAAGGGAGGCACCAGCTCCCTGAGGGGTCACACACAGCCACTGCCTCCAGGAATTGCATGCCTTAGCAAAGACTTTGCCACGTCAAGACATCTCCGCATTGGGAAACACCATAACCACAAACACGAAGGCATGTTTCCAGTCCCTTCGTGCCAATAAGTGAGCAGGGGGACCGAGAACACAAAGGTGGCACTTGGCCTCCTCTCCTGGCCCTGAGCATCTCACTGCCGCTGACTCAGACTGCTCTGCATTTCAGGTGACCCCCAAGGGTGGAAGATGCTGGATAAGGCCACACTGCTCCTGTTCCTGCATTTAGTCGCATGCTCCATCTCCTCTCCTCTCCACCCAGCTCTCAGGTAAGCTGCCGAGTGTTTTATCCACGCTGTCACTCCCTGCCTCATCTCTGACCTTGTGCAAAATAAGCACATGCCAAATTAAGGTTGCCAGCACTTCTGAAAGCCAGACGAACTGTATGTGCATTGGTAAACCTATTTCTTTACTCTGGCTTAATTTTTGGGGAACACTGCTAGCCTAGGGGCGGTTTCCAAAAAAGGCAGGTACCCGACATGGAATATTTCAGCCCAAGCAGTTGGTTTTGGAATTGAGTGCTGGGTCCTATAAAGGGAAATCTGCCAATCTTCAGAGCAGCCAGCACCTCCAGCTCCATCACTGATTAAAATTTGTGCCTGCAGGCCACCTGCATTGAAATCAGAACTGTGGATATTCTAGTGCATGAACTCAACAGCCTATTAATATTTCAAGTATTTCCTTGTCGACTGTTAGAAGTTGTAATATTACTTCCTACCACTACAAATCGATGGAAACGCAAAATTGAGCATTGGGTTCTATAACGTAGATTTGCAATGTCCCATAGAAAATGCTTTAGCCTTGTGCCAAAGCCATGGCATAACAATACCAGAATCGCTGGAATTTTGCTCGAGGATGCTGGGAGCTCAGCAAGGGGGAAAGTGTGTTTGGGGCAGCTCTATCAACCATCTTTTCACTGCTGAAATAGGGGATTCAGCAGGAATTCAGGGCAGTTTCTAGCTGAGGGGAGTGTCGGACAACATTTGTGTTACTGATGAGATGAGGATGGCAAAAGGAGAAAGAAAAAGCAAGAGAACAGGGAGTGGTGGGGAAGACGACTGATCCCCGACCGGCAATTGAGCACGTCTCGCAGTATGCCTTGGGTTTGCCTTGCAGGTACAGTCCAGGGCCGGTTGCTGGCAAGGCCGTGAACTTCCAGCTACAGCACAGCAGCCCACTGCAGAGCCATAACCCCTCGGTGGAGGAACAGGAGGAGGAGGGTTTGTTAACAGACCCCACGGAGAAAAGGTTTGTACCTCACCTCTCAGCCCCACTGCAGCAAGAGTACGCTGGTTACAGTCTTCCCCCTGCCCGGGAACAGGCCAGCAGGTCACTTAGTCCCACCAGCACCACAAAGTCCAGGCTCCAGGGGGAGAACCCAGCTGAGCTCTGCAACCAGAGCAGAGGGCTGGGACTGTGCCCCAGCATGTCCAGAGCCACGTCCTGCTGTCCCCCAGCAGCAGGGACGTACTGACAAGGGCAGGGTCACAGGCCCAGCACTCCTGCAGGGAACATAATTTTCCACCGAGCTCTGGGAATCCATCTCCTCTCCTTTCCACCCCTGCCAGGAGATGAAGGATGGTTATTTCTGTCTGAAGCACAGCGGACTCATCCTTACAACAGTGGGGACCAGCCAAGTGGCTTGTGCTTCCCTTACCTGTGGATTTTCGGGAGCCTGGGTCTAGCCACCGGCTAGAGACCTGCTGGAGGCTCCTGCCACCCTGTCCCAGACACAGCCCTCCCAGGAAGTGACAGTGCTGCTGTAGAGCACAGGAATGTCCCAGCCCCAGCTCTGCCCTCTCCCAGCCTATGGTTCTTCTCCTTTCCACTGGTTCTCTGACCTCACCTTTGGTTTGCAGGCACTTCTCCTTTCTTGTTTTAGTGTGGACACTGATTAACAGACATTTTATTTTGCCTGCTGCCTCCCTGTCGGGACTGAGCTCCCTCAAATCCTTTTACCCTCCAACACTAACGCAGTCCAATACCAAAAGGTGTTTTCTATGGTTACCTGCCCCTGATCTCAGCAGTGCTACATCTAGTGTATTTTGACATCTGAAACACCCATTTCTCACCTAGAAGGTTCATTGCTACCTCAGAAAGCACACCTTGTGCTTGTCTTTCACCCCTAGGATGCAGCGCCATGCTGATGCCATATTCACCGATAACTACCGGAAATTCCTGGGGCAGATTTCCGCCCGCAAATTCTTACAGACCATCATTGGCAAGCGGCTTGGGTAAGCCACAGCGCTTTGCTGTCCTAGGGCTAATGTTTTGCTTATTACGCTGGACAGTTTCTTTCATGCATGTAGCAGAAATAGCTGCCTTCCATTGCAACAGAAGCACGCTCTCCTGCTGTTCCACACCCCGAAGGGCATCCTGCATCCCTACGTCTTGGATCCCCCTAATCACAACTATCATTAAGCAGCCTAATTAATCTTTTCCTCCATGGCTGTAAGTGGCAGATCAGCTGAGACCTCTACCATAATATCAACAAGCAATAATATTTGCAACGATCATTCACTGGTAGGAAACAGTTATCCCTGGCCTGGTTTGAACATAGAAAACAGCCTCTCCACTACCACTCGGGTAGCTTTGGCTAGCTAGGTCAGTGGCTGCCACTAAATAAGACCAACTAGTCCAATGCGAGCCAGGTCCAATCCCTCTCCTAACTCAGGAGCAAATACAGCTGACCAATTTCTTACTGAAATTAAGCAGAATGGCCCCAGGCTCAGACCCAGCAGGTTCCCTTGCCATGCTGCTCAGCCTAAGCCAAACTTTGAGCGAGGGATGAAAAAGCATCACTGAAACGGAGATGTTTCTCATCTTTGCATAACAGAAGCAGTGAGAGCAGCCCAGGAGAAGGGGTGCATGAATTTCTGACAAGGCGCCAGTCTGACAGCATCCTGATGGACAGCCGCTACCACCAACAGATGGTACTAAGGGACTTCCTGGGAGCCATTCTGCAGAATCAAAGGTAGGTGGGAATCAGTTCATTACCTGCTCACCGCAGGAATAAGACAAGGTCCTTATTGCTGTCTGGCTTCCAGATGTGAAGCTACTGGATTAAGTATCATCTTTCAGATACACTCAGAGAAAGAATAAAGCTCTTACCTGACCCCATAACCCAGCCCTTCCCTTACGTGGGCAAGTAGGGTGCAGATAAGGAACAGCCTGTCCTGAGCCAGCCCACACCACACACACCAGCACATCACTGTGCTGTCTTCTCACCCTCATAATTCAGTAAAATAGCAGTGGAAAAAAGAATTTCTCAATCCCAGTTATGCCATCACTGCCCTGTTCTCTTCTTTCACAGGCCTCAGGACATCAACAGCAGTCAGTTAGAAGGCTTTCCCAGCACCCTGGCTAAGCTCATGTAAATATTTCTCCCTTTTTCATCTCCCCATGCTCTGGTGAGTACCATTCCCTGCCCAATTCTGTACATAACACACTGCTTCTGCACTGCTCAAGCAGTTTAGAGGGTCTCCTTCAGCAAAGCCAACTCCCACTGCTGTCCATGAAAAAGGGTGCTTGCTGCAATTTAAGGGAAAAAAACCTCTCTGTCAATTTTGTCAAGTACCTAAAGTCCTGTTAGTCTGAACAGATAGACCATGAGTGTTGTGAAGCCGCATGTGGATGTCTGGGAACAGGCTTGCAGCAACCAAGAGCAGCCTTGTAAAGCTGAGACTGCGTATCCGAGTGTCTAAGCTAGGCTAAAGGCAGACAAAAGTCTTCCCCGAGGAGCAGAACCTGCCTCTAGGTCCCTGGGACACTTCAGGTTTTCCCTGCACTGAATAGGAGAGGAAGTCTTACTGTTTTCTGTACCCCTCACTCCTGAAAGTAGTCACCTGGAACTTGAATTACGCTCTAAATCTTGTCAGCCCTGGGGGACCGAGAGCCAGCAGACAGTCCATCCTTGGGAATACCTTCACTGGTACAAATGTCAGTTGTCCTGTTTGAAGCAAACTCATCTTACTCCTCTGTCCCACAGAAATTAAGCCTGTCCAACCCTAGCCAGCACAATATAAAGGGGTGTGGAGAGACCTGCGTGCATACTGAACAAAGAGGGGGCTGGGGAGGGGGGGCAGATCAGAACTTTACGTTAATCATGCCTATGGATTCAGCTGGGAGAGCATGGCATTTCAGCATCTCTCTTGCCATGTTGACTTGGTTACCTTTCCACAAAGGTCAGACAGGAAAAGCCTCCGAAGAATGAAAAAACTTCTGTGTGTGCTCACAAAGTCTTCTCGTAATTCTCTTTTCCTCCTGCTTCTGTCTAGAATAATTCAGAGCTCACGGATCTAACTATACAGTAAGCCCTTCACAGCAATGAAGACATTCCTGGATGTGACCAGCTGGGAACTGATGCATACACTCCTCAGATCTGTTCAAAGGAATGCAGTTATGATGCACTACTTAATTTACTTCAGTCTTTACAATTTAACTCCCCTCTCTAAATACTGGTCTGTGTACTGGAGCAGAAAAAAATACCTCCGTGGTTTAACCTTAGGCTGCTTTACGTACAAAGACTAAACCAGCCAGTACACTTGTAATCCTGGGGACATATTGTCTACTAATTAAGGCTTTCAAATCATAAAGCGTAGCAAAATTTCTGCCAAGTCATCATTCTGTTTGCGGGCCTGATTAATAAACATGAGGCCACCAAAAGGCACCTTTAGGCAACTTAATAAATTGATTACAGCCTCCTCTAAATAGATGCTGATGGCACAAGCACACACGCAGCTCAGATCAGGGCGAGGTAAGACATGAATCCACACGTCTACCACCCATTAGAAACGCCGCTGTGGGCTGCTGCTGTCTAGCTCCTTGATACAGAGCCCCGGCAGCAAAACCGAACTCTAAAAAGCTCAGCTACAGTTACTGCTCAGCCTTGGGGTGTTCAAGCTGAAGCTACAGCTCTGCTCTGCAAGAGTTAAAGGAGATCCCTGTGCATCAGACTGGGCTGTCGCTATGTTTTAATTCAACGTGCCATCCAGTGGCTCTGAACTCCACCGTAGCTAGGGTTACAACCCTACATGTTTTCAAAGAATTAAGTTATTAACCCAATGATCTCACACAGCTACTTCCTTCCTTGTCACCCCAATTCTCCTATTGTTTGTGTAATAATTATGTCTTCAGAAATGTAAATAATGTCAGGCTGGGGTCTGCTTTCCCATTATTAGCGGGGAATAAAAATTGTTCTAAATAAACCTGTCCAACAGCAGGTCAAGATGGCTCTTTGTCTGTTGAGACGTTAGTTTCTTGATTCTGGGCCCAGAATGGAAGATGTCGCTCAAAGATAGTGCTCAACTGCACCGAGGACGACTCAGAGCCGTGCTAACGAAGGCACCAGGTCGGAAATACGGTGGCATGCAAACATATATTAATGCCTCTGAAATCATCCCTCCTTGCGCCCGAACAATTCCTTGACAGTCTGCAGTAGATACCATGTCATTTTTTCCACAGGTGACCGTGTTTTAGGACAGCAGGCTCCAGCATGCACGGAAATGAATTCATACTTGCACCAAATCCCTACAGATTACATCCTTCCCTGTTCAGGTTTTACAATTCCAGCACTATGAAAATATTACTAACTGCCCGGCAGGATGGGAAGCAACGAGACGATGTTGAGGGAGATCAGTGAAGCTGTGACAGCAGCACTAATGGGTTATCCGTTACCCTTCCACAGGCAGGCAGCTGGCACAGTCAGACATAAACCATCCTTCCGCTTCACAGTACAGCCGGACAGAGAACCCACAAAAGAAAAAACAACCCGAGTAGGCCTCGTTCAAAATGTATCTGTAAACCTGTTCTGTAACAACTAGCACACTTGAAGCCATTAGGACTTACTTGCTCCAAGGAAAGGAATTATAAAAAAGCAGCAGCTTCCTAAAGTAGTAAGTAAACATGGTGGCAAAAAATTTAAAATTCTGGTAAGTGGCATAAAACCTATATGCAAACATTAGATTGGATACTCCAGCTAAAATCAAAAGACCTATCAAAAACACTTTGGAAAGACTAAGTCTGTATGATTAAACAGCTAGGTGAGTGCAGCTATTTGGAATAAAAGGGACTCCCTGGAAAGTTCAGTTTGCATCAAAATGAGGAAACAAATGCTCAAACTCTGGGAGATTAAATATAAAAACGCATAAAGCAAACCAGAAAGTGTCTGAGGAATAAAAGGCCAAAAGAATAAAACCCACCTTTCCTAAGGCATAGCCAAGGAGGTAGAAAAATCAATAGCAACACGCACAGCTTAGAGAAGATACATCACAGTAGCACTCCATGATTTTCTTTTTGCATCTGTGCTCTCCTTCGGTAACGTGCCAGAGCTCTACAGAGAAAGTAGTGGAGGATCTGTCCCAGCATGAGGCATCAGTAGAAAAGTAAGTTATAAAACAAAGCTGGTAAGTGAGCAGGAACAAAATATGAGGCTCAAAAAGAACTCACCAGGGTGAAAAGAAATTCCACAGTAAAATACTACAAATAGTAACTTAACTATTTCTTGCTTAAAACTTCTCTAGTCCCAGAGGACTTTAATGCAGCACGAGATCAGGTTTTTGAAGGAGTGCAGAAGGAGGTTAACAGAATTCATTAAACCTCTATGGCACCCAGTAAAACATTCACAATGAACAAATGGGTAGGAACTATTACAAAGAACAGAAACAGTGAGCTAAGTGTGAACAATGGCAGCGGGGAAGAGGCAAGATGGCTTTTATAAAGTGGAGTCATGTCTCACACATGTGAAGTTCTTTGGAGGATTTGGCTCCACACCCTTTATCCACATGCCTGCTGGTTGATATCATTTTCTGAGATCTCCAAAAGACACTTGATAAAGTTCCTTTGCTAAAAGGCCTTTAGAGAAACCAGTCTGACACGGGACAAACAGAAGCCAACACAGAGATGCAGGGGAGGGAGCAACTGTTAAGTTTCCCATGTGGAAGTTGCTCATCAGGAGGAGATTTTGGCCTTTGGTTACTACTATCAGTGCATCCTTCAATAAAGCCCAAGTCTGCTGCCTCAACACTGCTTAGTGGTCTGGAAGGCGGTGATTAATTGAGAAGTTAGAGCTCAAATAACTCAAACGTGGCCACACGGCAACCAGCAGATTCCCGGCATTCAGCTTCACAGAGGAACAGAGACGATAACCTCAATCAAACTCGTATTTGGAGTGAAAAGGTTACTTCCAGAGGCTGGAAAGAAAGCGAACCCACTCAAGGGACCCACCAAACCTGCCAGGGTCAGACACAGCCAGGCACGCCAGCACCGCAGCTGGCTCCCCCAAGGGCCAGGCCCCGAGAACTACTCCTGCCTGAGCCTCGAGGGCCCACAGCAACTCAGCACAGCCCAGCCTGGCGCCATCCTGAAGTCAGAGGGAACAGCCATCAGCGGAGAAACGCAGATGACAGCGTCACGGCAAGGGACAGGCAGGAGTGGGAAGTCCCCCCCAATAAACATGTCCCTCTGGGAAAGGACATGAAAGAACAGGAAGCTTCACACAGCAATGACTCATACACAAAATTACCCACCAGAAAAAGCTCTTTTCATTCTCATGTGAGCCCCACTTCCAATCACAGCCCGAGACAGCCAAAAAACAAAATTCAGGACCATTCTTTCCTCTTTATTCACAAATCATTTAGGATGAGGAGAGGGCATCTGGGGAAAGGCAGAATTGTATCCCCCCCCCCCCTTTTTCTAAGAGAAATTCAAGCCTGGGAGAAAAAGGGGGGAGGATCCAGGGAACAAAGGATTTTTGGGATTCATATGAAAAGCACTCAAGTAGCATGAACACAACGATGAAAATCAAATTTTTAAAAAAGTGTAACTGGTACCCTCTTGACTTAATATAAAAAAAAAAATCTGCTTTTGCCTTCCTTCTTCTGGTCTTTCAGTTATTTATTCACTTCTGTTCTGAAGGCATTTGCCTTGTTTTTCCCCATTTCTTCCATTCTTCTGGTACTAGTGTGTCCTAGAAAGAAAAACCCAAAAAATTAACTCTTCCAGGCAACAAAGCACACAGTAAAAGTGTCCCCAGACCCCTCATTCTCTCTCAAAGGAAGCTTGTCAGATAAGCTTCTCAAAGGAAACTTTTTGGAGTCATAAAACCAGTACTGCAATGGAACGGAGGACTGAATTCAAGGAGGATGGAAATGGTCAGACAAAATGAAGGTTAATTTCTGGTGCAAAAGGGATGAACGAGCCTTGTAAAATACAGAACTGAACAAAAAAAGCAGGGCTGAACGCAAAGCCTGGGGGTACCTTAACTGCTCTTCTACTTTAAACAGGGCCAATCTATCCACTTGGAATCAGTTGGTCCACGTAAACACAAAGAAAAGATCTCCATGTCCTCAAGATGAAGTAATCTAATGTGGGCACAGCAGACCCATCTTTTTGGGGTCCTTTTCCCTTCCAGATGCCAGACACAGGCACAGCTATGGATGCTGAGCACATGACAGTCCAGCCCTAAAGACTGTATTGTTACCAGCTTCAACTGACCTATCTGGGGCATCAGAAAACCCAGCAATAAGGAAAAATGCTTGTGACTGCACATGGCAGCAAAACCTAACTTACGGGTCGTGGATAATAAGCAAGATCTTCCAGGGTTACTCACAGCCCACGGGAAATTAAGGAGTTAAAATACCAGGCTGAGAAACAGAAAACATGCAAGCTGTGGAGAACACAACTGTGAGGTGTTTGTTAACAGGCCACTAAAAAGCTGAAAACCACTGGCCCAAAGCTATGGTAAAAAGAAGCGTCCAGGGACCAGAACAGCACCAGCACACGCAGCCAGGGTGCAGCCAGCGTTCATCTACCAGAACAAGCGACAGCCATCTCCATTTCCTCTCCAGTTACTTGTCATAGCTCGTTCGGTGCTCAAATACCTCAAAACACTCCAGGGAGGGAAGAGATAGTAACAGGGCGCTGTTCTATGGGACACGATGCCAAATTCTCCACAGGTAATTTTCACGAAACCATCCTCCATACTATCTGATCTGCAGACAGGAGCTTATACCACAGCGCACATTGTTTCTGCGACACAGCCACCCACGCTGGTTTTGTCTTGCACCACAAAACTGAGCTCTCCTCAACACACTCTGTGTGTGTGTGTGCCTGGAGCACTGACTATGAACGTGAGAGAAAGCAGATGCTCATGGGATGTACCAGTGCAGCACGTTGTGATTTCAGTCCCATCACAGGACTTGTCCCAGATGCTCTCTCCCTTCCCCAAAATAAAACGGTGCGCTGACCGAGAAATGAAGCCACACACACACATCAGAATTGGGCAGCATGCAGACTGGCAGGCAGTCCTGCCTCCTACGCCACTCTGGATATAGCAAACTGGGGCCTTACCTGCTCGGAACGAAAGGAAGCGAAGGGCTTTGCACTGGTAAACAATAATGGAGACCTATCAGATGACTGTATTGAATGGAGGGGGTTGGCTGCTGCCGCTGACTGAGCCATCGTGGCCAGTTCAGTCTCATAGGAGGGTCAACCCTGGATTGGGTCGTGTTCTCAACCGAACGAGGTGGTGCTGACCTGGCTCTGCTGCACACAGAGCTCTCGCCGCCCCAAGCGGGGATGTAATTCAGCAGTCGGAGTGCCTGGCAGCTGAATAACCAGAATACTGCAGATGGGGACAGGGAATACCAACGGCAGGATGGGAACAGCCCAGGTATCAGCCATTTTCATCATGTTCTCCTCCAGCCAACATTACTAATAATTTATTTACAGGAACAATAATGCTTAAACTAGGTTTATTTCATCACCTGATAGCTGCTTGGTGCCCAAGACAACATATTCACATGTGCACATATTACCATACAGACTTCAGATGATTAAGGAAATCACACAAAGGCAATTTCGTCTCAGAGGACACGTACTGCTAGTATGCAAACCCAGCCGTAGCCAAGGACACCCAAGGACTGATTTAAAGTCCAATAAACGATGTTGGAAGGAAGCAGCTTCAGCTCAGATATCTTTTTGTACAAGGAGTGAGTGATGATGTGAAATGAAACAGGCAGCATGCCCAGGAAAGGCAAATTCCAAAAAGGCCCTTACTTCTAGAAGAGCTGGTCACTAGCAAAACCCCCTTTTACCGCAGTGTTCTATACTTTGCCAACCTACTGCTCTGCTCTGCAGCGATCCTGCCAAAAGGAGAAAGGAAGAAAGGTTCAGAGAAGATAGGAAGGAGGAAAGCAGCCCTGCTCCAGGAACCAGAGCCAGCAACAGAAATGCAAAAAGCAAAACCAGGCCTTCTGGTAACTTCTGTAAAAAGATGGTTTATACAGTCCCCCTTCCCACCCCCGCCAGCGGTCTCCATAGTGGAACAGCAGCTTTGCCTCAAAGTGCAATCTAGTTAATTATCACTGCACTTCAACATCTGAGGCAGGCTAGCAGGACGTTAACAAAAAGATGTCTTTTTGAACTTTAAAGTCATGTACAAAGGGTTTAACTTTAGCCTAAGGTAGAAGTTTTACTTTCAAATTTGCCATTGTAGTTGCAGCTTCATGTCATTTACAGTGAAAAAGCACGGACACCCCCTGCAGTGTTTTGAAGTAGGAACCAACCACCCGCATTTATGTGCTAACAGAAGCCCTGGTTGAGCGAAGACACTTAGAAGTAAGCTTCATTGTATTCTTTTTCCCCAAATCTGTATCCTAGGCAATCTGTAATTAATGATGATTTTATCATTACTCTTTAAATTAAAAGGGGAGAAAGTGCCAGAGTGGAGAGGGCTGGACATCCAAGAGAGCAAGGCTGAGAAAGCTGGGAGGATGGTATGAAAGGGTTGATTACAATAATCATCCTCCCTGCTACAGCCATGCAAGTAGAGATGTTTTAAACACAACAAATCAATGCAAAACCCCTGAAAATTATATTCTTGTGGTTTTGTTTGGGGTGGTTTTTTTTTTTTTTTTTTAAACCGCTCTTGTCCTGGTCTTAATACAGTGTAATCAAAAAAGTGAGAACCCAGGGATATCTATGCAAATAGGTATGCAAAGATAAACAACTCCTAGTGGCTCAAAAAGGGGAAAGTAAGAAAATCACAGGTTGATGGCAAAGCAGGTCAGTAAGATCCTCTTCAAAGCCAAACTCTGCATTAGTACAAGAGGGCTAAAACTTTAGTCTCACATGGAAACCCTGTGTGGCAGAAGTGAAGGAAAGGGAACGGTTCGACCTCTAATTAATGCACTGTATTGGAACCTTGGGTCAGCAAACTGCCTGCAGGCTGCCTAAGCCACAGCACATTCACGAGACACTGCGTGGCAGAAGACACAAGTGTGAAGAATCAGTCCAATGCCAGTACAGAAATGAATGTTGTACCCCTAACATTTATCAGAATTTTCCCTGTTTTTGCTTGCGTGTGTTGCACTTTGTCTGTTGCTGCACACCTCCGATAAGCACCTGCTTCCCTTTTCTCTATAATCCCCCTTTAGTTTGGGGAAGACAGCAGTAAGATACCCCCGCCTTACCTTCCTCCTCTTAAAACTTCTCACAAGCACAGCTACAGAAGAGTTGGACCTCTTCTGCATTTATAGCAGCTTTCATTACCTGACGATATTGTAACAGCTTGATATATCATGTAGTAGAACAAATCTGTCAGTGAATACATCTCGCCAAATGTGGGTTTCTCCAAGTCAAAGTGCACATACTTCCACCCTTTGCTTTCTCTGTGTGCCTGATGGCTTCAGCATGTGGCCACGTGGACCATTCTCTCTGAAGGAGCCGTTAGCTGTATCTCAGTGAGAGCAGCCCATTGCCCTAGTCAGCAGGCAAGAAAGTGGGACCGAGCAGCCCACCCCCCCGCACAAGATCCAAGAACCAAAAGCAGTGTTCATTACTGTATCAGTTACTGACACACGATAGCATCAACGTGACCTCCTCCCCACTGATTTTAAAAGCAGCGCCCACCAACGCATCCATCCCCGGCTTACCGTTTTACTGCTTTCTGAGCCAGCATCCTGTTGCCTGCCAGGAATGTGACACCACCCAAAATGGCCAAGTACTTCAGAGTCTGGAACATGTTGAGCTGAGTCCAGTAGACATACATGAGTCCCAACATTGCTGTGAAAAAAAGACAGAGCCCATGGCTGAAACTGCATTTCAAAGACCAACCATTCGTTACCCTCAGAACAATTACTATGTTGTACTGCCAGGCCTAGGCATTGGGTTTCTATCTCATCTCTGAAGCTCTGAAATGGCAGATCTAAAGACTATATGTTATTGCCAGTGGAAGAAGGTGTCTGGGTCTCCATAGTGGAGAAAAACATGACACTGACAGCTTGCAATCAACCCTCTTGTGGCAGAATTATGGACATATTATAGACATTAAGGGCTATTAAAAGGAGGAGGATACTCTGGATTTCAATAGAGGATATTAACCTTTGCACATCTGTAGGAGCTTCCAGCTTTATAAAGCTTCCAAGGAAGCTGCCTTGGATTACGCAACACATTGTCATCTGGGAAACAGCAGATCCAACGTTCTCCCAACCTGCTATGTTTTTGAAATTCTGTCAAGACAGTAAAGAACTGTGCAACCAACGGCACAATAAAATTGATGGAAAAAATTGGTCCAGCCAAAGAACAAGAGCAGCTTTCACAGGAAGAGCCTTAAAGAAAAGATGTAGATGGCAGCCCTGCAGGTTTCAATCCCCACAGAAACTCCCTGCTTACAAAGGATAAACATGCAATAAAGAAAGCGTGACCTCTGGAAATAAGAAGTTCTATTAAGTACAGATAAATGGTGTGTGAGAGGAGCCCAGATAATGACCTCTGTTATAAGCTGATGGCCCAAACAGGTTTATCACCATATTAACAATCATGAAAAGCAGGAAGGCAGATGAAAACAAGAGAAAAAATGTTATGCTATTATGTCATTATAGTTAATAGACTGCAAGCCCATTAACCACCAGGGCTCTCATCCGTAACTCCCACGTGAGAAGGTCAAACAAAGCAGAAAGCCTCTGACGCTTACCAGCATGTCCCATGTGAAAAACAATGGTGCTGGGAGCAAAGCTGAAGTTGGAGATGTTGGCACCTATCTTTATCCACTAAAAGGAAAAGAAACAAAACCCGAGTTAAAAGCTTGCATTTACAAGGCCGTTGTATTTTAAACTTTAGTATCTTTCAAGCCTGTTTGCTTTAAGTTCCTCGATGAATACAGTGTATTCTCTACAGAAGCACTTGTTTCCTACTACAAGAGGACAGAGTAGTAATTTTGCTGAAGACAGCACTGTTGAGCTCCTTTGCAGAAAATTTCTCCTGCTGTTTCTGACTGACCAAAGGCAGTTCCTCAATTATCTTTCTTAAACTGACGAGAGGGTATTGCTCCGAATCTACATTTTCCAGAAAACCAAACATGGCTATTTCCATCCAGCTGAATTAATTTTAATTAAAAAGACAAAAAAGGTAAGGTTCTAGCTTTGGACTCAGCAGAAGAACAGCTAGAGCTACAAGATGTGTGCTCATAAAAACAATTTCAGTTTTTAGAGTACAAAAGAGAAAGGCATGAAGGATGGAAAACAGGAGCAGTAGCAATGAGATTTTTCATTAAAAGTGTCATCAACATGTATATTGTGAACTCCAGAGACCAGTGGACGCGACTATCTGAATGCCAGCTTGCAGTGAGACTAGCTAATGGGAAATTACTGCCAAGCAAGTAAGGGATCAGTTTCATCCTCCAAATAAGACGTAATTTAGCTTGCCTAGATGAGATTTTGTATTGCATTAAGTTCAAAACACTGATCTGATGATACAGTGAGTAGCAGTAGATGTTTCAACTACAGACACACAAATACCAATTATGTCCATAAATGGGAATCAATCTGATAGGATTAAGTAACACAGATGTTGTGATGGATATTTTAAGTGCAAGGCAGAATCACTGCTTTTTTTCCTGCGGAAGTCTAATGTTAGTTATAAATTAATCTGCCCAGTGTTATTCAACATCCCTAGCAGAAGCACACTGAAGACACTCATACCACCTACTTCTACTTGGCAGCAGTTTTTCTGTTTTGACTATAAACTCAACAAAAAAACCCAAATGAGTTTAGGAAAGAGACAATACCAGACCAACGCTCTGCACTGACGTTTGCTAGCTACGACTGCAGCACTGCTGTGCTAGTCATGATTAACCAAGAGTTTTAATGAGAAGTTTAGCTGGCCAACCTCCTAAGTGACCTTGGACTGGATGGGAAAAAACTTTCTTCTGTGGCCCAGTTCACTCACCAGAATGAGCAGCAAAAGCAGGGGGGAAAGAATCAATGCTGTGAAAGTGTTGGATACCACAGTGGGAGGCCTCTTCTCAGGTTCCCTGAAGAGGTGCTGCAAACAAAAACCAACTCGTAAGTAGGAGTATTCCAACAGAGCAGCTTCTCGGCTCCCCAGGGGGCCAGCTGCAGCCCTGGTGCTGGTCCCAGACGTTCCTTTGGATGATAAGCATTCCTCTTAAGGCAAAGACTGACTCTTTAAAGTAGCGTCTATTCCAGCCTCTGCACATTTGATCTCTTGCACAGTTAACATTTCCTTGCACTCACAGAAGCAGTTGTTAGCTTGTCATCAGCACAGAGGGCTGGAATGAAGCAAGATAAATCTTCAGAAGCAGAGAACTTTCTGTGGTGCTTACCTAGTTAAATTCTCATGTTTGAATCCTCTCAGTGACACCACTTGCTCTCTCACAGGTAGGACACACAGCTTATTTATTCATACTCCAGAGGACTGCAACAAATTTCTTCCCATTAAGCAGTAACTCTGGTCTTCCTTTAATTACATTACTTACACAGTATTCGTTTTTTTTAATGAGAGATGACTTTTCAAAAATAAATTACGAAGAGAACAAACAATACTAGTAGGACTAGCCCCCCATGTCCACACATAATTTTTGACTGTACCTGGATTTCAGGTTTGGGAACAAAGAGGTTCTTGGACTGGACTGTGGATGGTGCATCCTCTTCTGGGAATTTGATCACAACATCAGCCTGAAATGAAATCGTGCAGCTTTGTGAAGTTTGATCTTAATGTATTAGAAGTTTTATAAAACCTATTCCGTTACTGTGGCCTATTTCCTTATTTGTCAATCTACAATTAACATGATTTTTAAAGGAAACTAAGAAAAAGCCACCAGATTTTTTAAGAAGCAATTTCTCCTAAACAGAGGCATAATGCCATTCACCCATCACTAAGAACTGGACTTATTTCCAGCATAGCAAACAAGGAAAGGCTAAACCTTGAAGTGCTTGCTGTGAATTTACAATCAAACCCATAAATGTTCTGAAGTTTCTGTTCCACCACATGATGAAACATATGTTCATTTCTGTCTAGCTTTGATGCTCACTTAAAAACTTAAAGTGAACAAACGAACCTCAGAGCCCATAAATGGGCCAAAAGGATTCTGGTTCACTACAAAGAACAAAACATTTGAGCTTTTTTCCTCCAAGCCTGTACCATGCCCTCCTGTTAGACTGCCAGTAATCTCAAAACCACATCACCACACTTCCAGCTACATACCACATTCCACAGGATTGGATTTTCCAGAGTGGCATCTCCAATTATCAAGTAAAGAGTGTAGGTACCAGAGGCAGAGTCAAATTCAGTCTTTCTTTCAGAGGTATCCAGTTCAAACTTGTATATGTTCTTGCTATCTGGTTCTGCAACGAACACTACCTCCTGGCCAGTCTTTTGGTTGTGAAGTCGGACAAAAGTCTGAAAGGAAAGATTGTAACATTTCTGGAATATCTCATAGTGCGTTCACAAATGCCAGCGAAATGAGAGATTTCCCCCCCAAATCAAAAAGCACAACATTAACAAAAGTTGGAGTATAAACTGGGAGCCCAGGTGTCTAGATCCCTGCAAATCAGCAAAGTTCTGTGTCTCTTTGAGCAACTACATTCACACAGGACCAAGACCGTCCAGTCGCCCACTTGGAGTACAGGGCAATATATTGGATGTTATTTGACAGGGTATACGCAACAGCACAAAGAGATGTATGCAGATACGGTTTTTGTTGGGTTCCCCCCCACCTTTTTTCTATTTTAAACAGAAAAAATAAAATTTTAAAGAAAGTGTAACATTCAAGGACTTTTTCAGCAAACAATCTATATTAAAAAATCAGAAGTGTGCTTTACAGTGCAGGCTACCTGCACTCATTTTGTTGAGTTAAATAAGACACAGTACCAGAGCCAGAAGAGGCTTCATTTAACATACAGCCAAAACAAATGAACTGAATCCACTTCCCATCTACCAAGATCAGTGATCCTTCACAGTCCATGTCAGAAACGTAAGGCTTCTCAAAACCTATCAAATCTTTTCAAGAGCAACTGTCACCTCAGACGCTTTAAGATGGAGCATCTTGGTGACACAGCAATGACAAGAATTTGTCCTAACCTGGTGAGGGATGAGTTCAGCTCCACTGTTCACGTCTATCAGCTGGAAGGATAAAGCAAAATTCTGATGGCTGTCAGCAGTGAATGAGCCCTTGGCTTTGGCTGGGTAAGCTACCCTAGGAGGAAAAAAAACCAGACAGAATTGAGGTGATCTGCCAAGAGAAGGCCTGGTGTTCAAAGAAACCGAGGCATGCAAAGCCTGTCTAGCAGTACTGCAGTCTACTCGGCACAGATGAGCTGTTTTATCAAAAAGTCAGGTGAACTAACATGTCTTTCTCTTCCACCATAAATTTAATGAAAAGAAATGAATGGAATTTTTTTGGTAGGATTTTTGTGCACTACATACCTTGCCCATTTTCAAGTAAAACAGTTGTTTGTTGTAAGGTTCAAAGGAACACCAGAAGAAGGTTTTGCTAATACTACACCCCACATTCCATTTAGCCAAGGCTATGCTACAGCCAAAGGTGTGATGGCAGCAGAACAGAAAAAACAGACACTCAAACTTCAGCACAGGAAGGCTGCATCAACACACACAGAGGGGCCTCAGTGGGGCTGTGCAACCTAAATTAAATTCCATACATTACATTCTAACTGATGTCAGTTAAAAACACTGATTACATTAAATTCAAGTACACCTAGCAATGGTACAGCCACCCCCGCCAAATACAGTGTACATGTTGCTTTAGAGCATCTCTACCGAAGCCAAATAATACCAGAAATGTTAACACAATTATTTCAGCTTGCTTTCACTATGGAGAGGTGCCAACAAAGGAACAGAAGACTCAGGTTGCCTGGCTTCTGTTAGTACTTATTTCAGTATTAAGGAAAACCACCTATAAAAATAACCAGTATTCTCCCAATGAACTCACAGGTTTAAGAGAAACAGCATGGGTATAACTCTGTAGTTATCCCTACACAAGATTCCTCTGGTTAAGCTGAAGTCGGTAAAGCTCAGAAGACCTCCAGTATAGAGCCAGAGTTGCCCCTTAAAGAATCACACACACTGAGTCGTTTTACCTGGTTGTTTTTGGTGCAATGCTCTGATCTTTATCCACAGTAGAAAGATCTACATTAGTAATCCCAACTTCCGTGGAAACTTTTACTTTCAGCTGCAACAAAACACAATAGAAAATTATTCAGAGCACTCTACATGTACTAATTATGGTCAAGTTCACTGCAGAAGCTTTAGCTCTTCTGTTCCCTTCCTCAAAGAGGGTCTTACACTAAGCCAGAGACAGAACCTAACCGGAACAGAAGGATCTACAGCAATTTACCTTCTGGCAAGGCTCCTGCATCAGTCACTAACCCTAACCCATCCCCTTCCTCCTTGCACGAGCAGCCAGCTCTGAAGACACCAGCTTCTCAGTCACACTGGAGTTAGCTGCCCTTTGGAGAACTGTTTTTAATGAAACAGTCCAACTATCCAGATCCAACTAGTTTTCCGTTTGAACTAGCAGAAACTAGCTATTAAAGATTACATCATATACGATACAACTTAAAACTGCATGTGCATATGTACTTCTGCTGGATAGCAATTTGAGATGAGAGGGGTCTCTGGACAGCAACCAGTTATGCCTTTGTTGGCTCCTAAAGCCTAACAGGTTTCTGCTGATTTTATTACCAGCAAGCAAAAGCCAAAGCATTCCTGCAAGACCTGCACTTTGTTCAGCAAGCCTTCCTTCGGAGTCACAGCATTTATCACTTAGTGCAGGGCAGCCAATAAGGCCCTGCCATTTATCACTCTCCTTTGTGCTAAGCGCAGTGTAAGCCCCAAGCAGAGAAATGACTTCCTGCCCTCTCCCCAGTCCCAAACCACAGCCCATCTAGGCAGCGAACCTCGGTGGGTTTGACTGATTTCAATCCTTCTCTCAAACATAAGCAGTTACTGCAGTCTGTAGTTTTTAATTAGCACATTTGTTCTCACAGCTTACAAATGCTCCCCTGGAGAATTAAAGTTCCATTGCCAAGATATTTTTCATCATATACTACAATTTGTTATTACAGGTTTGCTCATGTGAACCAGCCCCACACCCTCGCCCTGAAAAATAATTCACAGGGAACCTGTGGGAAAAATATGTAAAAACATAAATCAAACTATTCAGGTCAGACTTCAAACACAACAATCTTGGTAGTTCCTTTACAACAAAAAGTGTAATTTAAGATAGAGGTTACCCCTGAAAATGGATCCATTAACATGTAGACTATTCAGGCTAACTTTGCAAAAGCCTTAGTTTGTTCCAAGATGGGAGCAAAGAAAGATGGACTAATGAAATATTCATTTTAAAAAAGTTACGTGAAGGCAACTCAGAGCTGCTGCACACAGCCCCTCCAACTGAACAGTACACAAACATCCCTCAAATATTTTAATGCCAGGAAATGTAGTCTCTGCCTGGAGTAATAACCCACTGGTTTAGCTCATTACTGTCAAAACGATGGTGCATTAAGGACAATTAATGCTAATAACAGTAAGGAAAAAAAAGCAGTTCCCCCAGCAGTCCTCCCCCATAACAATGTGTCTTATTAGAAGCTGTTCACGCAAAGCTGCCCCAGCGTTAATGCATTCCTACCGGTACCTCTGTGTGCCAGCAGCGAGCTTAGGCAGGACCAATCAATCCCCTTTTGACACTCCTAAGTGCCATTACTACTACAATGACAACATCAATTTGATACACAGAGTAAAGGTCAGCAGTTGTAAGTAAGTGTCTTCCTCCACTCCAAGCTGACTATGCTGGAAGACTTTAAAAACTAGTCTTTTCTTTAAATAGGCAATTGAGGGCAAAAACTAACCCTGGGAATAGACACCACTGGAGAAGAGCATTCACAGCTGTTGACACTGGGGCGACTACATGAATAGTCACAGAGGTCACGTTCTTCTCGCTGTAACAAACTTGAGGAAAGTAAAACTCTAGAGTGTTTATATAAAACTCTTCTTCAGAAAGGTGTGGTATAACAGCTTTTGCCACCAAAAAGGGGGTATGTATACATGAAATGAAGACTTCATTTGCATTGGTCACTGTTTCTCCACTACAAAAGCATCACCATATACATAGTTAGGAGATGCCAGAAGACCCCTTGATTCTTTTCTGGGGCTCTAGAGCTTATATAAACAGACAACAACAAATGCTGAGCTTCCATACATCAGGCAATCACCAGACAACTGCTAGCCAAGCCTTGAGATTTACAGACTCAAATCTTGAATGCTCTGAAGAACTAACATTCTTAGTAATTGGTTTTGCATAGCTACTTTGGGCTGCTATATAAACACTCCCACTGTTAGCCTTTGTTCATATGCTGTCAGATCAGCATCTAAGTGGTAAGTCAATTTTGAAATTTACACAAATCTCTTTTGATCATATATTAATCTGTTGCTGGTCATAATCCTGAGTCAAAATCCAATGCATTACAGAAAAACATGTGATAAAAATGCCATATAACTGGCAACATCCTTAACAGGTATAAATAAAAAGCTGTTTCAGTGAATAGGCACAGAATTAAAATGCCATCAAAAAGTATACCCACCTCAATTTTGTTAGCAATAAATCGCTTATCTCCATCCACACTGATAGAGAAATCATAATATCCACTTGCAGGTTTCACATTCATGAAGTTCAGCTCAAAGACATCTCTGTAAAAAAAAAAAGCAAGGTGTTAAGTATCCTCTAGGACACTAACAGCCTCCTACAAATAGGTAATCTATTCTTGCTACCAAGAAGTCTCCAAATATGCTAGATTAAGCAAGCAAACAGACAAATGCAGCACAAAACTAACATGGCTAAGTGCAGCAGGAAAAGAATTCTCCAAAGTGCCTCCAAAGTCAGAACAACATTGCAAATCCCCACTCCCAATCAAAAGAAAAAGCAACAGAAATTCACCATCGCTACCAAACGCGCTCAGTCACCTGTTACCAACCAAATGCAACTACAGCATTTTGAGTTTTCCATCATACAAACATTTCTCCGGTGGAAGAACACATAAGGAAAATAAGTCCAACACTGTTTAAATAACACCTGTTTGCTTTACAAACTGTAAAAATAAGATTATATTCTTACCCTGACAGAGCAAATGCTGTCTGTTGAAGGACAGTGGCTTTGCTAGATGCAGACTTGGCGTAGTCAAGCTTTACAGAAGCTTGAGTCAGTGGCTGGGACATAACATCGGTCACTTGTAGCTACAAGAGAAAAACAAGAACTTCTGTGAAACCCGTTGTGCCAGAAGGAATGCAGGAGCACAGACTCACTACCCCTCTGCATTATATACCCAGAATTCTCCCCTGCCCAGCACCCCAGATTCACCTAGTTCTTTCTAACATAACCGGGAAAGCTGAAGTTTGTAATCAGCAGAGCTGACTTCCACACAGTGCCTTCTCGAGGTGGCGTCTGGTAAGCCCTGGGCAAGCAGAGGTTCCCAAGAATCCCTCCATAAAAGCACTAAAACCCCAGATCTACTGGAACCCGAGTCCTGGAGCTAAAAATGAAAGACATCACCTTACACATTCAGTCAGCCCAGACCTACAGCACTAAAGACTGGGCCAAGAGATGAACTAAGATTTGGGGCTAAGACTCACCCTGAGTATGGGCTGATGGTGAGACACAGCTGCAGGCCCATCGGGGACAATAATGACAGGCAAGTGGTAGCGGTTCCGGGATAAAGAACCCACGGCACAAGCAACGCTGAAGGCCTCCGAGAGCGTCTCAAAGTTTTTCTTGCTAAAAATTGCATTCATCAACTGGATAATTTGATCCTGAAAGAGGAAAAGCAAATCACATATAAGCACCAGCAGCTTATCACAACATTGCAAACTGGCTCAGTGTAATGTTATTAATAAAAACATCATTCACAAAGGCTGCTTAATTTCCCATTTGCTTTAAAAATAACTCAATTTATGAGGTAACCCAAAATTAGCTACCTTTTGAATGTCACATTAACATACTTATTCTGGGCTGGGAGGTTCCAACCACAATCGCTGCAATTGTGCTGAAAACTTGCAAAACCAGAATTTGGCTCTACCTCTTCAAACTACGTGTTTCAGAATGGAAGATGCCATCAGCTCAACTATCCCGACTGCATGCAGCTGCAAAAAGACAATTTGGCTCCAGGAGCCATACAGTTGTCTTCACACAGTGGAGAAGGACTAGGCTAGATGTCCTGGCTACCTGCCAAGCTGGGAAGGCCACGGAGAGGTGATGCAAAGCATCCTAATGGCTCTGGAAGGAGCCAGACTAGGCCCATGCGGGCTTATCCCCTTAGGCTCAGCAGTGTCCTCAAGCTAAGAGGATTAGCTTTAAAGCGGTACCACCAGGAGCACAGAGCCAGCTCTGGCTCTGGGATGTGCCAAAGCTAATTTGTTCTCTCTGAAGTAGGAGTGGGACGGAGTCCCCCAGCTGGTTTTCCAGTCTGACTTTGTAGGGTTAGCGCGTCTGCGCCACACTCCGCAGGGTATGCCGTATTTTTCAGATTCTTCCATTACTCCCTGCTAGTCTGGAAAACAGGGGGTTTGGTTACCTGTACTTTGATCCAAGCAAAGGATTGTGGGCTAAATTCTAATCAGAAATGAGAATAATCAAAGACAATCCCAAATAAAGCAATAGGCATACAATTCAGTAACCTACAAAGAACACTTTTAAATGAAATCCACTGCCTCTCAAGTTTCCACCCTCGTATTTGTATTAATGAGCGCCAACGTACATGACATAACTAGAGAAAGCATCCAAACAGAAGCTACAAAAAACTCCCGCACAGCACAAATCCTGCAGTGTTTTTCATTTATATGGAGGTCATGGCATAGCTCCAGACCTTAACCAGCAACTGACACTCATTTAAATTGTGAGGGGGGAAAAAAAAAAAAAAGGGAGCTATTTTTTCAAATACTACATGTTAATTTTTAAAGAGAGTTTTGTGGCATTCTGGAGGCACTCTCACCATTCACAGGAGATAAAGCTTTAAGCCCCAACAATAGCACTTCTGACAGCACAATTCTGAAACAACACTAAACAATTTTCCTTAATTGGTCTTTTTTTTAAACATCATTTGGACGCTGACAGTTTGAATTGTGTCTAGCAGAATCACCACCTCAAAAATGACATCAAAATTACTTTGCATTAGTCTGTTTGGCAGCAGCATGGAAGAGAGCCAGGAATGAACTCAGATGTCTTACACTGGCTTCTGTCTCAACCCTGCCACTTTGGCTTGTGCTTTAGGGAGCTGCCACTCTCAATCAAAAGTACATCTAACTCAGTTAACTTGTTGTGGAAAAAAAAAATACACTAAGTGGATAGCTTGCAGTAATGATTTCTAGCTTAACCAAGCTCTAAAGGAATTTCCAGTCTTTCATTTTAGGCAACAAGTTTTTGCATCTGGATTCCTGTAGGCGTATGATACTAACGTTGTCTCCCTTTTGGGCACCCCAAACTAGGGTGCCTGTGTTTCCTCACAGGTAAATAACATTTGCAAAACACTTTGAAATGCTGGAAAGTGCTAGACGAGTGCCAAATACCAGAACAAACTCTGAAATAAGAGGGTTTTTTTTCAACAGCTTGTCTCAATAAACAAAGAAAAACTAGGCCTCACTTGCAATTTCCTTCTGTACGTTTGAAAAAGAAAAAAACCAAACCAAATTCAGCCTGTGATCTTGAAGGTGGAATTTTCTCCTGGATGCCGTTACTTAGCATTCGCTCTGAGATGTCCCTTTTCACTGAGTGTGCTCATTATTTTTTCCAGCAGAAATTCTACCCAGCTATACCAGCGTCTTGCAACAGGGACTAGGCAGATCCTTTTTGTCAGCTACGGTGTGCAAGGGAGGAAGACGCAGATACAGACCTCCTTCATTGCTGGCTCCGTACCCACGTGGTCTGACAGCTTATAGGCAGCAGCAACAAACAGTGCAGTAGTCTCAATTCCTTCTTCAAACTGCAGATAAACTCCACCCAAGTCATCCAGGCGAGCAACAAGATCCTGACAGAGAGTTATTAAAATTTAAATTGCATTCTAGTAGATCCACAGAAGTTAACTCCGCTGTTAGGCCTGTAATCAAGCCTATCTGTATGGGATCACTGAGGTATTTTGTAATAGTAATTTAGAAACAGGAAGAAAAAGAAACCTTCAGCCTTTGGTGGATTTAATTATATTTAAAAGTCATGACTTTCTGTGTCTCAGTCCACTGTGAAACAGTTAAAATTCCAGAAGAAATATCCGCTGGAAAGGAAGAGCCAAGCCAACCCACATCATGCAGGCAAGGAATTAGCCAGGTTGGTTTTTCATTTTGTGTTTCACATTAATACATCTTTTAGTACTCCAGAGGTCTAACAAATTACCGAATAATTAGAGAGCGTAGCGTGTTCCTACCTCTATCTCCTCCACAATGCCACTTAGATCTGCCTGCTGGGACAAGTAAGATGCCGTCTCCAAAGCCTGGATGGTTCTTAAACAACAACAAACAAACCCAAACAATTGTATGATTTTCCTTCCTTAAAAGCCAAGCATCATTCAAATCAAAGCAACTACAGTTTCTATTCTGAATGAAGTGTAAAACAGCTGTTACTGCATTCAGTTGACTCAAGGCAATGAATCTGAAGCGATTTAGTGGAAACTTAGAATTCATTAGGGAACGCCACTTTAGCTGCATCAGCGCTGCAATAAACTCAGATTCAAAGGCAGAGAAGAAACCAAACTTTGATCCCTGCATAGCCCAGACCCCCAGACTTGCTACTGAGGCTTCCAGGAATCCATTTTTTTGGTCAACAAAGCAAGTTTTAAAGTTTCCCTTTCTTCCCTAGCTCTCTCCCTAGAGAACAGGGAAATCCCTATTCTCTCCTTTTGCATAAAATTACTTAATTCTTTGGCGATAAATGCCAAGATCCCTTCTGCTTACTGGCACCTTTTTTCCACCTCAGAGTACAGGCATCCCAACCTACAAACGACAGGGCTGAGGAAGAGCATCAAGTCTAGTGCAACCATAAATGACACAGAACCATGGCTGGGTATTAAGTAAAAAAATCTGTTGTGAATCTTTTTGAAAGAGGCGGCTTCTTTGGGATGTGTCCTCTTTACTGACCTTTATTCTTGAACTAAACTGAATACATACGCTCATTTGCAAAAATCACACAGAAAAAATAGCCTCAAAACGTATTTTTCATTCCCCCAGAGGGACAATAATGAACTGGACAAATACATCAAATGAAAACACAGCCCCTACTCTACTACATCTATATTACAAAACTTAAGCGTTAAAATACCCTTTACTCCAAAATCCAACCGCTTAGAAGATAAACATGCAACAGTGAATCATCTCCATCCCAAAGACTTACGCCAGCACATTTTCTTCTTTGCTAAGACGAGCAGTAAGAGCACTAAGTGCTTCCTGAGATGCTAAAGGAAGGCCAAAGCCACTCAGGGCCCCAACGGCGTGGAAGATCTGCGTGATTGAGGAATCCTCACTGACAGCTGCAAGCAGCAGCTCCCTGGTCTCATTTGAAATGGTCACCTGAGGAAGAGCACAGGGAACATGTTGATTCACACTTAAACACAAAGCCTTCTAGTCACCACTGATTTCTTCCTGGAGCAACACACTTGACTGGTGAACTACTGTAAGCGTTTGGGAAAAAGCCCTTTATCATCCATTACCTTTTAGTTTAATTAATTAAATCCCTAAGTTTTGCTCTCAACTATCAGTTAGTCAGGATAATCCACGATTCAGATTTATCCTGGTAACCTGCTACTGCTTTTCATCTGGCTTCACATCACTGCGCAGCAGCCGGTGGTACTGATGAAAAACGGGGCTTGGATAACCCACCCACAACTCAGCAAGGGTGGGCTGCATTTGTGTCACTGCAGCGTTTCAACACAAGGTTTACATCCAAGCAGTTTACCATCCGCCCAAAGAAGTTTTAACTGACACGGCTGCCGTGAATTCTATTAAAATGTGCTGGCTCCTTTTTTCTTAGCCACCAATGTTTAATCAAGGAACATCCCCTCAGAATTACCCTGGGCCAAATACTTGCTTTATATCTTCACACTTTGCCTTGTAAAGGTACTCCCGGACACTTTGTGAGTCATTTACCTAAGACACAAGAGTACAACCCACTAGAAGAAAGGAAAAGTAGACTATGCATAAAATAAAACCAAGAAAAAGATCAAGGTAAGTATTTCCTTGGTAACATCTGTCTTCAGAGCTCAGGGCTCCAAACTCACCTCACAGCCAGACAGGACCCGGATGGACTGTGCAGCGTAAAAGAGGGAATCAACACTGCTGGAGTCCACATGAGACTTGATGAAATTGCACGCAGCCTGTGAAGAAACAGAAGTTAACTTATGGCAACAGTCTTGACTTAAGCCACAGAGGAGATTTAAACGATACTCTGAGACAATTTCACGTACATTGCCGTCTGTTTTTATACTGAAAATAGGCAAATGATATCCCTAGTAATATTTGCGATGCAGCAGAGCCTAGAACCCCCCAGATCCTACTCTACTAAGTGCTGCACAGAAACAAAGGTGGTTCCTGCTAAAAGAGATAAGCAATTTTCACATAAACTCAACTGCAACCAGAATTCAAATTTAAATTGAGTATAATTATAAAACCTATCAAAATAAAAGCCCCATGCGTATATGTAGTAGGGAAAATCTCCCAGGACAGAGAACAGATGAGCAGAAACTCTGTGGGCGAGCTTCCTTCCCAGCTGTATATCACACACAATCATTAATGGATACAGAATATAGAATTTCAAAGCATACAGAAAGAAGTCGGGTAAGCAGCCGCAGTATGAAGGCAAGCAATGAGACTGCTCATTAATCTGTAGCCAGTTTATTATTAACTGACAACCAGATAGATGGATCATTAAGATTCCATTTTAACCAGAAAATAAGCAAGAATTTAACTGCTCATACTCAAAGACCAGTGATTTATGTATGGGGAGAACAGGCCTTTACAAGTAGGACAGGATTTTAATGCTACAGTTACCTAGGAATACTGATATATGTTCAGGTGTTACGCCTAGCTATTATTTTTACTACCTCTACCTTTTAAATAGTCTCACCCCGTTAAGAGGTACGCTGTCCAGGGAAAAAAGTCTCATCACAAACCTCAAGGAACAAATAAATAATTACTGTTTACCTGCAGAAGCAAAGGCTGTGTTATCATTGCCAAAGCTAGGAACTATTAAAAACCCCAGCCACGCTGACATAAACAAAAGCAGCAATTCCCAGACTAGCCCGCAGATGACCAGTAACCGACGCCAGCGAGGTGTGCAGCGTGGTGAACCGCAACATCTTCAGGAGCCTCACAGTTACGAGTTTGGGCGTTCTGCATTCGCACCACAAAGAGAAACTAAGTCCAAATGGTTTAGAACCACTGAACTAGCCGAATTTGTGAGGAAAAAAATAAACTTATGTTTACAGCTCAGGTGCATAGGTAAGCATGCACGCGCACGTACGCTTACGAAAGCAGGCTGTTATAAGGACAACCTGCAACATTTAAACTAGAAATGCTTAAATACATGGAAGGGCAGTAAGCATCATGCCGATACCACAAGCCTTTGCTTCTAGTCGGCACACAAGGGAACGTATTTGATATACAAAAATACCAAGATCAAGCGACCTGGCTGAATTCGGCGTTGGAACTGAAACGAAATAAGGACAGTTCTACTTAACAGGACAGCGAAGCAAAAACGGGGCAGAAATCTTTTTCACAGAGCAGCGAAGCGAACTGATAGCTACGGTAACATCACAAGGGGCTGCGGCAGCGCGAGCCCTGAGAGCACCACGCCGGAGCAGCAAGCGTAAGAGAGCCCGCGGCACTATCTGCCCGGGCAAAGATGCAATTTGTTCAAGCAGCGCACCCGAAAGATTGTCAGTAATTAGCAGTGATTGGCACCGCTAGTTGCTGAGAACATAACGCACGTGAGCTTCACGTTTTCCTGACGGTACCGTGAAAGCGGAGCACGACAGAGAAACTCATTATGCCTCATCTTTTGCCGCTGCGCTGCGCCTGCAGGCCCTCAGCGCAGCAAAGCGCCCTTGCGGGGAGCCGCACGGCCTCGGGCGCGCAGGAAAGCCGGTGCCGGCGGCGGGGGAGCGCGGGGCGAGGGCCGGGGGAGCGGCAGCACCGGCGGGCCCTCAACCGCTCACCTTTTCGTCCGCCACCCGCACCCCCAGGCTGCCGAGGCCCACGATGGAGTAGAAGGCGGCCTGCAGGTCGGCGAAGGGCCGCTCCAGCGCCGCCCTCAGCCGGGCCAGGTCGCGGGCGGTGAGGCGGTGGCTGGGGGCCAGGGCCTGGGCACCGGCGAGGAGGAGGAGGAGGAGGTTGAGGGCCGCCGCCAGGCGCAGCCGCGGGCCTGCGGAGAGACAAGAGAGTTACCCCGCGGTACCGAGGGCCGCGCCCGCCGCGCCGCCGCCGCCCTCCCCCAGCGCCCTCCCCACGGCAGCTCACCCGGCGCCGCCATGATGCCGCCCGCCGCCTGGGCCACGGCGCCGCTTCCGCCCCGCGCCCCGCCCCGCCCCGGCCCGCACCATCGCGCCCGCGCCACGGGGGAGGCGGGAGGGACGGCGTATTTTGTGAGGGGGCCTCAGCCTCGCGGGCGCCCGCTACGGACACCGCGAAACTGTGAAAAAGAGCAGACCGCGAGGGGCGGCCGGGGACCGGGCGGCGGCGGGACCGCCCGGGAAGCGGCAGCGGCGGCTCCCCCGGGCGGCGGGAGTGGTACGGGCCTCCCGGCGGCCCGCGGCGGCGGCGGGCGGGGGCGGCCCCTGGCGAGGATGTGGGCTGCGCTGATTGGCCGAGCGGCCCGCGGCCCTCAGCGAGCCGCGGCGCCTTAAAGGGGAAGCGGCGTAAAGGCGGGCCGGGTGCTGTACCCCTGCCCGTGCCGTGCCGTGCCGTGCCGTGCCGTGCCGTGCCGTGCCGTGCCGTGCCGTGCCGTGCCATTTTGTATCACGCCATACACTGCCAGGCCAAGCCCTGCCGCGCCATGTCACGCTGTATGATGCTGTGCCACGCCACACCACGGCGTGCCACGCGACGTCCTGCCATGTTGTTTCACGCTGCGCCGTGCCATGCTGCGCCGTGCCCTGCCATGCCACACCTGCCGTGCCACGGGCCGCGTGCCGTGCCGTGCCGTGCCGTGCCAGCCCACGCCTTTGGGAGCTCCCCACGCCGCGGGCCTCAGAGCCCCAGTGCACCATTACCCGCTGTCCCACCAGCTCCACGTGTCTCGGCCCCTTCCCTGCAGCCGCGGTGGGAAGGGGCTTACGCCCCCGAGGGAAGGGCAGTGGTCTCCCGGGGCACCAGCAAACCCCCAAACGCCCTGGGACTCAACGGAAGAGCCACCGAGCAATGCGGGGCTGCTGAGGGACCCGGGATGCGGTTACCTCTGCCACCCCCGAGTGACCGGCAGCGGGTGTCAGCCTCTCCCGTCACCCCCTGCAGTAACCTCCTGCTCTTAATCACAGCTGACCGCCACAGCCAGCCTCTGGCAAGGCCACCGGCTCCTCTGCTGCCGCTTGCCAAAAAGCTTTCTCTTCCCAGCAAAGCAGGGGCAGAAAGGGCAGTGCCCCGCTGCACGCTTCCCCGTGGGGGGTGGGTGACCTCCGGCAGCCTGGAGTGGGCATTTCTCGCGAGCTTCATCGGTGAGACCCCGGGAGCGGTGCCCTCGTTCCTGGCGTGGGGTTCGTGGTGAGGGAGGGAGCTCCCCCGGGCAGTGGCGAGGCTTCAGGAAGGGCGTTTGCAAGTGAACAAGTAAATCTGTGCAACGCTGCTCGCTCAGATTCCTCGATGGAGGCGTGCGAGGTTTAAGGGATTGTTTCAGCGACCCCTGCTTTAGGGGAGCCTTGTTTTCCATCTTTTCATTTCCCCCCCCTTGTTTTTCCCTAAGTACCAAATAAAAAAAGAGACAAAAAAGCAAGTGTAAGGTTAAGCCCCAGGTCTGCTGTGCAAAAACCAAACCTCAGTTAACCAAGCTGGATTTCCCCCGGGAATAAATAGCACCGTCTGTTTACCCCGTGTTGATTATTTCAGGTGACTCTTGGGAATGGCCATGGCCACGCCACCGGGGACCCCAAGTTCCTGCAGCGAAGCAACGCACACATCAATGTGCAAAATGGCTTCTTCCCCACGAGCCCCTGGGGACGGGCAGGTGGGCCTCCGTGTCCCTGTCCCACGCTCGGCTGTCCCACGGGGGACACAGCAAGCCGTGTGTGACAGACACCCGTCCCGCTGCTCACTGCCCTCCCAGAAGGCCCCAAAATTTGGGGAAAAGGGCTGTGCTTCCTCCTGCAGAGGGCACTGGGAACTTGTGCTTTTTGCTTGCCGGGGAAGGTCCCCTGGAGCCGGTGCAGCTCCCGCTTACACACCCGTCCCGCCGCCCCTCTGCCTCTGGGTTTTGGGGCATTTGGTGTAGCATGGACAAGGCTCGTGGCCTTGCTGGGGGAAAGCAAGGAGCCGCGGAGCTGCTTAATGTGGAAAGCCACTGCCGAGAAGGCAGCCTGCTCCCCGCTCTGCCTAGCTGCCCTTGCTTCTCCCTCTGCGCCGGAGCCGTGACGTGATGTCGGCTCCTCTCTGGGCGACACCGAGGTGGGGTTGGGACGGCTTCGCTGGTAGCTTTATAAAGCCGAGACGTGCTGCCCATCAGCTCTGTTTTGACAGTGCCAAACCACCAATCTCACCTAAATCCCCCAATTATTGAGCCTGAACGTGTTTGACCATCTCAATGCAGGAGATGCTCACAGCATGGATGGGTACCCGTTTGAGGATACAGGCACTCATCTGTCACGGATGGCATGAAGCGATGAGGATACGGGCACCCATCCATCACGGATGGGCATGATGGGATGAGGATACGGGCACCCAACTGCGCCGTGAGCATCACCTGTGCTGAGGATGCCCCCTTGCACTGGGCTATTCCTCTCCCATTTTCCCTTGGGAGATGTAGCTCCTCTGAAGTGAGTTGCAAAATCCTGTCACCGTAGCTTTCCCTGGGGAAGGGAAAAATGTTCTGCATCAGAGTGTCTGATTTTGATATTCTGTCCCAGAAAGGACTTTTGTTTTGCTGAGTTGGGTTTGCATCACCTTACAACTTGCAGTAACCAAAAGAGACGTTTTGGCCAGCTGCGATGGCATTTCCCATCCCATTGCCCTTCCTGGAGAGAAACTGGGGTGAGGGGAAGATTTTTTTGCCCAGGACTGGAGTGAAGCCAAACTAAAATGATCTCAAAATCCCTTGTGAGATGGCATTCCTCTTCTGTTCAAGCTATGAAATGAGTCTCTGACCTTGCTCTAGCCCTGCTCTAGTCCATATCAGGAGATGACCATGCAATCCCCAGGGATGCTGGGCACCCCTCCGAGAGGCTGCAGGGTGGCTGACCCCACCACCGTCCTGGGGGAAGGGGCTGGAGCTGGCCGGGCTCCCTTGGGGACCGCGGGGAGCCCGGCCGGCTCTGGCGCCTTCCCCCGGGGCTGAAACACCCCACGTGCACCAGCCCAGCCTCGAGAGGAGGCTGGAGACCCGCAGCCAAGCTCTTCTGCTGTGACAGATGGAAATGGGAAGGATTTTTTTTATGAGATGAGAGAAAAAAAGCTAAAGGCCACTTGTGCAATTAAGTGCCTTAAATGTGGATTTTATTTCGATGTAATGGGATGGTTATTGCATATAAAAGAAGTGCCAGATGGTTGTTAAAAACCACATTTACCAAGTTCTAATAACTGTGCATTTGACCTGTAGCCCATCAAGAACTGCAGTCCCTCATTATAAAATACCTTGGGAGCCCTCGCCCCAGGCAGAGCCTTTGGCTGGTCCTTGCTGGGACCTTTGCACCGCAGCAGCACTTGCCGTTCAGGGCAGGGCTTGGCCTCATGGCGCAGCTCTCTCTGCTTTGCCCGTCTCTATCTGAGCTTCAGTTGGTTGGTGATGGTGACAAGGACAGAGGAATAGGGAGGTGTGAAATAAATCTGCCAGCTTGGGGAGAGGGGCCAGGACCCCTCCATAAGGTGCAGGGCAGTGGAAGGTCTGTGCCTGCCCCAGGGCAGAGCTCTCCTCTGCTGCCCCACCTGGTGCAAAGGGCCTTGGTGGAGGGAGCACGGAGGGTGGAGGATGGAGGATGAAGGATGGAAGATCATAGAATCATAGGATGGTTTGGGCTGGAAGGGACCTCTAAAGGCCATCTAGTCCAACCCCCCTGCCGTGGGCAGGGACATCTTCAACTAGATCAGGTTGCTCAGAGCCCCGTCCAACCTGACCTGGAATGTTTCCAGGGATGGGGCATCCACCACCTCTCTGGGCAACCTGATAGAAGATGGAGGGTGGAGGACGGAGGGTGGAGGAAAGCCCTGGGAGGAGCGGGAAGCTGGGGTATGGGTCCTTCTCCTCCCCCCGTGGGAGCCTTGCTTAAACACGTGCAGGTGCAGGCAGGGAAGGAACGGGATGAATTTATGGAGGAGACTGCAGGTCTCATCCCCCCCTTGCCTCCCCTGCACGGGATGCACAGGATCCGGGCGGCTCAGCCCTGCAGCAGCCCCGAGAAGGGCAGTGCACGGCACCAGCCTCTGCAGCACCTCTGGGCTGGATCTGGCCCCCGTGCATCCAAGGGGAGCTGGGGACAAGCAGGAGAGTGAGTCCCAAACCTGTGGGCTGTGCTGCGGCATCCCTCCCCCCCAGCTCTGCCTGCCGGCGGCACAGGCGGCCTTCCTTCTTTGGTAAAGACTCCAACAATTCCCTTTTTAGGCTCAATACCACCAGTCCTGGGAAGGAACGGGAGCCTGTTCCCCAGCCCCCAGCCCCACTGGGGCGGCTCTGAGCGGAGGGGCCGCCCGCAGGGCTACAGCCCGTGCACCGGCTGCCTGCAAATGGCTTTTCAAGACAGCCCTTCCTCAGTGCGCTCCCTGCCCTGGTAGCTCCTGCCTCGCTGGAGAGGCACCGCTGGTCCCCGCTCTGCGGGAGCTCGGCTGCTCAGCCTGCTTTCCCGGGAGCACACCTCACCCCGGCCAGCACGAAGGTATTGTTGTGCTGGCTGGGGTCTGCTTTCCTTATTATTACTCCTGGAAAGCTCTCCCTGATGAATCCCAGCTGGGAGACATTTTTGGGGGGGGGTCTTATTAAATTGTTGATATGTATTTTTCTGCAGTACTGTTTGTCCTCCCCTCCCCGTCCTGCTCCGTGCCCCGCCGGCCACCCCCGGCAGGAGGGGAAGAAGGGCTGCCAGGCTGCCTGGGCCCAAACCCGGCCCTTCCCCCTGGGTGTCACAACCACGGGCTCCCCAGGCACCCCGTCCCCAGGAGCCCCAGGGGCTCTCCCAGTTAGCCCAGTCCCTACACTGGCAGGCAGCTGGCAGGGGCTGGGGCTGGCAGGGCCTCCAGCATCCCACATCCTCCTGACGGCATCCCCAGGGCATGGCCCCCACGTGAGCCCCCGCGGCATCACCTCCTGTTAGCAAAGTGATTTACCGACACCCCCCCTCCGTGCCGCCCCAGTGATGCGACCCGCATCCCGGTGCCGCCCAGCCCCGGGCAGGAGGATGGATGGGGAGCTGGGAGTGGGATGGGAACTCATTGAAAGGCTCCAACAGATGGGTTGCGTTTGCACCATTCCCATCATACATGTTGAAACTCTGGTTTTCGTGGGATGATGTCAGATCTGGGCTCCTTGGCCAGATTCCCTCTGCCGCAGGGAGGGAGAGGTAGTGGAGGAGGTGGGAGCGGGAGCGGAGGCCATGGGGAAAGGGAGGGACCTGGCTGGAACACCCAGCGGGGTCGTACACCTCCCTCTCCATCACATGAGAGATGGGATGAGGCAGACAGGTGAAATGCCACTGGCTCGACCCACTGCTTTTCTTGGCTCTTGTTGGCTCCAGTGTGCTAAGACCAGGAGTTTTCTTGGCAGCTTTGCCCCCCTGCAGACCCCGCTGGGGCAGGGGGCTCATGTAAAAACCCAGCAGAAGGAGCCGGCAGTGAAACCCACCTAACTGGGGGTCTGGAGTGATCAAAGGGAAAACATGTCCTGATCCATCCAGAGGCACTGAGTGGGTGGAGGTGGCTGGGAGGGGGCGGCGGGGGACCCTGCCTGCCTGGGAGATGCCCCCCTAGGTTTTCCCCTGTATTTGCCCAGCCTTAGCCTGTGCCCAGCCCCACTGGCAGCACGGCGGCCACTTGGACCAGGGTGTTTTACCCCTTAACGTCACCTGGGCTTTGAGCTGCGCTGGAGGGGCTGAGCCACCCCGGGGAGCTGGCAGACCCCCCTCTTCACCCCCTGCTCTGTGTCGCTTCGGCCCATTGCAGCCTCGGGGAGGGGGGCTGTGCAAGGCCCAGCTCCCATGGTGGTCAGCTTGGGGACCCCAGGATGGCTGGGCTTTGCCTTGGAGGTTGGGGGGGGGCACAGGCTTTGTGGGGGGATGGAGGAGTGCATGTAGATACGGAGGGCCCCTCAGCATACACCAGCATGGCATCTCCCTTGGGTTATATTGGAGCCCTGCCTTTTGGAGGTCCCCAGGTAGTGCTGGAGGGAGTGGGGGGACTCCAACTGTGGGGGGTGCCATGTGGGGTGGCACAGGTCCCCACACCGCCTTGGTCCAGGGTGCTGTGTCTGTGAACTGCTCCTGGTTATCTGGGGCTCATCTCTCCGGGTGGCTCTGGAGGCACCCTCATCCACGGGGCTGAGGGTCGGGGTGGCCCTGCCCTACCTCACCCCCAGGAAGGGGGGACTCGCTTCTCTCATGCAGCCCGCATGGGACTGGCCCCGTGCAGAGGCGGCTGCTGAACCCTTGACAGCTCGTTTAGACAGAAAGCGGGGGGAAAGCGCTCGGCAAAGGGAATGGTGAGTCTTGCCTGTGCAAACCCATGGGAGAAAAGCTGCTGGGAGCTGCTCACCCCAAAAGCAGCACCTCCAGCTTGCCCCCGCAGCGCCTGCCTGCACGCTCCTCCCAGGCAGCCCCCGGCAACCGCCTGGGAATGTATCCCACCTCCCAGCCCTGAAGATGTTTCCCATATGTTTGGTACGATAAGCCGCATAAAACTCTTGGTATTGCCTCCTTTGGGGATGATGCAAGCAGCCCAAAGCCGTGCCCCCGGCGCGGGGAAGATTTGCCCAACGTCCCGCGGGACCAGCGGCGGGGCAGGCTCATGAGTGCAGTTGGAAACTTGTCCCAGACCTGCTCCCTCGTCCCAGCAAACCGCTCCCCAGATGGGATGGAAATCTTGAGGCTTTGGAGCTGGAAAGCCCACCAAGAGATAATGCTGGGGTTTGTGCTGGATCCACTGAAACTCTGGGAGCGGCAGCTGCTGACATGCGGCATCCTGGCCGAGCCCAGCGCCCAGCCCCTGCCGGCGCCGTGGGTACCACTGCCGAGCGGCTCTGGGCTTCTCTCCATCCTCCTCGCTGCCAGAGACAAGGAGCGTTAATAGATACTCCCTGCTCTTACAGCACTTTTCAGTAATGAAATCCACAAGGGTGAGATTTTCTGGCACATCCCTAAGTGACTCCGAAAGCCTTTTGGAAGGCCCGTCTCGGCAAGCAGGGGAGGTGGACCGGTAGCCTTGGGGGACAGCGATGGTTTAGCACGGGCTCCGTGTCTGAAGGCAACAGTGATGCTGTATCACTGGGGGGTGAGGCTTGTCAACCTTGGGGATATCAGGGCATTACCAGGGTGGGTCTGAAATCACCAGCATGGAGAAGCCTGGAGGACACGGCAGCACCAGTAAGTATGGGATATTTGAGCTTGAGGTCCTCTCTCTGTTGTAGAAAAGAATAAAGTCAGCACTACCCATTGTACTGCCTCCTGCGATGGGTGGGCAGGTCCTTACCAGTGTCCTCTTGGTGGCCCCAGAGCAGGGACAGGGGCAAGTCACTGGCAAAGCTTTAGTGGTCACGCAGAGGTAGCAGTTGGGCCAGGGAAAGGACGGGCTGCTGTGCTCCCCAGGGCTGAGTGACCGGAGAAACCCCTTTTCTCGGCTTCGGCAGCATATGAGTGTGGGTGAAGGCTGGTGACGGGCACAGGGGAGGACCTGCCATGAAACTCCTCCATGTGGTAGAAATCCCAGCTTGGCTGATAATATTTCCCTTCTGCTCCAGCTTTCCTCGAGTCCCTAAACAAGAAAAAAAAGCCCCAGGGAGCACTCAGAGAAACTATTAAAAATCATTAAAATAAAACAAAATAAATAAATGCGGAGAGATTGAAGAAGTAAACCCCGGCTGCACGAGCCCCGGCCTCCTGTGCTGCCTGTGCCGATGCTGCTGGCGAGGCAGTCACCGGCTGGGGCACGGAGCTCCCACCTCCCAGCGTTTCTGAAACGCTGAGCCCATTTGGGAACAGTTGCCTGAAGGTTTCTTCCTTTCCCGGCTGGATCTGGGTGGCAGGGATTTACCTACACCCCTGGTGGCAGCAGCTGCAGCTCTCCCTGAGCCCCAGCCGCCTGCAGGCAGGGAAGCAACAGCTACTTCTTTGCACCAGACCCATGCAGAGACAGCATTGAGTTTTCCAAAAAGACCTTAGGAGCGGGATCCTGCTGAAGAAGATGAATATTTTGGGGCCGGAGCAGCAGCAGGGGCGTAAAACCAGCATGGCTCCAGGTTACACCAGCCTGACTTGGCCCTGCTGGGATGGAGGTGGCTGATGAGTTTCTCTGCTGCCTCCCACCCTGCTGTCCCAGGGGACATGCTGCTCCTGCCCTGCAGCCGGGGGGAAGAAACCAGTTCCTGACTCTTTTAGCAACTGCAAGTATCGGGTTTGGTTTCCTTTGATTCCTGGCGTTTGGTTTGCTCTCCTACTTCATAAATATTCAACCTCCAGACGCTTGAAAAAGCGCCTGTGAATCCACCCCCCAGCACGTCAGTGGGAGCAGCGCCCGCGGCCCCATCCCGCCAGGATCCGTCCCCATGGCTAACACACGGGAGAGAGCCCATGGCCAAAGCCAACAGCTCATAAACAAGCCCCGCACCAAAACGTGCTCCCCCAGTGTGCGGGTACCAGGCGCGTGATGCAAAACAGCTTAAGGGGGGTGCGGGCCAGGAACCGATGCCCTAAACCACAGGGGTGGCTCCGGAGAGTGATGGGGATGCAGCTGCTCCATGGGAATTGGGGTTTCATGTGTGCTTGCTGCGCCGAGCACGCTGGGATGCTATGCACTGCCTGCTCCCTCCCAGCCTGCTGTCCAAGGGCAAAACCCAAGGGGTTCCCCGGAGCCCAGCGGGTGATGGGGTTAGAGCGAGGCTTTTTGCAGGGGAGCCTGATGTTTCCCTGCTCCCTTTCCCCCACAGATAGAGGCAGAATTACAGATCCCGTGTGCCCACTTGACCTGTCGCCGGCTGGGGACGCACACCTGCACTGCCAGCATGCGCCAAATCTGCAAAGCTCCAGGCTGCTGGACACCCCCTCACTGATGGCTTAGCCAGGGATGGAGGGACAGCGATGGAAGAAAGATGGGAGAGAGTTCCCTTTTCGGCAGGTCAATGCCCCGGTGAGGTCAGCACCGAGGACAGGCAGCAGCTTCGGGGCGAGGGGTGGCAGGAGGGTGCGGAGCCAGGGTGCACAGCAGCCCCACAGCCCCCCCTCAGCCCATGCAATCCTGCAAACCCCAGCTCCTGCTTAGCTTTCCCGTTTCTTGCCAAAATCACTCCAGAGCATGTCAGCACGCTGTCATGTAAGGAATCTCATTTCAGAGAGGCTTTTTCTTTCTCTCTCTCTTTTCCCCTTTAGATACAAACCAGACACAGCTACGTTTTATTGGGTGTGAGGGCAGGGCTACCCGCATCCGGCCTTCCTCTGCTCCCTCCCCAAAATGATGCCGGAGTGGATTTGGAGGGCTTGGGCTGTTTGTTTAGGATACTTTTTGCTGCACATGCAGGGACCATCCGCACACAGGAACTTGTGTGCAGGCTCCCCCCGGCCCGAGCTGTGGCGGTCTCGCATGGAAACCATGGGAGAAACAGCAAAATTGACCCGTGAGGTGGCTTTTGGGGCTGCCCGCCGGGCCCCGGGGCTGGGCAAGCCTTAGAGTAGGGGGATGCTGCTTCTTCCCTCCGCTGCATCGTTATTTTGAGGACTGACACCCCGTCCCCAGAGGAGCACTGCTCCTCCATAAAGCCCCTGGGAGGTGCTTGCACCCTCCTCTCTTAACCCCCATCACTCCAAAACCCCTCAGCGAGGCCGCAGTCCCGGCACATTCCTCCCCCTCTTATTCCAGGTGACTGCGCAGACCCCAGAGCCCTTTACCTGCCTGACCCCAGAGCTCAGCTCCCGTGCTCTGGGGACGGACAGCAACAGACAAGTCCCGGCCTGGATTCCCAGTGCCCTCCTCAGCCCCCCTCGTCCCCCCACACCCCAGCCCCACAGCAAAATGGGGATTTCCTTTCTCCAAATAACTCCCCATGTTTCTGGATGCCCAGGGGAGGCAGGGAGCAGCTCCCCTTGGCCGCACATGCAGATCAGCAAGATAATTAATTGGTTGGGGTGGTATTTATGGGCATGGGGGTAATTTCACTGATGTTGTGCTGATTTTAGCACTGCTCCATGCCCAGGGCTGGCTGCCACCAGTGCCATTTTCTGAGACCAGGTGGGATCAGGGCTCCCAGCTTAGCCCCGCACCTTCGTGCCAAGATGGAAAATCCCCGGGTGGTGCCGGTGGCTCAACACAGGGGAAGTCAGGCTCTGCGATGCCAGTGATTCTCCCTGGTGCTTTTTGCATGCTGTCACATCTGTGATGGGGCAGAGGCTCCCCAGCAGTGCAAACACCTCCACAAAGACCTGTGTTCTCCAGGCATGCCCCACCCACCTTGCCCTATCGCACCACCACCTCGGGACCAGTAGTCTCTAGCCCCCAAGAAATGACTTGCCTGAGTGAGACTTGCTGGGATGGAAAGTATTTGGGATGTCCAGTGGATCCGGGAATGGGAAGTCAGAACATCTCCCCAACCCCTTCCCCACCACTGCCTTCAGTGGGCCACACAAGGCAGGGAATCGCCAGGTCTGACCCCATGCAGACATCAGGAAATGTATTTTCTTAGGAGGTTTTTCCTGCTTTGCTGTTATTCTTTCACTCCTCACCTCCTGCTCCTCTCGCTGCCGAGGAGCCGCCGTCCACCCGTGCGCTGTGAGCCCCGCTGCCAGGCGCAGCCTGCTTTGCACACTTGATGTCAACCTTCCTTTCTGAGATGCTTGGTCTGGGAAGCAAGAATAATCTGCTTAGGTCAGTGAAGGATTAAAACCTTCTCTTGGTCTTTTGAGCTGTCCACCTGCAGCCCCACAAAGGGGGTTTTGGAGCCAGGGGCTCTATCCAGCCGTACAGAATTTGCCTAGAAAGGGCTGTGAGAGCTGGTGAGCCGTGATGCCCCTGTGACAGAGGCACAGCACTGAGAGGCTCCGGTCCCGGCTGGCCCCGCTGCTCTGTCTGCTTCTGCACAGGGATAGCTGCCCTGCTGCCTGGCCATGAGGGAGCTGGGGCTTCCCAGGAGAGCTCAGCCCCACAGCCAAGCCAAGGGTGCTGAAATCAAATGGGGGCTTTGAAAGGCTGCAAGTGCTGATGCTCCCAGGAGGTGCCCCAAATCCCAACCGAGCTCCCTTCCAGTCCTGCTCATAGCCTGTGCTGTGCCAGCTGGGACAGGGACCTCTGTCCCCATCACTGCCTGGGACCAGAGAGGTCATGGACGGCGAGTCCACAGAGACCTGGAACATGGTTGGTGTCTCCGATTTTACCTGTGGTAACCTGGGAGTAGCTTTTGCCTCTTCCTCTAGGTTTAAAGCTCATTCTTACAATATATTGCAGCCTTCATCATTCAAGACACATGTTCTGGGGAACATTTTTGGATGCAAAGACTGTTGCACTCAGTGAAGCATCCTGCCAGAAATGCCAGGCCTGGACCTGCTCCCTGCCAGGTGTGGTCCTGAGTGCCCCCCGGAACAAGGGGGAGCTGAGGCAGCACATCCTCTCTGCACAGCATCCAGCACCTCTGCTCTCTCCTGTGCTCCTGCATCAGCCTAGCCATCCCTGACCTCACCTCTCCCCATCTGCAGCACTGGCCAAAGGTGTCCTGAGCAGGTTCTGCATCCCCAGGGAGGGAACAATCCCCTCTCCAGGGGGCCCTGGCCCATATGGAGCACAGCTTTGCAAATGCACAAGAATTTGTTCAAGAGTTCACTGAAGTTTAAAGTGAGAGCTTGTCTCAGATGCACCCTCTGTGATGCTTTTCCATCCTAACTCGCATCAAATCATCGCTGGACATTTATTGTTTCTGGGCATGCTCCAGTTCCTCCAGGAGACAGCAATCAGAGGGCCCCTCACCTCCTTTTTCTCCTGCCATCCCCAGGCTCAGCCCCATCCCCCCTAGTTTCCATCCCTCAAAGCCTCCAAACTCAACACCCCCAAAACACCCACCAGGAGCTGGGCTGGATCAAGCCCCAGAAGGGTGAGGGCTCTGCATGCACCCGGGGCAGCCGGTCCAGACCGTGGAGCTCATTCTGGATGGTGGTAACAAGAGGGTAAGCGGTATGGGAAGGGCTGGCTGGGAACAGAGCACTGCAATCCGGGGAGACAGAGGAGGTGAGGAGATGCTGGAGGATGCCAGGATCCCTGCCGACCGGTGGTTGATGCTCCCTGCTGCAATTTGAAAGCTGCTGCAGCCTCAGGATAAGGTTTCCAGTACAAACACTTGGAGGTTTTCACTCCAAGTTTATGTTCCAAGACTAATTTCTCAATGTTCATTTAGGGAGTCTGCCTTTCTGTGGGTGTAAATTGGTGTACCTCCACTGCCTTGGAGAGGCCTGCACTGATTTATATCAGCTGAGATGCTGACCCCAAATTTGCAGTTTGCACAAATGTTCCTGCCAATAAAACTGTTATTTAAAGTATTCACAGAAAGTGAACCCAGGAGGCATGTGAACATGGTCCAAACAAATCTAATTAAAGCTTTCATCCAGAAAATTCTTCCTTGCTATAGAACAAGAATCCATACATTAATACTTGTCCTCACTTCACTGGGGCTAAAAAACTCAGTTTGGAGGCCCAGGGTAACTGATATTTGTGCCGGGCTGAGCACTCACAAACCCTGCCGGCTCCAGGACACCTCGTAGCTCCTTTGGTCTCCCCCTGTATCCCCATCCTTACAGTATCTTTCTGGATGGCTCTTAGCTTTGTAAAGAAGCTCACTGCTTAATTCAGACCGGTCCAGCCAGGCTGCAGTAGAGCAGAGCCACATGCTGCTGGCTGTGCTGGGGAAACAACCATCCCGGCAGGGGCTGACGGGAGCCGGGGAGGACAGAGGTGGCGGCATCAGAGGAACTTGGGTGCCACCAGCTTGCAGAAACATGGTAGAGCTGATCCAGCTGCTGTATCTCAGCTGGCCCAGTGGTTGGGGTGCTGGCTTGGTGATGTGAATTCAAGCCCTTTCTTTGGGCAGGTCCTGTCTGATTTTAATCACTGATCACTTGATCCGCACAAACTATCACAGTAAGCCTGCTCAGGAGGAGCTAAGCCAGCCCTGGCAGCAGCATTTCACAAGGCTCCGTGTTACCCACGTACTCCCCAGGAAAATGGCTGCATAAATACAGACACATCATGGCCAGTGCAGGCGCAGCATCCATGACAAGCATCACTGTTTTACTGCCTCAGTATCTAAACTATTAATGGTGCCGGTACATGAACCCTCTCGCCTTTCAGCGCCTGCACAGCCACCCTCACCTGCCACCCCAGCCCATGCTGCTGAGAGACAAAAATCCACCAGCAGCCTTGCTGACAGATGAAATATTTCTCCCCTGGCTTGGAAAACAGATGGGTAGAGACTCCCTTCCCCTCTTCCAGTGCTACCATGGAGGGGCTAAAACAAGCTGTGAGCTCAGCAAGGGACAAGACATGGCAGGGACTGCGTTTGCATCAAACTCAGCAGGACCAGGGCACACAGCAAGGGCAGGGAGAACCTGCTGCAGCTGCTGGATATCCCACAGGGTATGGGCATGCATTGGCCCGAGTCCCAGGCTGGGCTTTTTTCTAAGAGCATCGCCCCCAGGCTTGATTCTCACATCACAGCGATGGGGCAGCCTATGGGGATGCTGTACTGGTGCATCTCAAGGTCACAAGTGGAAGCCAAGGACCAGGTCTGCAGGAGGCATCTCTGGCCCACTGAAGTCCAAGGACTGGGGGCACAAAATCCCTTGCTGGTCTAGTCTAGTCACATTTTCTCTACTCCTTCTTTCTGTCTTTTTCTCCTTCTTTTTAGCTGACATTAAGTAGGAATCACCCCATCACGCATCTTTTTCTTCACTGCCTCTCCAAGAAGCTAAACACCCAAATCCAAACCCCCTGAGCCACCTTCATTTCATCTGCCCTCCCAAAGCCCCGTGTTTTTCTGCAGGATTCCAGCAAGATGGCCCTGCAGGCGTTTTCCAAGACAGGAGAAACTTCAGACAGCAACAAAAATGTGTAGAATTTGGCCTATTCTGTTCCCTTACCTTTTGGTGACCTCCAGGGAGCTTTAGTCAGGCAGTGTCTTCCCTCGCTCCCTGGCGTGCCCCAGACCAGCTCCTGCCAGCCCAGCCCAGGCTGCCTGCTGAGGAGCAAGCCACAGAAATGGAAAAAGAGAAAGAATGAGACAGGTGGGGAGAAAAAGGTGAGTTGACTGCTAATGTGAGAATTATTTCCATGCACATTCCTTGTGCAACCAAATAGCTGGAGCAAGATCTTTTAGTGCAAGGTGTGCTCCTCATCCCCGCTCCCACCCCACCTGGCCCAGGGCTCCGCATGGGCCCTTGTGAGATGCACCAAGACGGGCATTACTGACAAGTCTGTGGTGGGAGCCAGAAGCCTCACACTCTCCAGGGCCACAAGTTGTTGCTCTTTGGGCATGCACAGCTGCTGAGGGAGTCTGGCTGCTCAAGGGGATTCCTAAGTTCTAGGTTTGCAATCACTGTATTCACCTAGGAGGTTTTGGCCACCGTACAGCTGGAGAAATCCAAGATAAGGTCTGAAACAGAAAGGACTGACCTCAGTGGTACCTCGTTATCCCAGCCCTTTCCTCCATCCCATTGCCAAGGAATTGCCCAAGGGCGCAGACATCCTTCTTCCCTGCAGGGAACCAGGCCTGGATATCACAGGACAAAAAACTTGTCTCCTGTCACTGAGCCAGAGAGCAGTGCTGCGGAGAGGGAACTGCTCCTTCTGCAGCACCAGGGCTGATAGCCAAACCTACTGCTGCAGCTCACCAGGAAAATCCAGTATTTGGAGCAGGGGATAAAAAAAAGTTAAGGGATATCTTGCGTGTGGCATTGCAGAAGGAGGCCGGGGCAACAGAAACTGCCCAGACATGGAGGATGCTCTTCCTCCAAGTCTCTAGCCAGGGAAGCAGCCTGCTTTTGCCCAGACACCATGGATTTCATGATGTGTCTGAGAGGAGCAACAAGCATCCCTCAGGATGGCCCACTGAGTCGTGGCTGGTCTGTCTGGGGATGAGGTCTCCGAGGGGTGCAAAGGCCAGGGCAGGGCCATCTGAGGGATGGATGCTCGCGGAACAGATTTCATTGCATTCCCACCCTGGCCATGACTTTAACCTTGACCTGGAGGGCTCGTACAGCAGGAGCCAGTTCATTCCCTGTGCTCAGCCTGAGGGACAGGGTACACTATAAAAGGGTCGCTCAAAGCCACTCAGGGGGCTTTGGGGGACACCTGCATTGCCTGCACGTGCCACAGCTGCCCAGCACCGCCAAGCACTCTGCTGGGCTCCCCCAGACAAGCAGGAAGCACAGCAGGACACACACACACTGCCATCTCCTCTGTGAGACTGTTTTACAAGCATGGCAGATGAAATGAAAGAGCAGGAGAGCTGTAAACAAGCTGATTTGAGTGTCTCCCTGGGGCCTTGTCAAGTCAGCTTCAGCTCCAGTCAACACCTCTCACATCAGCCAGAGCCCAGCCCCACCAGGCTGCCCTGAGGGACCAGTGTGCTAATGGCTTTCAGGTGCTCCAGCAAGGCATGGAGGAAGAGCACAGGGAAGGCTCTCCCTCCTTCCCACCCTTGTCCCTCATGAAGTCCCCTCAGCTGGCTCCTGGCTCCGTTCTCGAGCATACATTTCACTGCGTGGTGGTGATTTCTAGGCTACCCAGCATGCATTTCTAAGGAATGGTTCTTCCTACAGTGGAAAAATATTCTTTCAACCCAAAATTAAAGATTAGATCAGGGCCAAAAGCAAACAAAAGAGCATGAAGAGCGCCTGTCAAAATCAACTGAGCTTTTTAATAGACTTCCAGAGATCGTTTCCTGCCCAGGTCTCTTCTCCCCTGCTCCCCTTGTTTCCCTCCCCTTTCCCCGCTTGAGCTGAGCCTCCCACCTGTTTCTAACCCAAAAGCTCCTGTGCCACATTTCCCAGCAGAAGTGATGAGGAATTCAATGGAAAAAGTAGAAGGTCAGGATGGAGCCATGCCAGGGCTGCAGAACACAGCTACAGCTGGGAATGGACTTCCAGAAAATGTCCATCCTTCCCGGTGACAATCCTCAGATGTCCTAGAGATGATACACTGAATGCAGCTTGCCAAGGAGGAGGAGTCCTCACTGCAGCTTGGGAGCCCAAGCATCATGGAAGAAGCAATGGCAACCCCAAGCCATCGCAAGCGGGAAAAGCGAGAACCTGGTTTGCAAGTGCAAAGGAGCAGGAAATTAGGTAGACAATTAGGTAGGCAAGCATCCGATCTGTGACAAAGTGGGCCACCGACACATCAGACAGGCAATGAAACAAAGAGCCAGTGATGAACCCGGCAAGCCACCGTACAGCCAGCAGCAGATGTGTTCAATTAGCCCAAGAGCCAATATCCAACCAAACACCAACCTAGCCAGCAAAAAACAGACAATAGACTACTTGTTCCATCAAACAGCTGAGTTAATAGCAAAAACGTGCGGGGAGTGAGTGAGCAGCCAAAAACCCACGCCAGCCACTCAATAAGTCAATTAACCAAAGACCCACATAATCAACCACTTAAGTAGAGCTGAGCAAATAACTCACAATGAGTTATTTATCCATTGAATTTAGTGTCTAGTTTTGCTTGGGCCATCTCTGTGAGCACATGTCAAGTCCCTTCAATTGATTTTCAATTAATCTCATTTTGGCTGGTTTACTCTGTGCATGGCTGGCCAAAAGTTAACATTTGAACTGCACTCATTAGCTGTGATTGCCCAGGAAGATTACATGTTGCTCTCTAGTCTCAGATTAGATAAGCACAGTTTTGCCAGTGAATCTCAGTCCCCAAAATGCTCGAACAAGACTGCCGTTAAGCAGCCAGGACACGGTGATCACATTATTCAAAGAAAGAGCTCAACAAGCTGTTACTGAGCACTTATCCAAGAAGTTCAACTAAATAGTCCCACAGGAACAAGGCTAGTGATGCTGCTCAAACAAGATTGGGGAATTGGAGGGTTTGGGTTTAGTCCCCTAAGGTTGGGTCCCATTTCTGGGGATCTTCTCCATCACTGCAGGACAGTTGCTGAAAACATAGGTCCATGAGCAGGCAAGGATGGGCCAGCTCTGCAACTACAGCCCCTTGTCTGGGGGGGGTCCTCGGACCATGCCTGGGGTATTGCAGTAGCTTTTGCGGGGCCTCCCAGCAGAGCTCAGCTCCTGATTTATTGTCAGTTCGAGAAGTGCCTCCATGGTGGCAAGCTCAGGGACACAGCCAGGCCAGCTCTTTCTGGCAAGGGCTGGGACATGCAAGGCTCTGATTGCATCTGGGTGCTCCAGGCATCACCAGAGCATTAAAATAACAGCCACACCACACTGAAAAACCCAAACACCTGGCTGGGAGCTTCTCAGAGGAGAGGCTGTGTTCCTCATCCCACAAGCCTTTGAGGAAAGGGCTGCATGGTGGCATGGAGTCCAGGGCTGCTGTTGTCCTCCTTCTGGTGCAGAAATGCCTCCTTCCTCTGCCCCACACCAGGCTCTTTCACTTGCAACCGAGAGACCACAGGTCTTCTCATGCAGATGGTCAAACACAAGGCCAGGCAAAGCCCTTGGTCCTGTGGAGCCATGCCACAGCAGGATTTGGCCCATGCAATGGCTCACACTGCACTTCACGGAGCCAGATACTACCAAACCATGGCCATTTCTACATCAATGCTATGGACGATGGGGAAGGTACCATTCCTGGCCTTCTTCACCCCAGTTGGCCACGAAAAGAAACAGACCAGGCAGACGGGGCTAGCTCCGAGCATGGCCCCACACAGCTAAGGGAGCTTTACATCCCTCTCCTCCCGGGGCTGCCGCGAGTGCTTTGCATTTGGCGCTGGCCGGGGAAAAGGCATGTGCTGCCGGCTCAGCGCTGCCAAACCACACTGTCAACTGCTTCGCTGCTGCCTGTGAATCTTAATCCTGCAGGCAATATATAACCAGCAGGAACTACACCATCTTTGAAGTGCAAAGTGGAATATCAGAGGAACGCTGCTATCTCTGCCTCTCCAAGAGGCAGTCGCAGGGACTGTCAGAGACTAGGACTAATAGTACTTAGCTCACTTCAGCAGCCAGCTGACTCAAATGATCCTTACATGCCCTTATGTCCTAATGAATCGCATCTGATTTTTTGCCCAGCTCCTCGAGCATGGAGCAGCAGCACAGCTCAGACCTTGCTGCTCTCATACTCAGAGGGCTGTGCAAGAAATCACCACCCTTATTACCCTTGCAAATCCATCCTGTGTTTTTAATCTAGACGGCATCTCCTACAGCTCCCACTGCAGATTCGGGGTTGAGCTCGACTTTCAAAGAGAATTGACCTCTCGAAAGCCAAGCTCGGCTGTGAGCATCGAGCTTCAGCTTCAAGACCAAACAAAACCCACTGATTTCACATTATTTCCATGCAAAGCTATAAATCAGCTCAGGCTTGGCTTGACTCTAGGCCAAGGCTTGACTGAAAGGTTCATGAACCTTAAGGAATCTTTTGACAAGCTCTGTCCGAGATTCAAATTTGTAATGAAACCCCAAAACAGTGAAGCTCTGCTAGTTTCACATAATTTCAGGTTTTGTTGTGAACATTTCATGCAGCTCTGGGGACATAGTTACACCAGCATAAACCCAGTTACTCCTTAAAAATCAATAGAGCTGGCCTGGATTTATGCCGGTGTAAGAGCAATCAACCCAGCCCAGAAAAAGTTATTTTTATTCCTTGCCTTCTGTTTTGCTAGAATTCACCCAATAAAAGTTCCCAGCCCGAGTCCAGACTGTAGAAATGCAAATGCTAGTAGAGCATAAACCCCAGTGTGTGTCTGGTGGAATTCGTGTAAATCAACAGGGGTTACTCCAGCTGCGCAAGGCTGCTTGTCTCATGTGTGAGTTGATCAAGCTCAATGAAAACCAGCAAGAACCTAAGGACCCCCCTTCCCCATCCAAATCTGCCAGTGCCCTGAGGGGCTTCTGTGAGAAGAGACATTTAACGGGCTGTTGCCCTAAGCGGTGACTGTTTCTGAAGGGCAGAAAAATCACCGTGCCCCATCAGACTAACCTCAGGACAGAGGTTCCCGCAGCCCCGAGAGCTGGCTCCTGCTCCCCAAGTGTGGTGCCGGGCTCTCAGCAGGTCGGTCAGGCTTATTCCCACTGATTTTTCACAGAGCCCCAGATCTAATAAGGCAAACTGAGTTTGTGCTCTGGAAGAAAAATGGTGTGGGGCTCAGGGGATGCTGTCCTCCACCCTCGCTCTAATTTTATAGCATATCTTCAGTGGTGGGTCAACATCAAATTGCTCCAAATGGGAGAACTGATGCGAGGTGCTGGGCCAAAGCCCATTTAAGCTCCTTCCTGTCCCAGCACAGGAACCCACCTCTGCAGGTTCAGCTGGATGGCTGCTGGCATAAGGTACTTCTGCTCCTCTGCTCCCTGGCCTCCTGCTTGCAAAACAGAGAAATCCTGGGGTCTAAAACCTTGTGCACAAACAGAGCAGAGCATAGCAGCCAGGTGGTGAGCTTCATTGCCCCGCAGTAACATCAGCCCTTTCAACAGAGCCGCTCCGGATGCGTGCTGCAGCAGCGTTTGGCCTGGCACCAGTTCCTGCTCCTTCCTATGCCAAGCGTTTCCCGCAGTAAGACAGCAAACAGCAGGAATTCCCTGTATTTGCTTATTTTAAAAAGTTTCTTATTGCAAAGGTTTAAGACCTGGCAGGAAGCTGGAGCTGTTTGTTTACCCAGGGGCTCGCAGCAGCCCCAGAGGTGTAATGCAAGGAAGCACTCCTGCTTGCCTGTTCCCCATCTGCACCCCAGTCCTTCCCAAAGGCTGGCAGGCAGCTCTCCTTTCACAGCTCATTTTAGTACCCAGAAAGCCACTGGCTTTCCTAGACTAATCTCAGCCTGCCAGATCCTCCTGCCCTTGTTTTAATCCCACACCCGCTCCCAAGGGCTAAGGTACTTTGATGCATGCTCCCTTCCACGCCTTGGGAAGGGAGGTCCTAGAAGGCAGCCAGGCCATCACTTTGGCAGTCATCATCATCCTACAGTACTGCTGGGAAGCTCTCTTGGCCCTCTGCCTTCCCTGCTAGGCGCTTCAGAGGTGTTAAGAGGGAATTCCTCTCTCCCTGGCAGCATCTTGCTGACCCTTCAGTGCAGAAGCACTGAGATTTAAGTGTTTGTCCACATAAGAAAATCCATCATTGATTTGCTGCCCCTTAATCTGAATAAGTAACAGTGCCCATCTCAGAGGGGTTTGGTGGGTAATCAAGCGGGACTTTGGGTGCTGGTTGTGCCAGGCTGGCTCCCTCCCACATGCCCTGGGCAGGCTTGGAGCAGGGTTTTGGAAGGGCTTCCTGCAGTGACCCTCTGTGCTGGGTGCGGGGCTCATTCCCACAAACACCGGGTTGTCCCATGGCCGTGTTTCCCAAGATATGGCCTTTATATTCCTGGGGATGCTGCTGGGGTGAAGGGATCAACATTGCTGAGGGTCTGGTGTTCCCAGCCATCTTGGCCACGTGCTGAAGGCACAACACAAGGAGTCAGACACCTCCTGAGAGCACAAGACCAAGTCTCCTGTGGCCTTGCAGCACCTGCCCAGCAAGTCCAGCATATGCCTTAATGCACAGGCATAGCTTACTTCTCATGTCAGTGGTATCACTCCATCATGGTTTAACCCCAGCTGGTGACTAAGCACCACACAGCTGCTCGCTCACTCCCCCCGAGTCCGAAGGGTAAAAAAAGTGAGAAAACTTGTGGGTTGAGATCAAGACAGTTTAACAGGTAAAGCAAAAGCCACGCACACAAGCAAAGCAAACCAAGGAATTCATTCACTCCTCCCCATCGGCAGGCAGGTGTTCAGCCATCTCCAGGAAAGCAGGGCTCCATCATGCCTAACGGTGACTTGGGAAGACAAACACCATCACTCCACACGTCCCCCCCTTCCTTCTTCCCCCAGCTTTCTATGCTGAGCATGACACCATATGGTGGGGAATATCCCTTTGGCTATATCCCCTCCCAGCTTCTTGTGCCCCCCCAGCCTGCTCGCTGGTGGGGTGAGGAGCAGAAAAGGCCTTGACTCTGTGTCAGCACTGCTCAGCAATAACAAAAACATCCCTGTGTTATCAACACTGTTTCCAGCACAAATCCAAAACACAGCCCCACACTAGCTACGACGAAGAAAATTAACTCTATCCCAGCCAAAACCAGGACACACTCCAACACATAATCCCAACCAGTGTGGTACTTGTCTGCTGTCCATTTTGGAGCTTCCCTTTGGGAAGCAGGAGAAGACCTGCTGCACTAACAAAGATAAGATTCCAAACCTCAGATGCCAACTTGAGCTTTAAAGGAGCTTGGTCCTACATCTGAACCAGTCTTTAAGTAGACAGGAACCTTAATGTTAAAGGGTACCACCTTATTTATCTTTAATACTGTTACTCATTTGTACTTACATTACAGTTTTCAGCAAAAAGACACAACAGTAGAAAAAATATTAGCTCTTGTCCTACCAGGAATGGAAGTCCAGGAGCAAGACGAGTGATCAGGGAAGAAGCCGCACTGTTGCCAGGGAGTAACAAGAGAAGGACTGGGGCAGAGGATGAGCGAGGAGCCAAGGGTGACGGCAGCACAGGGAGTACCTGCACTGATGGGGTGTAACCCTGCAGGCACCGAACACAGCAGGTAGAGCTGGGTGCTGGTAACAGGGCACACTGAGAGACCCAGGGAGTGATGAGCCACGTTCAAGGCCCATACCAGGGAGCTCAGTCAGGAGCAAAAGCAGCCAGAAAGAGGACTGGAGATGACCTTTAGCACGTGGCCAAGGTCCACCCAGAAGCCAGAGCAAGAGGCACACCTCCAGCCCAGGCAGGAGAGGAGTCCCCTGGGGCTGAGCTTAAATAGAGCCCAGGGTCCACGGGCAGGGGTGTGGGTGGGGTCTCAGGTGAGGCTGGTCGGGGCAATTGATGTGCATTAAGGTGCACCTGAAGGTGCTTCAGGGCAGCTGGCAGACACGGGTGCAATACTGCGGTACTGAGGGGAGGCTAGCCCAGATGTCTAGAGGTGCCAGGTATTTGAAGGTCCCTCTCCCCCTCCCTGTCGATAGCACAGAAGAAAATCAGAGTTTCCAGCATTCGCCCAGCTTCTTCTCAGGGCTGTGAACTGGTGTGGGGAAGGTGGTTTCACAGCTCGGCTGTCGGCAGGGAGCAAGGCCAGCCTCGCTCCCCGGCAGCAACGCCGAGCATCCGCCGCAGCAGGCCAGGGTTCCCCCAGCAGCGATTCTGGCAGGAACCTGGACCAGCGATCCCTGAATTCAAGGGAGGGACTGTGGGTTGAATGCCTTGCAGCAGACACCAGGATTTGGCCCCTGAGCGCTACGCACAAGGGGAGAGAGCCCACTGGGGAATACAGAGTTATTCAAATTGGATGCGAGCTACATTTTATCTTACTGGAGTGGGTCTGGAGGTGATGTAATCACTCAGTGTGCTTGTACGTTTGGGATCAGGATGAGATACTGTTTATCATGAGCTGACAAGTCAAGGAAGGATGCAAGAAAATGATCTGGGACTTCCCATGCAGGACTTGCTGGAGCTGCGAACCGGGGGAGACGTGACTGGAAGCCGTAAGGATTAATGGCCCCTCTGCTGCTGTACAAGGCGCGAATGAATGAAATTCTGTTCCCCTTACAAAGGAATGCCATTAGTTCAAGGGGAGATAGTCCAAATTTTTCTTCAGTGCGATGAAAGCAGAATTTGGCCCTTGATATTGCACAGAAAACGCCTGTCTAGCAAGTTTTGAGGTGCTTCTTTCCATTTCTCTTTTGATTTGATTGCATTTTCTTCTGTAGAAACATTTTTTTCCAGTAAATGCAGAGAGAAAGGAATAGAGAGAGATAGGCAGGCAGGCAAATAGAGGCACTGGCGGTGAGGAGGGAAGGAAAAATGACTGAGCAGAAGCAAGTGTGCCTGGGACACAGGGAGCTTCTCCCCCCCGGGCAGTGGGGGGAGATGCTGAGGTGCGAGGGGTGAAAAGCCCAGGGGGTGGGAGGTTTCCGGCACCTTTGTCGCCTCTTTGGCTGGAATTCATAAGTAAATACAGAGTTGACTGAAACTGCTTCTGCTTGCCAGCAGCCCCTCTTCGGCGCTTGGTGGAATTTGGGGCGGGAGGGGGCCAGGTGGGGTCCGTGTTTGCTCACATTCCTCTTCGTGTGCCAGTTTTGGGATGCTGGTGCAAAGCAGGGGACGGCGGTGGGGCGGTGTGTGTGGCCGGGAGGAGCGACGGGCTCCCTTGGCTTCTGGTGGCTTCATGCCCTGGTAGCTGGTCTGGGAGGGGGAGGAGATGCTGCACAGGTGATGGGGAATAGAGTGCAGGGGCAGGGTTTTGTAGTGCGGAGGACCAGGCGGGTGAGCTGGGAGGGCTGGGGCTGACACTGGAAGCTGGGCAGGGATGGGAGCACCAGCAGATGAGGCTGTGCCATCTCCTGGCAAGGCACCAGGTCCACGGGGAGCACGAGGAAGCACTGCTCTCGCTGAAATCCTGTGGGCACACTAATGCGATGGGTCCTCCGCCCCACACGTGCCTGGTTCCAAGCAGATGAGCATCCAGGAGGGACAACATGGCACACGGCCGCCCACCAGCCCAGCTGCACCCAGCCCCTCTCCTCTGGGCTGTGGTCCCACCAAGTTTCCAGCTGTGGGGTGCTCTGGGACCCCGCCAGAATACACTTCATGGGCTATTTCCACTCAGGCTCTCTAACCTGCGGCTTTGCTATCCATCACAGGAGGGAGCTTCACCTAGTTCCCTAAATGAAGCCAGCGGTGCCTTTTCTTACGGAGCAGCTGAGACGGAGCCACTTTGCTGTGTGTCACCCAGAACAGTGGCAGGCTGAGCTCTCTGCCAAGCTCCACCGCCTACCATGTAGCATCACGTTTGCCACCCATGTCCTGCTTGGAGCTTCTCCGCACTGGCAGGACGCGGTGGTGCGACAATCTACAAGCAGAAGCAGCAGATGTTTGTTTAAAAAAAAAAAAAAAAAGGCAATAATCCAGAATTTTGCTGATATAAACACAATACCAGTACTGAATACAACTGAAGGAAGACAAAAACATCCCAAAGACATAAAACACCAGGCCCCTTGGAGAACCTCCAGGCTACATGCACTGAACTCCATCAGCCTTGGAGAAATGAGTGCTTAACCCCTTTTCAATCTCTTTGGCAGTCCAGCCCTTGAAGATTTATAGCGGACTCTGTTTGAATGAGGGATCTTCCTTAACATGTCCTGCTCCTTTAATTATGGGTGAGAAAACTAACAGCCGCCCTGCAGACACCCGTCTGACCGTCCCATTCCCCTCCCCGTGGGATGCGTGGCCCCTTCCTTGCCGTCAGTCCCCACCGCCTCCGCAGCCCCGCCGACACCTCAGGGCCCTGCCGCGGCACCAGGGATGCCTGTCCGCCAAACACCCGGCGCTCAGATACTCACTGGTCCCCACGAGCCGTGCCAGCAGCCGGCGTATCCCTGGGATGCTCTTTTAGGAGGTGGGTGCCCTGCTGCTGTCCTCCCCTGCCTGCAGCGGTGACCCACCGCCGGGTGCAGGAGCTGGTACGAGCTGGCGAGGGCAGGGCAGGCAGCACGACCAAGCGGCCTTGCAAATTCCTCTCTGCCAGCGCCGCTCATTCCCAAGCCCTAATTACGGCGGTGCTGCAGGGACCAGCCTGGCGCGGCTGGATCCCGGGGTCAGGCCAGGCTCCGAGGGCCAGCCACGCTCCAAAGACAGCGCTGATGTATTTTGACAGGACTTAAGGACACCTGCTACTTTCGGAGATTTTTCTCTTTTGCTAGTGAGCTTTCAAACAAGCGTGTGTGTGTTGACAGGGGCAGATATCACTGGAGGGTGTTGAGGAAGGAGCAGGAGGGAAATCTCCGGAGAACGTGTCAGGAAGGATTTTTCTCGGCTGCTCACCCTACAGTGAGCGGTGGGCACCAAGGAACCGGCTTCCCTTGGACCTAGCTCACGTGTGCTAGCTTTGGTTATGAGGCCTTACCATATTCTTTTTAACGACACTTTAAAGCCAATTAATAGCTTTAATTTATGGAGACCACACACATGCCCAACCCTTGTATTTTTGCTGGATGGCTTCCACCTTGGAAACTTTCTTGGCTTTCTGTCCATCCCCAGGATGTTTCCAGGACTCCACCTTCCCCTGCCCAGCCCTGCGGCCTCGGGGGAGCCGAGAGGATTCACAGCCAAAACGTCAAGAGGGAAACCGAGCTACCAACCTTTCCCATCCGTCGGAAACATCTCAAGCTGAGCAGACCATGCGCTCCAGGTGCGGGAGGGGGACTGTGTTAACTCATGAAATAAAAAGAGTCAAAGCGTGTTCTGCTCCGTGGGTGCAATACAGAGAAGGATGAACTACTTCTGTGCCAGTGCCAAGCCTCGTGGGCTGCAGCTGAGACACTGCACGCCAATAGATCTGGCAGTCTTGATGGATTTGCTCCAAGCAGGCATCGGAAAGCAAAACCAATGCTGTATACTCATTTTATCAGCTCCGTTAATCACCCTCTGTCCTCTCTCCACCTTCTGTCCTGGTTTCTGTAGCCTCCCCACCTAAGGGACTGCCAGCCCAGTAACCACTGAGGCCAGACTTGACTATCCCAGCCGTAGTTCTGCTGGGCGCATCATCGGAGCGACATTGCAGGGTCCCTGCTGCACAGCGGGCAGGGAGGGCAGATCTGAGCTTCACCTGCCTGTGCAGGAGCTGGGCCTGGGAGATCAGCTGCCTGCTTTGGCATGGGCAGGTCCTTGGTGGGAGTGACTGGGAGCCCAGTGAGGGCCGAAAGGTGTTTTTCAGCCTGGGAGCCACCATCTCACCCCACACGGTGTTACAGTGCAGAGCTCCCTCTGTAAAGTGCCTGGTGGAGTGTTTTGCAGCCCGTGGGAAATGAAGGCTGTTCTCAGCCTTGTTCCCTTTCTGCACATTACCCGCACTCCCCCTTGCTGGCATTCACTGGACCCGTTCTTAGCGCGTATCAGAGGAGAAGCCAGGAATTCAATAGGCAGTGAAGGTGCTTGATGTCTTCTCAGACTGCTCCCCCACCTCTCCAGGAGTTTTTCACTGGGCTGGAGTGGTGGGATCATGTGAGGAGGGCTGGAACGAGCATCACTGCACATCTCCCCCGGCGTCAGAGCTTCTCCGTCTGACTGCTTTCATGTGCAAAAGGCAAAACAGAAACGCACCTAACCTCTGAACTTTGGACGGGCCCTTTCACCACCTCAAAGCAGTTGACATTATCTCTGTTTTACCTCCCTCCTCGCTTTGCTCCAAAGCCTGGACACTTAGGCCAAGTCCGGTTCTCATCACATCTGCTCTTTCAAAGAGTTGGGAGGTCCCAAGACCAGTCAGTCCCAGAGTCAGGACTCTGACATCTGGTTCAGCCTTGTCTATGGGTCACTTGGGAAGCTTGGGAAAGTCACGTAACTATTCCTAGCCAGAGCAGCTGACTGCTGGGGCGGCGTGAGTCCCATCCCCGCGGGTCCCAGTTGGCCACCCTTCTCCAAGGCTTCACCTCTGAGCACATGCCAAGCGCCTTGAGCTCTTCCGATGGAAAAGGCCTTGCAAATGCCCCATGGTCTGACGTCCCATGATGGGAATATAGGTGTCCTACGCCAGTGGTCCTCTGTCAGCCATGTCCAGAAGGGAAAGGTGCAGAGATGCTCCGTGTAGTCTTGCATCAGCCATCAAGACTTCAGCAGGCACATTCACGTTTACACCACTTTGTGGGATTTACCTGCTGCTCCCCTCTGCCCGGTGGTCCACTCCATCCCACTATTTTAGAGAGATTTCAATTATTTTATTGCATTTGCTTCTCAGGACCAAAGCCTGCTCACAGCCTCCCTGGTGTCGAGCTGGAGAAACACCGCCAGTTGCAGCTTTACGCCAAGGTTAACAGAGCAGAGCCTGGCCCCGTGTGTGTTAATTGTTCGCAAACTCATTACTGCCCTTCCCGGTCTTTGTTGTTTCCTCGGAGAGGCTGGGAGCTGCGGACCTCATGCGTGCCGGGTCCCAAGCAGAAGAGCGCTGCAGGAATGGGAGCTGGCAGCTCCCAGCCAGGGGTTGTTGCGGGGGGTTTTGTTCCACCGCCTCTGCTGGGGCTTTGTTTTTCCATCTCCATCCAATGAAATAAACACTTTCACATGTTGCAAAGTCCCGTGGATGGAGCTTAGGAGCTTTGCTTTTGCTTTCCACATCCTTGTGGAGTGGCTGCCCCCACTGGCCTCTGCACCAGCCCGACTCGCTCGAGTGCCACTCGAGTGCCACCTCCAACCCCCTTAGCTGAGCAGGACCTCAGTGCTCTCCTCCCAGGGACTCTGGTGGCACTTTTCCCCCCAAAGACACTGTTTCCCTGGAGGGACAAAACCTGGTGGCTGTGGGACATGGTGCAGGACCATCCCTGCCATGCATGGCTGGGAGCACAGGTGAGCCTGATGCCCGGCTGGAGCAGTGGGGGGGGGACACGAGGAGCCCAAGCACAGCAGGAGGAGAGGACCCTTGCAGGGACACCCCCGGGACTCCCCACTCCTCTCACTGTGGGACCCCAACCGTCCACCCGGCTCCTTGGCCAAGCTCAAGGCTTCGTGCCCCTGGGATTCACCCAGACCTTTTCCCAAGACCCCCCCCTCCCCTTTCCTGCAAGCCCGGGGGCCATATAGGGAAGGAGGAGAGGGGGCTAAGGGGGAGGGAGCATATTTAGGCCCCGTTGTTTCTGCTCACAGACGTGGCAGTCCCTGCGCGTGCTGCAGCTCCAGCACTGGCAAGCACAGCCCAGCCTGCTTTTATGTTTCCTGCCTCTGCTCCCAGGCAGCCCCGGGACAGCCCAGCACTGAGGCACTGCACCGGCCGGGACCCCCGCCGAGCTGACTGCACTGGGGGGGATCCGACCCCCCGGGGGAACTGCGAGCCCCTCTGAGCATCACAGGACGCGGGCAGTACAGAGGAAGGGCAAGCCAGCCCAGGAAGAGGAAAATCTGATGTGCTCTCCTGGTGTCCCCTCTCCTGACGTGGGTCAGGAGGTGCTCACCAGCCAGGGTGATGCCACCACCTGCATTAACCCCTTCCACGGGGAGAGCCCAGGAGGGGGCTGGGGCTTGCATTGGCCTCCCCAGCCCCTCTGCCACGATGATTTACATCAGCACAGCCCAGATCCAGCCCTGATCCCATGGGGAAGGTCCTGACCCTCCTGCCTTCCCCACTTGTGCTTGGGGGAGGCAAGGGTCCCTGGGGAAGGCTGCAGACCCCAGCAGAGACATGGGAGCTGTGACCAAGGCTGCGCAGGGCATTGCGCCCACGGGAGCATCCCACTGATCCCCAGTGCGATTAGCTGTCCTCCGGAGCAAGCTGGGGGTTTGGCTCTCCTGGGACATCCAAATTAGTGTCACCACCTGCAGCGGATCACAAATCAGGCACTCTCCCACTGTCACCAGAGAGGTCAAGGTCTAACCCACACCATAGCAGAGGATCAAATTCTCCTAAGAGGTCTGTTGTGACCCGTCTCTTTCTGGGTCCTTTGCTGCATCCCAGGCAGAACAGCTGCACTTGCATTTTGGGGGGATTCCTGAAGAATTAGGGTCTTCCCAGAAACGTGACCTGGGTGTCACATAGGACACCTGGAGCAGGGAGAAGGCAGCCCCCCAGCAAGGAAGAGGCTGGGCTGGGAAACCGTGGAGCAGGCGACAGAGGGAATAAGTAGTCCAGTGGTCCCAATAAGAGGCAGGCTGGTCCTTTTTTGGGAGCTCAGTTTCTTGAAAAACCACAGTTTTCGCAGCGTCCCTGCCAGGCAGTGGGGAACCAGGCTGTGGCCCAGGTGGAAGCCTGCTGGCTCCTCTCCTTCCCTCTGCATTCCCAAATCTGGCAAGTGCCACCGGCGAGATACAAAGAACAGACATTTCGTGGCAGAGAGACACTCACATCCCCACCATGTTTGCAGCCTGGCTGCTTTCGCTCCCCCAAACAGGCGAGCCCAAAGCTTCCCCTCCACCTCTGCTGTGTTTCAGCTCTGTTTCTCTCATGCCACAAATAAAAGGCAGGACATAAATAAATAATAATAAAAAAATCCCCGCACAAACACGTAACAAATCAAAATGACCCTGTCTGTGAATGAAGGGAAAGAAAAGGCGGGTCCCTCCCTGGAAGTCTCGAGAGCTTCCAAAAATAGGCTGCGGCCCCAGCCAAGGCGAGCACAGCCAGGGTTTGCTTGGTCAGCGCCAGCACGGGAGGGGAGCAGCAGTTTCCCAGCTGCTCCTGCCCTGCTCCAGTGCCCACGGACGGATGGACCATGTCCCCCTCCCACAGGCATAGCAGCCAAGAGCCCTGTGGTGCAGTGAATGGCAGCGTGGCTCAGGTGGTGTGAAATCCCTCCAAAACTCAAGGTGAAATTTTATTTTGCTGCTTACAGCTGAGCAACCCACGGGCCACAAAACATCTCACCCCGAAGGTGGGCATGGTTGGTGCCGTAGCCGGGATGGCAGAAAGGGTCCCACAAGCATGCACGCCCCAAATTTCAGCGCCCAGCTGCCTCCCAGCCCTTGTATTGGCTGTTACACAGGCCTAGAGGATTTTTCCCATTTTCCCAGGAGTCTCCATGCTGGGCTCGGTACATGCAATTGGACGCCTTCTGCCTCCTGACAGCCCTGAGAGCGGCGGCTGCTGGGATTGGGAGGGTGCTGAGGTGACTGGGGATGGCAGAGGGACCGTGCCAGCCCCGCAGCACCAGGGCAATGCTAGCAGCAGCCCCTCTCCCTGCTGTGCATCTCCCCAAGCTTCGGGCTTCTCTCAAGCCTTGCTGCAAGAACGCTCCTCACGCCAGCCACTGCCTCCCACATCTGGGAACCATGAGTGGAGCAATGGGGCCCAGCATGGAAATTTGGGCTTGGCTCCACTGGCTCACCTATCTCAGCCCTGCACCCGACTCGGGGGCTGCACAAAACCCCCAGCAGACCTTGGCCCCCCTCCCCTTGTCGGAGGCAACTCAGGCCACCCATACCTGGGCAGGGTCTGCCATCCCGCTGGGCGCGGGCAGGAAAGGGAGCGATGGAGCTGGAACTCCTGCTGAGCCGGCGGCTGGCTGTGCACGGGCGGCACAGCCTCCCCGCTCCTCTGCCCGGAGTCACATTCCTCCCTTAACCCGATGTGCCGCAGTTCAGCGAGTGTGTGCACGAGCGCACACATCCTCCAAGAGCCCCAGCCGGTGGCCAGGAGACTCCAGATGTTGGAGGAGCTGTGCACAGCTGCCGGCCAGCAGCAGCAGAGGGGGAAATAAAGAAATAAAGAATTGACACCCTTTCCTTTCCCTTTCATTTTCCTTTTCCTTTCCAACTCAGGACAGAAAGGAAAAGCGGTGCCCAAGTCCAGGCTCCCCTTGCCAGCACCATCCCTCTCTCCCAGCTCTCCGTGGCGCTGCCTGACCCCAGCGCAGCAGCAGGACATTCCCATGCCCCCTCCATCCTCCTCGGTCCTTCCCCCTATCTCCCAAGGCTGGGCTGTGCCTGCGAGGTCCCCCCTGGGCAGAGCCACCTGCCTGGCTCAGCGAGGGGAACCAGCAGAGACTGTGGCATTACTGGAAAGAGAAAGTCTCCCTGAATAATCAAACAGGAGCTCAGTGAGCTCGGCAGTGCGGGGCCTGCCTGAGAAATGAGAGCATGGAGCAGGAATGTCAGGTATTTCCTTCTGCTCCCCAGCGCTAGAGCAGCCCCAGGTAATGGGCAAGGGCAGAGGAAGGGACCAGCGCTGCTTCCCCGCATCCCTTTGCTGCTGGGGAGCTCTGGGGCAACCTCCAAATCCCAAGCAAAGCGGCAGGGGTGGAAGCGAGACTGTGTCTTACTGGTGAGATACAGATCTGATGCTGTCAGCTCAAACGGGAAAGGAAACAGAAAGAAAGCCTGCAAGAATTGCAGGAGGTTTTATTCGAAGATTAGATCGATCGAAACCTTTCTGCAGTGTGGGAGCTGGGAAGGAAGCTGCCTCAGAGGGGGCCAAGCTCTGTATTTAAAATGAAAGCATTTCCTGGGCCATCAGCCCAGCGTGCCTGCGGGAGCGGGATGGGGAGGGTTTTTACAGAGACACCAAAAACGTGGAGGCCCACAGACCCTCCTGTACGACCGCTTGGGCTTGGCTGAACATCCCCCGTGGGTTGTTCAGCAGGAATGGAGAGGAATGACCTCTCAAAAAGCAAAGAAGGGAATGCAGGAATGGAGAGACACCAGCCCCCCCAAAGTTGAACTCAGGTCACGGTCTCACTGCCCCTTGGTTTTGTTTCTTCCTTTGCGTGGCTTGCGGTTGAAACTCTAAACCGGCTCATCTGGTCGGCCGGCCGATTGGGAGCGGGGCTGCAAAGCTGGATCTTGGCGCAAGCCTTGCATCGGCTCCGCATAACCCCCAGCCATTTGCGCACGATGGAAAAGCACAGTAAAGCTTTTAGCTTCCTAGTTTGCATAAGCATCGCTGCCATTTCCAGAGAGGATGGGGAGGATAACAGGCAGCCGGCAGCTTTGAAGGCTGGGGCAGGATGGAGAGGGGCTAGTGCGGAGGGGCAGGAGGGAGAAGGGCAGCTGCAGCAAGGGCTGCACAAGCAACGGGGTTTTCATCCCACTGAGAGCAAGAACCAGTGTGTTTTGCACACACAGGCACTGCTGACACAGAGCTCAGCAGAGACACTTCAAGCACGAGCAGACACGGGTGTCCTTGTGCCTGTGTAGGGTTCCCTGCTGCAGAGCGTGGCCAGTGTGGGCTGCAGCCTGAAAATGCCCTCCAGCCCCCCCAGGTTTTCCCGCTCCAGTGTTTCCAAGCTTTAGGTGTGCAAACACAGCCCTTCCCTGCAGCTGCGCAGCAGATGAGCTGTTTGCTTGCTTGTCTGGCAATGCTCTGCTCTGCCTGCAGACACTCCCCGCTTACACGTGCTCCTCCAAAATGCAACCAAGCAGCAAAAGAGATGAGCAGCTCTGTCATTCCCCCTTACTAAACCCAGAGGCCGAAACATCATCATGTCTGTGCTTATATCCAGGGATGGGGGCAGGTTCCAGCTTCAGCAGCTCTCAGAAGTTTATGAAATGGAAATCAAAGGGAATAAAGTAAAACAAGAAGATAACCCCAAACTTAAAATCTGTTACTTTGCTTTTACCTTCATCTTCTTCCTTCTTCTGTTTGTCTCTGAGCATCAGTAGGACTGGCCACACCAGCTATCCCCACACATGAGGGGGGATTGGCTTAAATTAACAGAAATCCAGCTGCTTTCCATGAAGAATATTAAGTTTTTCTTAAAAAGTTGCAGCTGAAGTTTTTGAGTTTGGGACAATCTCCAAATCCCTCCTTGTGTCTCTGCAGGTCAGGGCACCTTCACGTCTTCCTGGGAAGGTCTCGGTGGATGAGCCCTGCCCTGCCATCTCCTCCTGGGTTGCTTGGAAAGGAGGGCCCCAGAGAAGCGGCCTCGTTGGGGTCACTGAGGAGCTGTGACATCGGCAGGTGCTCTGCATTCTGCAAAGACCTGTAGTGGTGGTGCCAGAGCTGTTTGCCTTTACTGTTCTGCCCAGGACACAGCTCCCAGCTTCAGCTCTCTAACCTCATCCTTTCCAACTCAACAATTCCCATTTTTTTACCCTTTCCCAGACTTACTCCTCCCTGGGTGTCGATTCTGCCCATCGCAGGATGCGCCTGTGTCCTCTCTGCTTTTATCAAGCTCCTTACCAGAAGGCAGATGCTGGCGGGGCTGGTCCAACCTCGGACCTCGGGTCCCGCTGCCTCCCCTGTCCCGGCCCCTCCTGCTCGACTGATATCTGATATTGCTGTCTCTGCTCCGGGCTCCTCAAAGGCTATTTTCCGCCGCTTGTCTCTTCTAATTTGGGCCTTTGGTGGGACGAGTCTGTCTCCTCGCTGGGTGCAGATCCAGCCCATGCTCATGGCCGTGCCTTGGACCCATCTGTGTGCGGCTACCTGGTAGTGGCCCCGGCTGGGATGCTCTCGGTCCTTCCCAGGGAGAGCCACACTGCTCGGCGGAGCTTCACACCCTGCAGCAAGTGCGGCGCTGACAATTCAGTGCCCTTTGGCTGGGTCTGAGCAGGGTCATGGTCATCCAGTTTGATCCCTTGGGTCCTTGGGGGATAGAGGGAGCCCCCAGTGCACCCACCTTGCCCAGAGTCCTGCTCTGGCATGCATAGGGCTCTTGGGGTGTCCATGTTGCCCACCCGCCTTTTTGGCATGAAGACCCTTCCCCTCCTTGCAGCCGAGGCAGGGGGCTGAGCAAAGACTGTCCCTTGTGAGCAGGGCATCTCGGCAGAGACAGGATTGGGCCCCTCTTCCCCCAGCCTCTGCAATCAAGTGCTGTGGGGATGCCTGGTAATTATACAGCCCGCTGAAGTGCTGTAATTAGGGTATCGAATCATTTGGCAGCAGGAAAATGAGAACGCAAAGCAGAGGCGGCGGCACTGGTGCCGCAGGTGGACACGTAGGTCCAGGGGCGGGGGGAGCCGTGGGGCTGGTTCCCCATGGCTCTCACCTTCGGGGGGTCTCAGTGTCCCCCCATGGGGTTGCAAGGTTTTTCATCAGTGGGAGCACAGGTTTTGATCTCTCTGTTTTTTACCCCGCCGAAGGCATGCAGGAGTTTTATCCTCCTGAGAGCTCTGCCCTGCTCCCAAGCTGGGCTGGGACTGGGTGTCATGACGCTGACACCGTGGTTGCTCCCGTCAAATAGACAGAACGAGATAAAATTAATTATCTGGGATGATCTCTTTAAAGAGGGGAGGGGGGGAAAGGCAGTGGTTCTGGCTGGGAGCCCCCTCTTGACCCACCAGGTCCTGCTGCATCCCTCAAGAAACAAGAAGCGCTCGCCTTCCTTCCTACAGACCCCAGCTCTCGCCCAGCCTTTGGCTCCTCGAAGGAGCCATGCGGTGCCAACGCCGCTGCCACTGAGGCAGGGAGGCATCCCGGGATGAACACGGGGAGGACCGGGACCGCTGCTGCATTTCTGGGGGGAAGGGATGGTGGCTTTTTTTGTTAAAAAACCAGAAATCGGGTACCTGCCAGGAAAAAAAAAAAATCAAACATATTTTCCGTCGTGTCTTGGCAGTGGAAGTGAGGATGTGACAGCCATGGAAAATGGGAGGGATTAGGTAACATGCCGGGATGTAAATAAATAAATAAATGAGGGAGTGGAGGTGGGGGGAAGATCCCAGAGCAAAACCCACCCCCCACCCTGCCACCCTCTTCCAGACCCAGCGCCCCTACACACCGCCCCGAAGCCCCTGCGACGCCGTAGGGAAGAGGCTGCTCTGGGAGGCGTGCTGTCCTGCTGTGTGCTGGCACGAGGAGCACATTTTGAACCGCGGTGAGAGATTCTGGGAGCAATAAAGAACGGCTTCTTTTTTTTTTTCCCCCCTCTCCGCTCCCCCTCTTTTTTTTCATGTGCTGCATTTCCTACAATTTGATTTTCTTCTCTCCAGCAAATACAGGTTTCAGGTTCCCGAGCATGGGGCTGCGGTTTGAGAGGAGCAATGGAAACTCCCTTGCAGTGGGAAGGGGCCAAAGGCACAGGGGTGCGGGAGGGGAAGGAAAACGGGGCTCTTCTCACTGGGGTGTGGAGGCTCATAGGGGCAAGGAGCTAAAAACCCAGCGCTCTGCTCCACATTGGGCATGGTTTTCCTTCAGTCCATCCTGTCTGAGGCTGAAGGTGATGATGCATCTGGAGCGAGTGCCATCTCCCATGCTGGAAGAGGAGACCTGGGAGGGTCCCATTACCCCAAAGCCACCCCAGGCCCCACGGGTGACCCACAGGAGGGTCTGAGTGGGGTTTGCTGGTGAGCCCTACCCGCTGCCACCTCCATCCCCTGCCCGTGCACATCCCACGGGGCACTTCCCTGCCTGGCTGATGGCCAGCGCGTTCGCCTTTCCCAGACAGCTGGGAGAGAAGCGAAAGTGCTTCTCCCCGTTCCCAAGTGAGATCTTTATTTACAGGGACTTCAAATATTTATCTAAAGCTCAGGGTTCCGGCGGGGATGTCGGCATGCGGCAGCCAGGTCCCCCTGCGCAGCCCTCCTCGCCCTCAGGCCATCTCCTGCTCTTTATTTATTTCCTTGAGGATCTTCCCTGCAGTAAATCACTGCTGGCCAGGCTGCTCCGGGGGTGACGGGATTCAGCTGCCCGCTGGGATTTTGGCTGTGATCGGCAGGAGCACCTCTCCTTCTCCTTACAGGGGCTGGATTAATCCTCCAAAGAAGGAAAAGCACTGGGATCTCTGGATGCTATTTCCCTGGAACAGGGCGCTTTGAGGCAATTTGGACAAAACCTGGAAAGCCATCCTCTTTCCTCTACCTTTCACTTCCCGGGCATTTAATCCACTGCCTGCCATGAAAGTACGATTGCACCGGGTGGGGCAGCCCCTCCTTGCCCGGTGTCATCTCAGGGCTCCTTCATGCTCCCCGAGGAAGCCATTTTGACCCGGGGCTTGCTTTCCAATTAATAAAATATTACTTCCAGCCCTTTGCAGCGCCAAAACAAGCAGGGCTTTTCCCATCGCTGCTCCCTCAGCGGCAGCTGCCAGGACTGTGTTTCCTGACGGCTTCAGCAAGGGATGAGATGTAACCCAGGGTCTGGCTGCTGGGTCTGCGGCTGGAAATGGCATCCCTGATCCCTTGCGTGAGAGAGTGCTGGGGGAGAGGGGGGTTCATGCCTTCTCCCACCCCCCCTGCAGCGCCAGTGCCCCCCCAGCCCACTCTCCTTCCCGGCTCCTCGGCACTGTCACCCTCTGTCAGGATGTACCCCCGTGCCCCGGGTGTGCACCCCACACGGGAGCTGATGGATGGAGTCTCCTTCCCAGCTCCAGCTTCACCTTAACGGTGATTCTGGTTTTCGTGTTTTCTCTGATTTTCTGCCCTCCTTTTTGAATTCTTCTATTCACAACCGCAAAGGCAATGGGCAGAGGTGCACAGGCAGCAGAGTGTGCGGGGACGGACATAACCCAAGAGGGGAACACTCCCCGCACCGCTGGGACTGGGGAGGAGAGGAGGCAAAGATGCTCCATGCAAACAGGCTCTCCTACAGTGCCTACAACGGGGCTCTCAAAGGGTTGATTTCAGGTCAGATCTGCCCTGCAAGAGCAGTTTGCTGTAGAGAAGACCCTGAGAAACCCGTATTTCTCCAGGTTCCTGGGGCGCAGCTGTGACTCACCCCCCAGCCCAGTCCTGAAAGTGGTGCCTGGTCCAGGTGGTGCAGCCCCAGAGTGCAAAACCATCCAACGTGCCTCAGTAAAACAGGGTGGGCTTCAGGAAAATGACCTTGGTGGAAGTCCCCAGAGGCACTGTGACCTCCATCTCAGTGAGGCTGCCCAGCGCACATCAGGGAGCATCTCCTGAGCGGCCCATTGCTGCTGAGGGGCATCAGCTGGGAGATGCAGGGACAAACCAGGAGGTGTCTCGAGGGTAGGTCCGGAGCTGGCCATGGGCTCATTAGGAATTCATTCCCAAATGAGTTTCTGAATGTGTTGCCTTTTCCATCACCCATGCAGGCGCCTCCAGCGGGTAGGCTGTCCGAGAGCAGCTCAGCCCGGTGAAGACTGGGCTCTGCCTGCTCACCACAGCCCGTGCTCTCATAAGATAAAATATCCAATGAGAAAGAAAAATGAGTTTCTGGATTAGATTCTGGCATGAATAAACACTCGTGCTAGAGTTTGCCAGTCTTTCAGGAACTGCAAGTATTTTCCCAGTGTCAAATATTCATGCAGATAATGTATAAATAATGACCTCGATTATGTCAGATATTACAATGAGCAGAGCTCTGGGCTTTGGTTCATAACAGTATCTGAAAATCAGTGTCTTAACTTTTTACTCTTCTTGGTAGATTCCTCATGCTCCAGCACTTTGAGGCCAAACACCTGTGTTTCTGGACAGGGCTGAGGCAGCCCGCCAGCACCTTCCTTGCAATGGGACCAAGCAGTACGTGCCTATGACATGGCAGAGGGGCACCAGGCGGTTTCGGGAGAGGTGTGTGGGGTGCGACCTCCTGGGGGGCATCTGGCCATGTACCATGGGTCAGGCAGCCCTGTCCAAGGCACCTCCTGCAGCTCTCTGAGATGGAAAGCCCAGGCTGATCTGCAGCCCGGGAGTTGCAGCAGAGGATGCAGGAACATCCAAGAGGGAGCTGGGTGCGAGGGGGTCCCGCTGCGATCGGTCCAGGAGCGTTTCCCTGTGGGGCCAAGCAGAGCAGGAGGAGTGTGGCAGCCAGCGGTTGCGCCTTCGGAGAACACAATGCCATCCCTGGGGCTGGGGGACGTGGGGGCTCCTCCTGTCCTCCCCCCCCACCTCCGTGCCTCGTGGGGGACAGACCTGAGACAGGAGGGTGGAAGGTACCCGGGGGAGCTGGGGACACTCCCGGGTGTGATGAGCAATTAATGATCCCTGATTCCCCCTGGAGCACGTCTGGGGATCAGCCTCTGCCCCTGACCCCATCACCCACAGGAGCGCCCGGCACTTGCAGAAATAGCTCTTTTTCCCTCGCCCCGGTCCCAGGAGCTGCTCCCCAGAGACACGGGTGACCGGGGAGGAACTGTCTGCCAGAAGCACAGAAAAGCACCAGATCCAGCAACTTTGCTACTTCTCCAACTAGAGGAATGACATCCACAGGCTGTGGCCGAGGACAGCACCAGTGGGAAAGAGCAAGGCAAATGTAAACTGAAGCTAATCCAAGCCTCTGTTTTTCCTCCAGATTGCTGTATTTATTCACAGTCTTTCTTTGATAAAATTGGTAGAAAATCAGAGGCAACATACACTGCCTTCCAAATGCAAAGGGAGGGACAGAAAGAGCGCCAGAGAGAGAAGGCAGCTCCAGCAAAGAGTGCGATGCAGAGGGGCCATCTAAGAGGCATGAACAAAGTAACTGCACTCAGTTCGAGAGCCTGTCTCTCAGCAGCCTCCATTTGCTGCTCCTTCCATGCAGGACTTTCCCATTAATATCCAGTGTTTGAATCTGCACATTAAAAAAAGAAAGAGATGGAAAATAAAGACCTTTTTTTCTCAAGGCTTGAAGCAGCTGGACAACATCTCCCAAGATGATGGCTGCAAAGATGAAACCAAACACAGGCACCAGCTTCATGTCAGCCTGGAGCAGTGCTCTGGAGCCGGTGTCCTTGTCTCGTCTCTCGCTGTCCCTTCCTCCTCTTGCCCTCAGCTTGTCAGAAGCTGGCTGTGTATTGCCCAGTTGGGATGCTTACAGGATACAGGAGGGACTTAATTGCAGATGGTATTAGGGCTGCTTTGATTTTAGCCAGAGAGTGCAGAGTGGGAGAGAGTCTCCACAAAAAAGAAAGAAAAAACCAAAAAGCATTCTTACAAATTTCCAGCAGTTTTTATCATAGGTGCAACTGGTAACCCCACCTGTAATGAAAGTAGTCTGCTATTTCCAGTTACAGGGCTCTGATTTCATTTACTTTAACTTTGTCAAACTCTAACCACTTGGCCTGAACTTCTCTAGGCTGGCTGCAGATTAGCCAAAATAGCACCATCATTTGCAAGGACGGCGTTAAGGAAAAAGGAAAGCATTTTCTGCACCAGAGCTCTAGCAGCCTTCCGCTCTGGCAGGGACATGCGCTTCGCCCAAAGATGTGCCTGCTGGTGATGAGATGAAAAGCTACCCTGGTTATAACCTCTGCAAAACTGCGGTCTGGCTGGTACATATGGCAGAAAAAAGGAGAGGCTGGTTTTAAATTCATGTCTTTTGTAGCCCGATGTGAAAGGAAATGGTGCAGCCTTGCTCTGAGGCACTGAAGGGGTTAACGCTGAGCCCCAACTCCTGTACAGAAAGCAGAGCTTCCACTGCGATGTGGCAACACAATTGCTAAAATCCACACAGAAATTTACCCTTCTAGTCCAGAAAGGGGATCTGCTTTCTTTCTCCTTGCTCTCCCCCTCTGGGGAATTACACGCCAGGAACGAGCCCAGCTGACATCACGGGGAGCAGCCGGGACCCAGCGCCACGTACCCGGGCTGTCCCAAGGGCAGCAGTGTCCTCTCCTGCCAAAAGCTTTAAAGAAAGTGTTTGCGATAGTCAGTCACTCTGCTCTTTTATTACTTGCCAGAAGAGCTTTTATCACGTGGCCTCACGTGGATTTGTGTTTCAGACGTGTCCAGGTGTCGTCTAAAACCCTGCTCCCATGCCTGGCTGCCTCGCTGTCAGTGCGGGGCCGGGGGAGATGTAAGGACCCGGCCCCGGTCCAGGGCTCCCCGCTCGGCTGCTCTCCGTGTGGGGGAAGGAGGAGGTTTTTCTCGATGTGCTTGGGGCTGGCGTGGAAACCCCAAAGCTTTTCTTCCAGCGGGTGAGGATCTGCCAGGCAGCAGATGTGGCTGGAGCCAGATGCTAGCTGGGGAGCTGTGGCCACGCTGGAGATGGAGATTGTCTCAGCATCAAAAGGCAGCAACAGGCACGGAGTTTGGGATGAGGCTGGCTGAGCAGGGAATGAAGGCCAAGGATCACCCACCGGCCAAGAGTGGCTGGGGCCGGGGCTGGCCTGGCTCTGCCTCCTGCCTGCCCAGCAAGCCCCAGCACAGCTGCTGGTGGGACCAGTGACATGGCCTCGCTGGCTGTGAGGAGCCGGACCTTGCTGTGATGGGGTCTCAGGCTGCAGCGGGTTCACACCGGGGGTTTTCCCGCGGCGCTGCTCTCTCTCCTGATGTCTTGGAGCGTGGAAAGCAGCTGATGGTCTCTGCGCTGGTGTGCACCCCAGTGTGCCCAGGGCACGAGGATGGGCAGTGCTGCATGGGCACCAGGCACCCCGTCCCTCCATGGGTGCCCCCCACAGAGGATGGGGCAGGGGCTGCATAATGCAAAAAGCGCAACCTTGCCAGGCCCCAGGGAAGGGGCTCAGGAGGGTGGGAGCGTTCGGCTGGTGGGTCAGATGTCTCATTTCTCCTTGTGCCAGGGCTTGGCCAGCCATGCTGTCGAGAGAGGAGCACAGAGCACACCCCCAGCACGTTCACTGGGGGTCCTCAGGACTGGCATCTCGATGCAGCAACGAAATACCCTGTCTTATGTGGGTGTCCCGACTCCAGCAGCTGGGATCCATCCTGATCCAGCTCTACCCTTCATTTAAAAAAGTCGCTCACTTTCTTGCAGATAGATCAACAGCAAGGAAGGGAGTTTCCATTATTTGTGTGCTGGTCCAACTCTGACCTGCAGAGGAAACTGATTATTTGTGTCTGGGTAGCCAAACCCCTCCTTTGCTGCTGCTGCTGCTGCTGCTGCTGCTGCTGCTGCCTGGGGTCTGTTAGCATCAGGCAAAACCTCCTCGGCTGCAGGGCCAGCTCTGGGCTGGGATCTGCAGGTGGTCAGCATATGGCCTGGACTGGCTGAGGAGCTTCGGGGGAGCTGGGATCGCAGCCGTGACGCTAGAGAAAATTGCACCATTAAAAACCTATGGAAGGAACAACTGGTAGATGCAAGCAACAGGTAGATGCTTGGCCGCAGCACCCGAGTTAGCCCCTCGCCCTGGCCGGGAGCACCAAGGTCTCATTAGCAACCACACTTCAATGTTTAGCACCAAATGCATGTGCCCAAATGACCTTTCAGGTCCTTTCCAGAGTGTTGCTGCTGAGCCGGCTCCAGGAGCATGGCACCTACCAACTGAGTCACCGCCAGCTCAAGATTTCCTCTGCTTCTCCCGGATGAGCACTTACTAGGCTTGCCATGGCCTGGTCCGCTCGGCACTGGTGAGCTCGTGGCCAGGGTGGATCCTTCAGGAGAAATAAGGCAAGATGTCCAGAGGGTCCATGGATAAAGACCATCCTGTTGTAGCCACCAGATGGAGAGGAAGGAGATGTGTTTGGAGATGCAATCTGCAAAGGGGTGGAAAACAACAGCTGGCAGGAAAGCCTCGATCCCATCATTGTCATGACTTGGGGAAGGAGAGGGGAGTTGGTAGCTGATGAGCATCAGGAGCAGAGATGAGACCTGGGGAAGGTCCATGGACAGATTGCACCATGCCCACAAGGGCAGTGAGTCTGATTTGCAATAAGGAGCTAATGGAACCTGAGGGAGAGAAAGACATGGCCTGGAGACTGACTGCTCGGCCAGGACGATGGGCAGTAGCGCCTGTGCTTGCAAGGGCTGGCACAGCAGAGACTCAAGAGAACGTCAGCAAAACAGAGAGGTGGAGGTTGCAGGAGCTCAGCACTTAGACTACTAAGGCGTAGAGTGAGTGGTGTAAGGAGGGGACTTACAGGGACATCTAGGGATGACGCAAAGATTACAAGTGACGACGAAAACCAGTTGGGGCTCTCAGTCAAGACGAGGGAGAGAGGAGATGGGGTGTGGTGTGCTGGGGAAATGTGTGGCCGTGAAGTACTTCTAGTCTAAGGCCTTAGCTGAGAGAGGATGGGGTTTTTTGGTTGGTGAGTGAAATACAATTCAGTGAAAACGAGAGCACCAGCATCCCTCTGGGCCCATTGCAGAGCAGGTTAACAAAGCTCGGGGCACAGAGATGGATCTTGCTGAAGCATTTTCAAAATTACCTGGACAAGAAGTTTTGGGTTAACCAAAATCTGAGGAAATTGAAACATAGGTTCATTTATTCTGGTCACCAAAGCTGGCAGGGGAAAGGACCTGAGGGCTTTCACTTGAGGCTTTGGGAGCCCAGCACCAACTCAAGCCAACGTTTGCTGCTAACTTCCTAAGCTCCCAGACCTACAGAGGTTACAGTCATTGCTATCCTTCCTTCACCCATCTTAGCTATTGCTGTTTTGACTTCTGGTCACCCCAACTTCTCACTCCAGTAAGTGGCTGTTTATTCCAGTTGTCATGAAAAGCAGGTCTGACACTACTGTTTGAAAGCCATGGCTTTCCTTCCTTCCCTTCACTCATCCACCCATCCACCCACCCATCCCTGTAGTAACTAAGCGCTTCCAAAGCAAATTGTATTTACTTTCTATAGACTCATCCAGGAAGCCCTCTCCTCCAAGCGCCAGGGGGCTAAGGGGAATGCACTGAGGCACGTAGCCCCTGGCCCCCAGTTTGGAGAGATTAGCAAAACTCACAGCTTGCTTCATCATGCTACACCTTGATGACAAAAGCAACCACGGTTTCAGCTAGCCCCAGCCCTCTGTGGTCTCCAGCTTTTGGTGGGCTCCATGCACGGAGACACTGTATAGACATGCTGCTCTCCACTCCCATGAGCTAATAGTCCCCTGCACTAACAAATGAAATTTTGGGTGCAGGCTGCCCTATTCTCTTGATCTCAGGGGCCGTGTGAAGCCTACGCAGACCTCAGAGCTTGGGACCTGGTGAATCCTCCAGCTTTGCCCCTAGCACTGCACCTGCCTTCAGCCTGAAACCTTCCCCTCTCTGCCTCCGAGCATCAGCGTGGAGGCACGGTGTGTGCACCGAGAGGAAACAACCCTGCCCCGAGCAGGAGGTGGGGGATGTTTTATGAGAAGCAGTTACAGCCATTCTTGGAGGACTTTGGCTCCGAGCCTCCCTGCCACATTCTTAGGAGAGATCATATCAAAAAACTATTTTTACTAAAAATGTAGTGGTAACAGGCTCCAGATGTCTGTTGTTATGTAATAGGGTTTGTTTTAATGGATCCGACTTCCAGATGTGCAGCTTGGACTCAGGGTGTCTGCCTGGTCCTCTGCGGAGCGGGAGGGAGCAGCCAGCTCTCCGTGCCGTGCAGGAGGGGGCAACTGCCTCCATCGCGGATGGGATCTTCCCTGGCTCGTGTGTGTTTCCTGAGCATTGCTTTTCCTTGTTCTTCTTTCCGGTACAGCGTTAGTCATCCTGGGCAGCTGTCTCAGGTCCCGCATCTCATTTTGGGAGGAGGTGAGCGAGAAGGGTTGCTGAGCACTGGTTTGCTCAGCTCCACGTGAGAAAGAAGGGGACTCACGGGCAAGGCTGGGGTAAGGAACAATTTCTGGCAGCACCGTGGTCTCCCATGGGACTCTCTGGGACTGTCTGTAGGCATCGCATCACCATCACATAGATGAGAAGTATTACTTGTTTGGAGATTCACAATAACCAGGGATTGAAGACTGGAAGGTAAAGGGGATTAAGGGACTGACCATGTCTTGACTTCCCAGGGCCTGTTTTGTGCTTTCCCAGCTGTGAGAAAAACTCAGGCAGGATGGCTGCTTGGAGGAAGGAACCAGACAAGGGTTTCCTCAGGCAGAAACCTTTTGGACCTGGAAGTGGAGAGGCAAAATGGGGGCATCTGAGGAAAGAGACTGCCACCTTCCCATTGAGCCTGTGGGAACAGCTCCGTAAACACTGATGGGATCAGCCCACACACCCTTCTGGACCAGCTCCTATGCTGCCATCGATGTTTACGAGATGAGCTGTTGCCTTGGTTCATCTTGCCTGGTAGAGGTCCACTTCCCTGCTGGAGGCTGGAGAGAAGGTTTTTGAAGGCATTTTGGGGCATTGTGGTTTCTCCTTCCCTCAGTGCAGGTCTGGGTGCCACAGGTTCAGTGTCCCCCTTCTCCTGCACTGCAATTAGCTGGAAACATGGGCTGCTCACCCTTTTGGTAGGAAGAGCTCCAAATAGGGATGCAGGAGACATCTGGATCTTAGCTGCTGGGTGGACAGGGGGATGAGTGGTGCATGCTAAGCTGAGGAGGATTTGAATTCAAAGTATGTGGCTCTGTGCCATTGCTATTAGCATCTGCTAATAAAATGCTAAGACTTATTAAGTGCCCAGATCCAGGAGGGAGATTTAAGGGGGATGCACTTGGACTGAAAGCAAGAGGCTTAGGTGCTTTCTGGAGAGTGCAGAAATGTGAGCGGCCGGGGGCCGGCTCTCCTGAGGAGCAAACGTAACCGCTACCTGATGACAGAAGGAAAGAGCTGGAGAGGCAATACCGACCCTATAACACCCCACGGGACATGAGCTGAGATGCAGCTCCAAGGAGAAGGAAAGGTTAGGGGGGCAGTGACAGACCTGCACCCTGCGGAGGGGGACCTGATCCTGCAAGATCAGTTCCTGCACCAACATCACTGACCTCCCAGGCTGAGATTTCTGAAGCAGCTCAGGCAAAAATGCAGCGAGAGAAGCTTCCTTTGGGTTTGCTGTGTCTCAGTTTGAACCTCCCTAGTGTCAAAAAATAAACAAAGGCTAGTGGGACAAAATCACTGCTCAGCTGGAGCCTGGGAAGTCCAGGGGGGAGAAGAGCTGCTCTGGGTTCTCAGGTTCACATCCCGTCTTGTGCTTGATTTTATCTGCAACGAGACTTTTGTGGAGCTGCTTTTGCTTTGCATTGCAGCCACGTGCTTGTCTCAGCATTTTGATTTTCTCTCGCCTCTTTGCAGAGCAGCGCAAGGCGGGCTCCGGGGCTCTGCTGTGCACATGCAGGCTGCCTCGGCCACGGAGTCGATTGGAAAGCCATCTGCTCACACACGAATGAGGAGGTTTCCATGGTTTTGTGAAAGAAAGGGACTCTTCTTCTCTTTTTTCCTTTTTTTTTTCTTTCTTCCTATGATGAAGCCATACGTGCGCACAGATAACAGTGCCAGAAATGTGGTGTTTATCAAAGGTGTATTCCCCACACTGCCACGGGACAGAGCCCCGGTGGAGGGGTGAGAGGGGAGGGAAGGGGAGAGCGGAGGCAAAGGCGTACCCAGCCCGGGAGACAGCCGGTGGAAGGTGTGGAAACAAAGATGGGCTGGGGAAACGAATGAACGCTTCAGCCTGGGCCCTCCCCCCCAGCACGTCCATGTAAAATGTGGAGATTAGGTGGAAAATCCATATAGAGGGGAAACGTATGCCTTTAGCAGAGCGGGGCTCCAGACAGGCCAGCTAGCTGTTTTGAATGGATGTCCTGGCACACAGAAAGTCCTCTCTTAGTTTCTTTTCCTGTTTTGGCCAGTGTTTCTGCTGTTAACTCTTCCTCCGTGGGAGGACAGCATGCGGGAGAGAGGGGACCGTCCCTAACCCCATATGGGTCCTGCCAGACTCGTCAGGAAGGGGGAGCAGGAGGAGAGCCCCCCAGGGCCATCACACCAGCCATGCCCACAATGTGGGTGCAGCACAGCCCTCAGATCCACCCACACTGGGCCAGCTGCCCACGGGAGGTCCAACACCCCCCAAGGCCCCCCCCTTTGCATGACACCCCTCTCCAAACAGGGTCTCAGCAGAGAGCTGGGGCAGCTCCGTGGCTGCTTAACCAGGGCAGCAATGCCTGATCCCTCCAAAAGCTTCCGAAAGTCGCAAGGGGGGAAAACATTTCGAGATGAGATGTGAGGGGTAAACACACGGGGCTGACAACAAACAGCCAAGGGGAGGAGGAAAGCGCTCTTGCTTGTTTTCTGGCTAGCTCCTGGACTGGCAGGGACAAGACATGAAGGAGACTGAATTAACTTCCAGGCTTAACCGTCAGTCATTTTTACAGTGCAAATGGATTTCTCCAAATACCTTTAAATGTCAACACCCTTGCGGGAAAGAAGCCTCATGTGGCATTCATAGGGGGTGAGTGTATGTGGAAAGATGAGCACGAAAGAGATATCCAGGCGAACAGGAGCCGCCTGTGCTGGGCACACTGGTGCATGGCAGGGAGCAGATGTTACCCCCAAGGCTTTGCCTTGAGCCACTCCAACCCCAGGTACAGCCTTCACACATGGTCCCTTGCATGGTAAGAGGGAGATGCACGAAGAGGAGAGAAGGGAGTGTTGTCAAACATGGGCTTAGACTGAGGCAGGGAAAGCTGGTGTCCTGGAGGATGTTCTCCTGGGTCACACCAAGCACCCAGCTCATCCGAGAGCCAACTCATCTGGGGTGGCCGGTACCTAGGGCCCGAGTTGCTCAGAGCAGCTTGGGAAGGGAGAAGGAAGCATCCGCATGATGGGAGAGCAGAGAGCCAAAACAAAGGGCACTCGGTGCCCTGCAGAGGCAGGTGGGATCCCTGGCAAGGTGTCAGCATTGCATCTTGCAGGCAGAGCAGGGCGGGTGAGAGAGCCCAGCTCTTGACCAGATCTGAATGGACCCATCAGATTTCCCACCAGGGACTGCGGACAGTCCTTCCAGCCAGCCTTGGCAAGGGTTGGGGAGCAGGGTACGGGCAGACCGGAGGGCACAGGGTAGGACCTGCAGTCCTGCTATGACTCAGCTTCACAACCTCCCTGCAGCCTTTGGGGCAGGATTTCTTGCTGCGGTGCCAAGCTCCTAGCGAGGGTATCCCATGGTTGAGGAGATATTCATTGCTGTAGCTGACAACTGCAGGCAAGCAGCGATGGTTGCGAGCTGGATCCTCCAACACAGGACCTCGTCCTGTCCCCAGCTCTTCTCCTGGCCACCAGACAGGTTAGGGCCCGGCACATCCCCGCTCTGGCCACCTCTGAACTGAGGGGGCTAGAGGGATGAAGGAGCAGGCAAACCCTTGTCTTCTGCTTTGCCATAACCATGCTCAGCACTTCTGTGACAGGCATGTTTTATAACCCCCCCACCCGCTCACATCCACGAATTGGGGGTCCCAGGAGGTGCAGTAGCATGGGAGAGGAGGGCAGAGCACTGCGAAGGCTGCGCACCGCAGCGTGTTGAAAATACTACCGCTAATTACACAATGGGTTCCTTATGTTCCCTGGAAATGCAATATGCAGGAGGACTCCCAGCCAATTCATGTTTTAGGACGAATCAAGGCAATATATTACTTGACTCAGCTCCTAAATTTGGTCATACTTTAGCTGGCGTTTTCAGACATTTTTGAGTTAGGTTGGCCAATGCCACAGAGAAAAGTGATGGGGCAATTATCCTAATTAGGAACAAATGCATTACTTCTGCAAGTTATTTTGTGCTTGGAACCAGCCCTCCCCATTGCGTGACTACTTTGCGCAGAGTTAACCCCTGATGAGACCTCCAGGAGGTCATTTTTCTGGAAGATAAGAAGGAAATTCAGTGCCCATCAGATTGCTGGGGTTAAAAGCCATGCAACGCACGAAGCTTTCACAGCATCCAGCAGCAGGCTCGGCGGCTTCACTGGCACTAGGCAGCTTTTCCCCTTCACAGGGGTCAAGGACAGGCTGTGTGTCCTGCAGAGGGGTGAGGGACCAGCCCAGGGAAGCCCAGCAGCCCTCAAGCCTGGAGCAGCACAGCAGTGATCAGCCTGGGCAGCGTGTCGGATAAGGCAGCATCTTCACCACATGGATGAGCAAGGCTCCTCTTGTCTCATCCCTAAATCACAGCCTGCAGGTGCTGGTGAAGCCATGTGCATGTGGGCCTGTTTTGGGGACCCTGGAGAAGAGCGGAATGAGCTCAGCCAAAGACCTGACCCTTCCCAGCCACCCACTGGCTTTGTAGCTTTGCCCCTGCATTGCAGACCCCAGTACCCCGGCACCCAGGGGGCTTCCTGCAAGAGCAGGGGGCAGAAACTCCTGGCTCCTCTTCACCCTCACATTTTGCCTTGTTTCCCCCCCTTTTTAGCAGCATCCCCAGATGATTTTAGGTACAGTAAGGACCATCCTGCAGACAGCTCTGCTTGCACAGACCATGTGGGATTCACACCCGAGCCTGCTCACAGCAGCTCTTCCCCCCGCCCTGTCGGAGAGCCCACGGGCCAGCGATTTAACAAGAGGTTCAGGCTCTCGTGTGGCATCAGTCGATGAGGAGACAGAACCTCATCCACCCCCCAGCCCCAATTACAGAGCTCTTAAATGGGCTGCCAGCCCCGACATCCCAGCATAGTTCTGGGGCTCCAGCTGTGGCTGGCTGTGGCTGGCTGCTGTCCCCACGGCCGGGCATCGTGCGGCAAGGTAGGCTCCAGCAGCTTGCTGCACCTTTCTGGCAGGCAGCCCTGTCCAAAGCCAGACCCCCAATTTCTGCGTATCTGCTCCCCCTCCGTCTGAGTCTGTGGCTCACACTGAGCCCCCATCACCTGCCCGAGCCCCACGGGGAAAGGCAGGGGGGTGACAAGGGACACCGGGGGACTTGCTGGGAGAGGCACAGCCTGGCAAACCCCCCTCTCCGCAGGACTCCCTGGCCCCATCCACAGCGGGCGCAGGGGCACAGGCCAGAGGAGCTGCTTGTCTCCAAATCTTTTTTGCTTTTGTATTTTGTCTTTCCTTCTTCTTTTCCTGCTTTCTCCAGAAGGGCCCAGATGCCTTTGCTTTGGCTGGGCTCCCTTGGCCAGCAGCCCGCGGAGGCACCAGAAACGCCGTGTGTGAGTGCGTGAGCGTGTGTGTGCAATATTAATACACAGAAATGGAAGGCGACCAGCATATAAACATTCTTTACTGTTTGGGTCACAGCCCGGGGAGCTGTAAGAGCTTTTGTGCTGAGTTTTGAACACACAGACTAAATAGAGAGGGAGCAAGAAGGGCAGAGAGGATGAGAGGCTGGGAGAGACAGGGTGGGAGGATGAGAGGGAAGGAGGAGCGGGGAGGACCCTCTCCAGACCACGGCGTCCGACAGGAGCACACAGGGAAGGTGTTGGTGCAAGGCTGAGAGCTCCCGAGGACACCCACATCTGCTCCCCACAGAGGGCTGCGCTGGAGGTGGGGGAGAGACCAGCTTGGGGCTGGTCATCACGCATGTATTTTTTTGCATTAAAGCAAAAGGTAAATAATAATAACGATAAAAGGCAACAGCGGCTGAAGGCTGAAATAACCAGGATTCCTGTGCAAATCTCGTTAGAGTGGCTTAAGGGTCTATTTGGGAATAAGGAGGAGGGGGCTATGCTGGAAGTATTTCTGCAGCAGCCAACGGGAAGGCCGGTCTCTCCGGAGCTAACGAGACCCAGCTGGGTCCCGACTGCAGCCGAGAGTGTTAAATCAGAAACTATTCCGTCAACAGCCAGTTTGGCCAAATATGAAACATTTCCAGGGAATCAATGGCCGGTGCTGGTGACGCAGAAGCCAATAGTCTTGACTTCTTTTCCAGAGCCTCCAGAAATACACTCGTCATTTTGGACTTAAAGGGACAGACTGCGCTTTTTCCACTCATCTCGGCGGTGTTCGGCTGAGAAATCCACATCCCAGCAGCGGGAGCGATGGCTGGGCTGGTTTAATCCACTGGTTAATGCTTGTGAAGGGCCCCAGGGGCTTTTGGACCTGCCAAGCTGCTCCAGATGATGAATCCGAACTGGACGCGTCCTCCCCGAATGTTTTCCGTGGAGATGAGCTCAGACGGAGGACTCGAGCTTTGCGCAGCTGAGCTCGGACCACCATTGCTCTCGTCCTCTGCCGGCATCCGAGCCTTTGACCCTCACCTGTGCAGAGCACGATGGAAACCAAATGTTCAGGCTTTGCACATGGGGGTCCAGGAGAGCAGGGGTCACCAAACCCCCTGGCACAGGCAGGGCTGATTGGTGTCCACCTTTGCACTTGATAACACATTTAATCTCTCGGTCAGCAAGGGGGAAAGCTCAGCACCAGTGCTGGAGCCAGCCAGAACATCTCCAGCACATTTAGCTCTTTTAGGAATAAAATAGGGGAAATGGTGTAACTTTCTCTAGGTCCCCAGCCCCTCAGGTCTGCTCCCCCTTTCACCAGGGCATCCCAAAGGCTTATCCCAGCCCTCCTGCCAGCCTGGGTCATGCTCGTCCCATCCCAGCAGAGAAACAGCATCGGTGACGTATGCCAAGTCACAGCTAAGCAAGACAGATAAATCATTACAGTATGCAATAAGGATCCTTGGTGATAACACAGAAGGGGAAAAATTGGCAAAAAAAGAGTATCAAATAAATGCAAACTGCTTGGACAATGGAACAGTAAGATCTGTGGAGCTGTATTTGCTACAAATCAGCCTGTATTGCTATTTGGAGCAATGCAAACTCCCCTCCTGCCCATCTCTGAACTTCACAGCGCACAATACACCCATGTCCTTAGGCATCCTCCCCGTCTCGGGAGAGATCATTCCCCATTCCCATCTCCGATGGGTCATGTCCTCCATCAGAGGAGATCTGGTTGTGCTCTTCCCCCCAAATGGCTGCATTTTAGTTGAGGACATGACCACATCTGCAGCTTTACACTGTAAAAAGCTTTGAAAACCAATCCCGCACCATGGCTAACCATGACTTTCCTCCACGTAGCCAAAAGCTGCTGATCGGGGCACACCGGAGCAAAGCTGCCCGGCTGCTGGGACAACGGTGACATGGTCTTGCTTTGCCCAGGGTGTGCTCAGACATACATGGGTCGTCTTGCTCTGCATGGCTCCTGGCTCCCAGCCCGGCAGGGGAAGGGCACTCTGCATCCACAGCATCGTGAGCTGAACGTGAATTCCCAGTTGTGCCTGGACTTTAAAGGCCTGGTTGGTGGTCTCCTCCGGTGAGCATGGCTTTTATCGGGGGCCAGGGAGCTGGAAAAAGGAGCCAAGCATCTTGTTTCTCTTTCCCTGCTGTAGGCAGCCCGCATTCCCACCAGCTGCTCCGGCTGCAAAAATAAGCCTGGGAGTTCTGTTAAGCAAATTTGGGGAAAAAGCAAAGTAGATGGAGAGGTTAACCTGGGGCGGGGAGGGGTGCACCCAGAAGCTGGGCAAAATTAGAAGCGGGAGAGGAGGCATCTGCAGCTCCCCTGAGAAAGGGGATTCTGCTGGGGCATGGCAAGTATTTCCCATCACTTTGGAGGTGATGATGGAGCAACCTGCATCCGGAGGGCACCGGGGTGACACATGCCCTCAAGATGGTGAGGAATCAGCACGGCTCCCAGGCTCCCTGGGGTGGCTCCGAGCAGGGCAAGAGCTCGGGATTCGGTCTCACCCAGGAAGGACAGAGCATCGGCAGGGTGAGTCGAGCCAATGGCTGGAGAAGGAGCTTGTGGCCGTGCCGGGAGGCAAACGGAGGAGCCTGTCCATGGGCCATGTCCTGGTCCATCCCCTGTCCCCCGCACCTCGCTGCGCCTGCACCTATCGCTCATGCTGCCGGCTCCCCCTCCACTGTGTTTCCAGAGGTACTTCCAGCATGGAAAGTTCTATTTAAAGGGCATTTTTCCTCTCTCTTTTTTTTCCTTTTGGGTGAGAAGCCAAGGGGCTGTAAAATGCAGAGTTTCCCACCTAGCTGAACCAGAGGAAATGATGCTGACAAAAAATTTAATTTACCCCATCACAGCAGTAACAGGCATCAGTTTTTGGAGATGGACAGAAAAGCTGGAGTGGATGAGGTGGACCTTGGCTTAGGAGAACAGGGGCTTGGCTCTCCCACCCCTTCCTAAGCAGCACACAAGGCAGAGCAGGAAAGATCCGGGGAGGCCAGAGCAAAGCTGCCCCATGGTTCTTCTTCTGGCAGCTCCCAGGGCCAAGAGGGCTGTGAAACACCTCGTGTCTCTGGGCACTGAGCAGGAGACCTTCCCGGTTCAAGCTGAGCATGCCTTGAGCTGAGCAGAGCGTGCTGAAGCTGTGGCATCTCCCATGGCTTCGGGTCACCTCTCCCCCACCAGTTTCTCCTCCTGGGGAGGTGGTCGTGGAAGGGTTGCCCACGCAGGGTGCTGCAGCCCGCAGAGCCGGTGTGGGCAGATGAGGGCTCCTTCGTCCCGGTGGGCTCACAGTGGGCTGGCTAACGAAGCAGCCCCCGCGCACGCCCAGTCAAGCCCAGTTTGAGTCAGCCCTGCGTTCGGCGGGGAGGTTAATCAGCTCCTGGGAAACCTCTGGAAAAGCAGGCAGGGGGCAGGTCTGTCAAAGGCGCCGGGAGGGGGGGAAGCATCTTTTTTTTTTTTTCTTTTCTGTCTCTCCCTGCTGGCTGAGAGCAAAGAGCTCACATCAGAGGTCACCGCTCTGAGGGGCAACGCGGGGAAGTCACGGGGGTCCCTCGGCCAGGGGCTGCCCAGGACCCGCCAGCCTGTCTGGGATACAGCATGCCCATGCGCCACACATCGGGGCGATTCCCTCGGGGGATTAGGCTTGATTAATGCTAATTCCTCTGCTCTGCGGCATTTTTCCAGCCTTGCTGGCATGCTTGGTTTTAACACATGCCATGGAACCCTGCTGTAATGAGTGGGCAGTTTTCTTGGTGGGGCTGATGAATCTCCCCCGCTGTCCCTTGCCATCAGGACAGCTGTTTCGAGGAGTGCTTGGGTCCCGAAGTCACCCAGCCACCAGTGGGACATGAGTGGGGACCAGAGAGGGACAGTGAGAGCCCTGTGTCCATCCGCTGCTGCTCCGAGCAGGCAGGGATCTGAGCACCAGGAGGGCAAGAAACACCCCCATGTCCCTGCAGGCAACGAGAAAGTGATGTGCATGGATGCAAAAGACATTAGGGGCAAATCCCTGCTCCCAAGAGAAGGAAAGCTGAGCGACTGAGAGATTTCAGAGATTTTGGCTCTCCTGAAAGCATGATGGCTGAAGGCAATGCCAGGTCTTGTGAGGGCAAGGGGCCTGGGAGAGCCTCCCCGCAGGGCATCCGTGATGCCCAGCACCCTGTGCTGCTCCTGACTCTAAGCACAGGCTGCTGGACGGGGCTGCTCAAACCCAAGGGGATGTTTCCAGGTGTGAAGAGCCCTGCTGCTACGTGCTGAGCTGGGGAGTTAGCCAGCCCCCATGGGGATCTTGAATTTCTCCCTCCCCTTCAAGCAGAGCAGCATTAGTGAGAAAGCAATACCCCTCAGCAGTGGGTTGGAATCTTCCCTAGCCCAGCCTTGCTGTGTGGCTTCTGGAGCCTTTTCCAGACTCAAGACCACCACCAGCATCAGGGTTGCAGTGAAAATGAGCCCTGAGGCCACCCCGTGTAGCAGAAGGGGCAAGCTGAGAAGTGCCAACACAAATGCCCAGGGCAAGAGGCCAACTCTAGCTCCAGCTGGAGGTTCGGTTACACTGGCAACGCCAAGGAGCACAAATCCTGACCCTCATCGGGCTGCGCTAGCCAGCGGGTAAATAAGAGGCATCCCCTCCTCCCTGAGCCCTCACCGCTCCGTAGCATTTGCAGGCAACAGGGTCTGACCAATTGCTGGAGGTCAGGACCTCCTGGAGTCACTCGTTCCCAATTAACAAGTCAGCTGCACACCAGGACTTGCCAGGTTTTGCAAGAAAGCAGCCAGGGACACATGCGGGTTGGCTGTGCAAGCACTGCACACCTCCGCTGCGGGACCTTGCCTCCGGTCGCAGCCGGGGAGCTCTTTCTGGGCCATGGCCAGGCTCCCCGGGGATGCTTCGAAGAGCAGCTGAAGATCCTGGACTTGTTTGCACCCTCCAAGCCAAGCACTCCAGGATCTCCCTCCTATGAGTGAGCAGATGGACATTTCCCTCTCCTTTGCTTTCATTCTCTGGCCTGGGTGGGTTTTGGGATGGCACTGTCTGTCCTCAGGGGTAGGGCAGAGTGGAGGAGTTCAGACTGGGACAGGTGCTCGGATGTCGTACGCCGCTACCAGGGACATCCCGCCTTGCACGCAGGAGCCTCTGAGACTGCTCAAACTCAATGATTCTTTAAGTCAGCCTCAGTTTTGGGAACATGCTGGCTCTTGCCACTTGTGTTACCCTTGTGCTGTGCTCTTCCCATGCTGAGCTCAGCAATGGTCCTGTCACCCCCCCCACTCCCCCTTTTATTCAGAACAAAGCAAAAGAATGATCATCTTCAGGTGTTTTAGTCAATGGTACAACCTAGTTTGCCGTCCTCTTGGGTATGAGGAGCTCTGCCCTGGCTCTGCACCATCCTCTCTGGATGGTGCGTTAGATGCTACCTGCAGTGGTAGCCAAAGCAAGACCTCTCCTGGGGCAGTATCCTTCCTGCAGGCTGCAAACTGCCTTGGGGAAATTGCCATCGTTTTGCACATTAGACCTCACTGAAGGAGACATTTGAATTCAGACTCTCCGTGGTGAAACCTTAAAATGGTGCAGCTCTGCCCCAGCAATGCCTCTAAACGCTGTGCTCTTCCAAACTGTTAAATATTTAGGATCAAAGTATAAGGAGCCAACCTCCCCCCCAGATTCGGAAGCCACACCGGTCAGCCCAGCTGGCTTTGCACACTGCAACACTGGGAGAAAACGGAGATAAAAACATCCTGTAGGGCATGAGCAGGATGGTGATTAATCCTGGGAAAAGGCTAACTGACATGACCATCAATAACTACAGTAACTTGTTATGGCTGCCTCATTCCAGGAGGATTACATGCCTGAACACTCCTTAAAACATCTAATGAATGTCATTTTGTTTTTACTCTCGGTGCTCATGCAAGTGAAGCACTCAATAGCGCTGGCCAGAACCATGGGGAGAGCCGGCAGGGCTGCTCCCAGCTTCCCACACACCGATCCACCGCACACCTCCCTGCTGACCTGAAATATCCTCACTGGGTGCTCCCACCACCCTGCAGCCAGGTCTGCCCCGCCAGGAGCCTCATGGATGGCCGTGTGCTGGTTCTCGCTGGCTTCAGGTGGCTTTGGGTGACGTCTCGCTGGAGGACACCTACCCCATGGCATGGACACGGTGGCTCACGCCTTGCTCTTCACAGTGACCTGAAAGCAGTGTTTTAATCAGGCAGAGCATGGGTCAGGTTTTCCTGTCTGGTCCCATTTTGAGGGTTTCTATGGCAGTCCTCAAGGAGGAAGATGGCAAAGGCATGCGCGCTGACACAAGATGTGTTTGTCTGCTCTGCCTTCAGACTTCTCCTCCTTGTCCCTACTGAGGGAACAAACCAAAACGGCAATGGACCTGCCGTTAAAGGCCAACAGCCGTGAGCCCTGCAGGCGTCAGTAAGCCAAGGTGTAGAGTATCTAGAGAGTGTTCCCCAGTCACAGCTATGTCTTGGTATGCACCACCCCGGGCACGCCACTTACCTGGGTCTCTGAGATCCATGCTAATTACAATTCCTCTTAATTTTGCTGAGGAATGTTATTTAGAAAGGAAGAATAGTGGAAGAAAAGCTGCAAAAGGCATCTTTTGCACTGAAGGACCATGTCATTTTGCCTTTCCTGCACAGACAAGCCATGATGCACTGCATCTTGCAGCGCATCCATGGCAGGCTGGGGCTGAGAATCACTGTGGAGATGCTCACCCGACTTGCATGTATGGCATTTCAGGAGAGGGGGAGAGAGGGTTTTGGCAGGGATTATGTACAGCTCCAGATCCTGAGGATTTTGTCAGGTTGGACGGGGCTCTGAGCAACCTGGGTCTAGTTGAAGCTGTCCCTGCCCACGGCAGGGCGGTTGGACTAGATGACCTTTAGAGGTCTCTTCCAACCCAAACTATTCTATGATTCTATGATTACTGCTCTGCCTCGTTCATGCTGTACAGGGACATTATCAATGAAACACTGGGGCCAGTGTCGCTGCTGTGTCAGATCCTCCAAAACCCCACCACGAATCCATCGATGTCAGGGAGCGTCCTGGTTAATAGTAGCTGACAATGCAGTCTCTTGTTTCATGGAGTGGTGATTTTCAGCCACCGCAAGTCACTGCCGATAGCTGCTCCTGAGCATGTCCATGTCTAGCGTTTCCCTCTCTCAGACATGGCTCCAGGGAAGGTGTTTTTATTTTCTACTGGCAACGCTCTCTGGGTTCATACCAGGCTCACTCCTCGCCCCCACGCGAGGGGCAGCCAGCAGTCCTGCCTCACCCCGCTACGGTTTCATTTTTTCTGGGTGCTGGCAGCTTCTTGCCTGCTGATGCTGTGGGAGACTTTCTGGGCCCTGAAAAAAGGCTCTCGAAAAGGTCTGGAAATGCTCTCTGGACTCATGCTACCTGACCCCACCGACGGTCTGAAGCCATCTGAAGAGAGACCTCAGTGCTGAAGGGGACATCAAAGCGGACCCGGCCACCAGGATCCCACCCTGCTCCTCCCCGCATCCTGCCAGTATAAGCGTCCTCACCAGTTAGTTACTGGGTTTCCTTAAACACGAGGCTGTCTGCAGAGACGCAGCCTGAGCCCAGCCCCGTGCAGCAGCTCGCACCTGACCTTCCCCGATTTCCTCAGCCCCGGATGGCTCGGCTTTTCCTATTAGCAGAGGACCTTTTTGCCGCTTCTTGTACTCTCAGCCTCATATTTCAAATTCCTTCAGAGCTGTATCTGGTTTTCATTTAAACATATTACATTTAGAGAGATATATATAATACAACGAGAAAGGATTTTCAAGGTAATAAATGGAACATGTGAGCCTAATTATTCAGGATGACCCAATGCAATTCCGTAAGTCCAGCGAGTTGTTTATATTGGCAAGATGAGAACAAAATATCATTGGATGCGGTCATTACTCTTATAAGATTTCAATATATATACATTGTCAGGGGTCCCTGAGTTATGAAGTCCTCCTTGCTGGAGGAATAAACATGCTGGGTAGTAATCCTGGAAGCAATCAAAATGCCTTCAGCTCGGTGCCTGCAGAGCCCCTCTCTCCCATGATGTCTGCAGTCAGCCCTGAGCCCACGGGCTTCGGTGACAACCCAGATTCGCACACAGACAGTTTATCTCGCTCTGAGGCCACGGACAGAGCTCGGCGAGTGAGCAGAGGCAGAAATAGGATTCTTGGCATTTCAGGTTGAATTACTGGAGCTGTCTATGACTGGCCCCACTGGTCAAATAGGAAAAATAACACCAGGGAGCTGGTTTCGCTCTCAATATGGCTGGAGGAGCATGAAGGGCGTCTGCTCCTGCATGCTGGCCTGGAACATCCTTCAGATGCTTTGGTTTTGCAGGGGCAGGACTGGCTGCTCTGCAGTTTGTTCAGGGCATCCCACCTGGGGTGCTGCTGCCCCCCATTCCCCACCCTGCCGAACGTGTCTGGGCGGCAGCTCCTCTGGCTAGGGATGCAAGAGCGGGCTGCAGCAGGCTGCTGGGAAGGATACGGGGGAAAGGGCTGGGCTCCGTTCCCACCTCTCGTGCACACCTTCCTGCCATTTGGGAAAAGCCTTCTGAGCATCCTTATTTCTAAAATCTGCTCGTGATCCAGGGAAGCGGGGCACTGCGGGGGTGCGAGTCGGAGCAGCACTGAGACAGCGGGTGCTAGAAATGCAACAGCAGCCCTTCAGCTACGGTGGGAGGCCTCCAACCCTATAGAAACCGTTTTGTGGTGGTGACACGCAAGCTCCTCCAAGAAACAGGGACAATGGCAGCCAAGCTGCACCCTCCCAGCTCCTGTGCGCAGCCCTGGGTTTGCCTCTCCTGGGACCCCAGGGACCGTCCCAGGGTGCAGGGGCTCCAGGGCTGAAAATGCTCAGCAAGTCAAAGCAGTGGCTACCGTCTGTGCAGTGACACACTGGCTACCCCCTGCAGTTAAACCCCTGCTCATTCCCGGTGGGGCAGCCAGAAAAATCCTGGCAAGGCTCTCCGACGGGAAAAGGACCCACCCCTCAGCTGGTCCTGTGTCTGGGGGGTATAAAACAGCCCAAAAGACAGCGTTTCTGTTTCAGGGAGAAGTTAACTTTCCACTGAATGCACTGAGCTGACAAGCAGCGAAGCCTTGGCTGTTTACCCCAGAGCCCAGGCGTCATGGTCCGCATGGCTGGAAGTCTCGGTGGGGCTCTATTCACTTTGATTTTACACCAGGGTTAACTAGACCTCGGTAATTATCCCCTTTTAACAAGGCAGTGTTTACACCTATGAGAAAGGGTCAGCTCCTGACTTGCTCACTGCGGCTGGAAGGAGAGTATTGCTCATGGCAGCTGGAGAGGTGAAGTGACCGTAGGGGGGAAAGAAAAGATGGGAAGAAAGAAAGAAATGGAAATAGGAAAGGTGATCTTAAAGCTCAGATGAAAAATATCCCCCATGATCCTTGACTCCACAGCTTGCTCCCTCCCCATCACTCTTTCCACCCACCATGCTGTGATGCAGCCTCAGAGTGCACACAGAGATAGTTGGAAGCTGGGATAGGTTGATGGATATCTTAGCTCCTGGGCTCTTAAATGTCTGGACCAGCTAATTTTAAAGCAAACAAGCAAAGGCCAAATGACAAATTGTTTGGGAGGCCCTTCAGCAAGAGGATGGAGTTTTACGACCACCAAGGGCACTGTTGCTGCCATTAAATCTGTGGACATAGGGGAAAAATAAGATCTGATTTATTTGGTGATGGTGAAAAATATTATTCAAGCCATAATTTATTGATGATTGCATCCTCCCGGTTTTCAAGGCCTCTTTCTTGTGCATATGGAACTTATACATATTTTTCCTTGCATATGAGGCTGAACACATCATTGCTCCTGCACTTGAGGAATTTTTGCATGCTCTGCTGGCTGTGGTGCAGGAGCCAGCAATGCCAGCAGCCCCCGCGGGGCAGGACTGGGGAACAGCTTTCTGCAGCGAGGGACAGGTCACCTCGGTGCTGGGGCTGCTCTTTGGCAGCGGGGATGGAAAGGAGCCCTGTGCTTACAGGGAATAACTTAACACTGGCAGGAGCTACCGGTCCCGTGGGGCTCATCCAGGTCCAACGTCTCTATCAGGACGTACAGCCCAAAGACTTGGGCATCTGTCCACCTCCTCCTTCCTGCTGGACACTGATCACCAGATCATTGCCATAGCCTCCTTCCTCTCCCGTCCCGCTCCCCTCGTCCCTGTGCCTGCCCTCCCTCCTGGTCCCCGAGGCATCATGGAGACACAAGGAGCAATACTGTCCCTGGGGAAGGACAAACTGGCCCAAACCCCCTTGCACACCCGTGGTGAGGAGAAAGCAGACCTCGAGGAGGTTTCGTATTTGCAAAGGAGAGCAGGGACACGCTGCTGTCCCACTGCAGCACTGCCACGGCCGCGTTGTACCCCCAAGCCATCGCCTCGCAGCAGCCCCAGCGCTCACCCCAAACTGCCTGCAGCAACATTTCCCAATCACTTCCAGCCGCGGGCTGTACATGATTTTCATTTCCCAAAGCAAACAAGGGCTCGGTGCCTCCCCGAGCGGGGGCCTGCAGAGCCCAGCTGCCTCCGTTACCTGGCTCAGGGAGCGGGATTGCTTCCTGCTGCAAGCCCGGGTGGTGGGAGCACAATTCAACATGGCAAATGAAAAGAGGGCAGCCTTGGGCCCCCGGGAGCCTCGCTGGAGCTGGAGGCTCTCTAAGCCGGTCCATCTGGTGAGAAGAGAGCCGGGCTCTGCAGGGATAGCCGGAAATAACAGCAATTTATGCAGTCATGTTTCCAGATTTTTTTTCTCTAACCATCAAATAATACCACGAGAAAAAAAAAAGGAGAAAGGAAATAGAAAAAGCAATATAGGGACGAGAGTTTTTAATCCTCCTTGCGTTCCCAGAGAAATCCAGGGCCTCTTTCCACCTTTTAACTCACTCCTGCTCCCCATTAAAGCCTCCTCCAACCGACCTGGCAAGAGGAGCTCGGCAAACAGTCTGGGCCACCTTTTGCCTGTGCAAAGCTATCAAATGCAAAACCTGATCCCGGCAGCTTTCAGAGGTGACCTTGGTGGGTCTTCTGTGGCAGGTGCCATCTGCAGAGCATCGCACCCCCTCCAGGCCGGCAGGCCAGGGAAAGCGGGAGCTGGCGCCGGGTGATCCCCACGAGCCGAGGGCTGCTCCTGGAACAGCGCAGAGATCTTGGCCTCCCACCCCGCCAGGATGATGCTCGCTCCCAGTCAGACACTGCATTTCCCCAGGGTGTCTCCAGGACTGGCTTGCAAGCAGTTATAGCCGCGGCCCCGGTGTGCTGTTGATCCGACGGTAGCTGCAGCTCCAGATCCCTGGGGAATTACGAAAAAACAACTTATAGAGGGAGGCAAAGCCTCCCAGCCTCTGTGCTGGAGCTACTTTCCTCTGAGCCCTGCACAGCCTGTGAATATTACAGTCCCTCCCAGAGCTCAGGACGCGTTTTGGCTCGGAGCAGAGCTCTGCTTTCTCTGTGGTCGCCCATCACCCAGCGGCCACGAGCACCCGGGGCACTGGACCGAGGGGTGCGGCCCAAGTGCCAGGCGCTATGTCACGGAGATGCTCTGAGCTCCCAGGCCAGCATCCCGCTTTGAAGGAGAGTACAGGAGAAAAGCAGCCAGGAGGTCAGCAAGGCAGAGAGCCCAGGGAGCACAAAGCCCGTGTGGTTTGCAGTGTGGTTGCCACTCATTTGTTTTCCTTGATTTGGGGAGCAAAGGCCGGGGGCAAAGGTGGGTCGCCCAGACCACCCGCAGCCCTTGGTGGTGACAGGGAGTGATGGGGCCAAGAGGGACCCGCCATCCCCTTCGCACCAGAGCCGCAACCAGGCAGGGGGATGCAAAGCTGATGAGCACAAGCTGCGGCACTGATGCCTGCGGCAGTGCCTGGCTGCTCGGCCGCTGCTCCCAACAGCCCGAGGATGGGCATGGGCCAGGATTGCCCAGACAGCAGGGCTAAATCCAGCTGTGTGACAATACACTGCACAGCCTATTTTTCCTCTAGCATCTGGGAACGAGGTGAATAAAACATTTTTGGGTGGACTGAGGGTTCCCATCGCACCTATCCGGTTGGGAAATCAGGGAGAAGATTGCTAGCTGCATCCTCCCACTTGTCAGGTAGAAAATGAACGGTGCCCAGAGTGCTGCTGGGGCTCCTGCCTGCGACACAGATGGACCACGGTACGGGTCCCCGTGCCCAAATCTCCTCTTAGGAGACCAGTGAGGGAATTTGGCTGAATGAACATCCCGATGAATGCCTCTTCCTAAGGCTCCTTTCTTGCTGGGAGAAGAGGACGTGGTACCCGACCAGGCTGTCCCCGATCAGTGGCGAGAGCGGGCCCTGGGAACGATGATTTCCTGCCTCAGCCCTGAATTAAAACAGCAAATATTTTCTCCTTTTTTTGGAACAAAGTGGGAAGAGGGTTTTGCTGCTTCCAGGAGAGAGCAGCGCCTTTCAGTGCGCTCATGCATCAGTTGGACTTGACGCCCAAAGCGTGGTGTGGGGTTTCTCGCATCGCCCAGGCCCGCTGGACGGGGGTCCCGGGGGACAGACCAGGCTCGGGGTGAGCCAGCCCCTGTCAGCGCAGATCGCCCTTGATGGTAGCAGGCAGATGACACGCAGCCCTCACGCTGTGCAAACAGAAAAGGAGCTCTCTTGGTATGGGAGCTGTTTTCCCTTCCCAGAGTAAAATGCCCAAGTACTTGCTATATTTAGACACCGGGCCTTTTCAGGAAACAGAAAGAGGCTTATACAAAACTCTGTGTTCACCTCCGGTGATGGCTCCTAGCCTCCCGACCAGGGCTGGCCCCAAAGCCCATCGCTGCGTCGGTGCCAACCCCACGCATCCTCCCGGCCCCGCCAGATCTTCCCACAGGCATCGGGGTCCCTGAAATGCCCTTGGCCCACGGCAGGCTCTGTGGGCCCTGGCCAGCCCCCCTTTCACATGGGGAAAGGCTTAGAAAAGCTGGCGGAGGGCCAGGCTGCAGTGGGAAAGAGCAGCAGTGCCTGACTCCAGCTGCCACTGAGCCCTGGGAGCGAGGGCTGCTGCCGCTGGACGGCAGAGGGCACTGAAGATGGTGAAGCCATCCCATAATAAGAGCTCCTCCAGCTTTCCTGATGTTTTTTCCTTGACAGCGGGAAAAGGAAAAAGGTTGCCTTTTTTACTAATTTATTGTTAAAGGCTTGTCACCGCTCCTCGTGGTGCCCAGGCTGGGGTCCCCGTCCCTGCCACCCTCCCGCGGCTGTGGGGCAGCCCTCCCTCCAGCACTCCCCTTTTCCAACTGGATGGCTTCCCAGCAAGGAGCAGCAGGAGAAATCTTGGCTTCTGGTGGGGAAACGCAGCCAGCGCCGGGGAAGGGCGGGGAGGGAAAGCGATGCATTTCCAATGCTCGAGCACACCAACCTCGCAAGCATCCCTGTAATTGCAGCCACATGCTGGCTCTCACAGCCCTCGCCTCGCTTGAGCCCCAAATCCCCTTCTCCACTTCTGGGGCTGCTGTACAGCCCCCCCCAACCCCCCCCCCCGACCCAGACATGCCTTTCATCTCCTGCTTTAGGCCAAGAGAGAGCTGCACCCATTCTGCATCACAGACCTGTAAACCCAGCGGGGCCGGCGGGGAATTTCCAACACACCCTTAAGCTGCGGAGAAAAATGACGGACCCTGGGCTATACTGGTCCCCAGGCCCTTCTCTCTCTCTTTCCTCCCTCTCCCCTCCAGCATGAATATTTATCCCCTCGCCTGGTTTGAATATTTATTCCCTCGCCTGGGCTGCCTTCGCCCCAGCCGGCCGTCGCCATCGGCATTCCTGCAGGAATTCCTCCTTCTCCAGCGCTGCCGAGTGGAGCCCGGGGCCGGGGCGAGGGGGAGGCAGCCCTTTTCATTTCCAATCCCCCCATCCTCGATGGAGAGTAAACATTGTTCCTCTCACAAAGGCGGGTATTGTAGCAGGACGGGGAGGGGGGGGGAAAGGCGAGCTGGAGGAGGCGCGGGGGGAGCTGAAGTTCGAGCTGGAGGGAGGGAGGGCACAGGAGAGCCCCCTGGGAAGAGGGCGAACGGGATGTGAATATAAATTCTGTAAATATTTTCTTTAAGGTGCTGCATGTAATCCCAGGAAATAGATCCAGTTTCACGGGAGAGCGGAGGGAGCGGGACTGACTTTGTCACAGGTTTCTCCACGTTGATTAAAACCCTGATGGAGAGGCGGGGGGAGCATCCCGGGCAGCTCGGAAGAGCACCAGAACCTCCCGCCGCCACCTTCCTGCCTCCCCCCAGGTCCAGACACCAGCCAGGCAGAGCCTTGCCCCCCCGCCTCGCTGTCCCCACTTGCACTCCCCAGGCCCTTCTCCTCCTGGATGATGCATGGCCAGGCTGGTAAAGCAAAGAAAAACGGGGTTTGAGTCCTGCAGCAAAGGGTTTACTGCCCTTCAGCCACATTGCCTGGAGGAGGGACAAGATCCTGAGTTGGGGTGGGGGCATGTGGCACCCAAGGGAGGGTGCAGGGACACCTCAGCCTGGCCATCACCCGACAAAAATCAAGCACAAGGCTCAAGATTTGTCTAAAGGGCACATCCCCGGTGATGAATACGGCTGCTGCTGGTAACACCAGCAGCGGCCATGGACAGCCCCACCAGCCCCTCTCCTGCCCAGGAGCTGCTGTGTCTGTCCTTTGCCCACCCCTGGACCAGCTCCCCTTTGCCCAGGGAGAAGACAGGAGGTGGGATGCCCTGGACTGGCACTGGTGGCAATGCCAGCGGGGAGGGCAGCTGCCTACCCCCCAGCTCGATGGGGCAGGGGCTTTCCCAGCCCTCCCACAGAGCAGCTCGGAGTGGATGAGCCGTTACCCCGTTCCGGTCGGACGAGCCATTGTCCTTCAGAAAAGGATTACCGAAACATCCAATTATGCTTTCCCTTCTGCCTGTCTCACCTCCTTTTGATGCTTTTTGGCACTGTATGAAACACTGTGTGCAGAAGCCAGGATTTCCATGGACACTTGCTTTAATGGTGATTCTTGCCTTGCCCAGGAGTCCCATTTACACTCCTGCAAGCACAGCTGCTTTCCCCACCCCACAGCCCGCTTGCTTTTGGGCATCGAGCAAAGCACCCGCCGCCGGGCAGGAGCCAGGGTCCCGACGTGGCTGGGGACCATCGCTGCATCCCTCGCTCATGTGGGAGCTCAGCCCACATCCCCGATTCAGGCCTCTGGGGCAGGGCACATCCTCATGCCTTCGACAGTCATGGCATCCCGCAGCATCCCCCAATGAGGGGCAGAGGCTGGGAGGCCACCATGCCCCCACCTGCTCCGCGAGCCATGTGCAAACACAGAAATTCCTAATTCTAAGGCACTTCTAGGAGTTCAACAGTTAGTCTCTACATTTATTATTTTTTAGCCCCCCTTGCTCACAGGGGATCCCAGACACCACCATCTGGTCCCCCCACGGTCCCAGGGGAATGGATGCTGCAGCCACGGTCCCCTTTCACCACGAAATGTGACATTTGCTGGTCGGGTCGATGGGGAGGTCAGAAGTATAACTGCATTGCAAAAGAGATTAGAGCCATCCAGGGAGGTCCCAGGGGGGGGAGGCCTGCGCCGCAGGCTGACCCGGAGGTGTGTCTCACCCTTTCACTGCCAGGAGGATCACTGCACACTTGCTTCATTCCTCCTTCCCCAGTCCCGTCTCTGACTAATATCTGAGAGGGGACGTGGGGCTGCACAGACCTTTGATCTGCTCCAGCAGAGCTGTTCCCAGACCTTTATGTAAGGGACAAGAAATGTGACTGAAATAACCGACAGAGTGAACAGAAGCAAGTGTGAAAGACTATAAATAAATATGACACAATAACTGTGATCACTGCTAAATAAGTTTTAAATTGTATTGACGGTATAAATAGAGTCGAAAGCAAAGATGCCACCAGCAGGTGACAGGGATTTGAGGTGGGGAGTGACCGGTGTGATGCAGATGCAAACACGGCGAGGCCCCACGCGTGTTCTAATTGCCCCGCTCCATCCCTGCTGTCTGTCAGCCATGGAAGTGGTTATTTCGCCTGTTCCTGCTTTGGAGGGGGAGATGAGCTACAGCCAGTATTTGGGAGTAAGTCCTCCCAAGGGTGAGAGTGCCCATGAAAGGGGAGCTGGGCGCAGTGGGATGGGGAAAAGCCCACGGGACCCAGAAGCTCCTCCATCCTTCCAGCTCCCAAGTGCTCTTCCAACCTTACCTCCCCTCGGCCCCGCCAGACCCGGAGGAACTGGACAGGGTGGGATGTGCAAGACCATCCCTCGAGGGGCATGAAGAAGGTCAAGCCCCTGCGGTGGCCCGGGCCCCTCTCATCACCCTCCCAGAGCCCACCTGGGCAGCTGGCAGCCTCGCATGTGGCCTCCAAGCAGCCATCAAATGGGGTTCAAATCTCACTTTCAATGTTTAAAATCTTTTCTCCCTTTCCTTTCTCTTCTTTCCCCAGTGGATGTGTTAACCCTGGCTCCAGCAGATCCTGGCCCTTCGCGATGCTGTTTACAACCCTGTTTGCAGCAAGAGCTGGGCACGCGTTGACTCTCTTGCTGGCTGATGCAGAAGCCGTGCAAGCTCCTTAAGCCAGTCACTTTGCACCTATCCCTCATGTTGTAGGTACCCAAATGCTCCGGACACCTCAATCCCGAACCCACACAAGCATTAAAGAGCTGCATCTGGTATAAGCACTGCAGCTCCCATGTAACTAGGACACCATCCCATGTCCTTGGCCCCAAAACACAGACCGAGGAGCAGAGCCCAGGAACCTGCCCCTCCCGGCATCCCAAACTGCCGCTGCAGCATCACCTTGGCCGACTTTGCTATTCTGGGCACAGTGATTCAGCAACACCCCAGAGGTGCTCTGCAAACATTGAATACTGAGATCAGCCACAGGAGATCCCCGCGGGGACGGTGCTGGCGCTGCTCTCCGAGCCGTGCCACGGTGGGGCTCGCACCGCCAGCTGCCTTCGGTGCCAGCGCGGGATGCTGCCAGCACCACGATGCTCAGCAGCACGTGGGAGAGGACATCCGATCCATGGCTGGTGGGACAGAGACCTCTTCCAATTTTATCCACGGAGGATTTGCCTAGCTTGGATTCACAGCAATCTTGGCAGGGTGGAAAACTTCCCAACCCTCTCCTCCCTCTTTTCCACCTTCCTTGCTGTGTGTCCAAACCCAGTCTACCTGCGGTGGTCTCCATCCCAGTTAATATTTGGGTGAACGTCCCCTTGGTATGAGAGCATCCAGCTGGGTTCAGCTCAATGCAGAGGGTTGTAGCGGAGGGGAGAAGGGGGGAGCGTGTGTGGGAAGGGGCGAGGGGGGCTGCAGATCAGGGCTGATATGGCCTGGCATTTTGGCAGAATTTTCTAGGACAGTTTGTACAGTGTCTTCCCTATACAATGGTTATGTCTAGCCGCCGCACTGCAGCTCTCATTTCCATGAGCAAGGAATTCAACCGAAAAGTAAACAGGAAAAAACGTTACATCTCACAGTTTATAAATATATACGGAATTATTTAGGCAGTCAGGCCAATTTGCACAGATGCCGCATATATGCTGTGACAGATCTCTATGTTGTTTTGGAGCCACCCCTTGTGAATGGGAAACAGGGCTGGTTTCTCGCCATGTCTGCATGAAATATCGGTATCCTCCTGCAAGCTGGCTGCCAGCAGCGAGTGCTATGGGTCTTGGGAACAGCGCTATGAGCTGATGCGAGCTATTTGCACGTAGTGCTGAGAGACTCGAGCCCCCAAGTTTCCAGATTGGGCTGCACGAGGCCTTTGGAAGAGGCAGGGGAGCGTTTCCTGGGGATTGCATGGGGATTTCAGCCTGGGATCTGTTGGGGCGATGGGACAAACCGTGCCTTGTTGGGGTGTGGGGCAGGACCTGCCCTGGCGCACACACCTCCACGAGGGCAAGGTGGCATTTTGGAGCCCCGGTTCCCCGTGTCCAACAGGCTGAAGCTGCTAGTTCCCAGGGCTTGGGGGCAGAGAGGGGTGCAGGCAAGGGCAGACCTGCCTCCGACTCCACGCAGGGCACCGAAAAATGGCTGCCCACAGGAACAAGGGACCCGAGCCCCCATCCCATCAACCTCCTCCGCAGCGAACATCCCAAGGAGCCCCAAGCCCAAAGCCGCAATTCAGATCAAAACGATGGGACTGGGCTTTTCCCAACAACATCCCTTCCTCCCCCTCTCACACCCGGCCTGAGCCCGGAGGTTTATTCAACCTGACAGCCGAGTGACTTGATCGTTTGAAGCGACATCTTAATTACAGGACATCCTCCATGGCATTTTCTGGCTACGGCCGGTAAAAGAAACTTCTCTTCCCCATCTCCCTCTGCCCCCACAGCTCCGCTGAGCCATGCCGAGCCGCCAGAGTTGCTCAGACAGTGGGGATATTGTTTTGGCCATTGCCTGAATGGCCCGGCCTCCTCAGCTGTAAAATTACCTAGAGGATAACTAAACAAACCCCAGACAAACACTTCTTTAAAGGCACTGCTTACTTTGCAGCAGCCATTTCCCCCTGCCCACCACATGTGCTCGCACTGGGTTTTCTTTTCTTCCCTCTCAAGGGCGACACAGTTGCAATGCCCTTGCAAAGCATTGCATGGGGAAAGGGGGACGGTGAAGCGTGGGGGGACATGGGGGATGCCATGGGCTCTTCTGGACCAGGCGCTGCTCAGCCCCGGTTCAGGGCTGGAGACCTCATGATGCAGAGGCATCAGGAGCAAACAGCGAGGCAGAGACAGACGCTCTTTGGGCTGGTCCGTGTCGGAGCTGGGAGGGGGATAGTGGTTCAAAGGGTTCAGTCCTGACCCATTGCCTAGGGAACTGGGTTTTTCCCCAAAATAGCACTGATGGACTGATGGCCCGCAGGGGAACTGGTCCCACCAGCCTGGTCCAAAGTCCACTGAAACCAGTAGAAAAACTGTCCCAGACTCCAGCATTGTGCATGACCCAATGGGACTGCTGAGCTCGTGGGGACGAAATCAAGTGTTAAGGGGTGACAAAGCCCCTCTGGACTGGGCTGGATGAGGGAGGTCAGGACAGGTCCCTTCCGGGAGGTTTTGCCGTCTCCAACTATCCCTCATAAATAGGAGAAAAGTTCTGGCCAAATCCTCATTCAGAGTCAATCTAAGCATTTCCTGACTCGGTGTTGATTTCACAGATTAAAGCTGGTCAAAAACAACCTGGTCAAAATCCAGCCAGCATTAACTTTTGGAAAAAAACCTTGAGGAATTTCATTCGAGTTTGTTCTGAGGGGACGGGCTGCGCTTTTCCCACCCAGAAGCTTGTTTGCTCTTGAAATACGTGCAATAAACACATGAACGCCGAGCCCCAGCTACAAGCAAAGAGGCTGCCTTCCGCTGCAACGGCATTATTTTTTGCAGAACTATGGGATATTAGTCAATCTGGGGTTACGCCTTTAATTTCAGGTCTGCCAGTGAACAGTATTGCAACTGCACCCAAGTTTCCATGTTCACATGAGGCTGCAGTAACAGCCTGGGGTTTGGCACAGGGAAGCAAGACAGGAGTTTAGGATCAAAAATCCCATTGATCCCAGAATAAAGGAGGGGAGGATGTTAAATAAATCCCTGCATATTCCTGCAGCCGGTCAGAGGGAAGCTTTCCTTTCTGGTCTTGTTGACCTGTTCAGATAGAGCGTGCCCTCGCAAAGACGAGTGGAAACCCAAAACACAACACTGCAGTGTGTGCTCTGAAAATATGTGCAGTCCAACCGAGGCAGATCCCAAATTTTGGCAGATTCCTAAGATCAGGAAATTCCTTGAGAGTTCGGGAAATTCTCCAAGACTGAACCCAAGCTATTTCACTTGCAGAAGATATCAAGTTCTCCTCCTCTTTTTTTTTTTTTTTTTTCTGGTGATGGGTCAGTGGGACCTTGGCGAGCACACGTTGCTGTACAGTGAGAAAGAGGATTAGCAAAACACTGCAGAAGGCCAAACGCAGATGCAGGGCCCGCAGGAACAGCTGCTTGCAAAGGGAAGACGGCGAAGCCAAATATCAGCCACGAAGTCCCAGCTCCAAGCAGGTCTGGAAAGAGCCCAAGCTGGTATCAGTTACACTTTCTTCCCTGCTCCTTTGCCTGTGCATAAATAACCGCCCATTATTTATGGCCGTTCCCCATCGCACACCCTACACGCGTGCCTGCAGGGTCACCTCGGAGGACGGGACAGAGCTGGCTGCAGTGGGAGGGGATGAAGGGCCCCTCTTAGGACCCAAAAATAACTCCCCCTCATCCCCTTGCCTCAAGCAGCATGGATAATGGCAGGGTTTCAGCCCAGCTGTTGCCACATTGATCCATCCAGAAGTCACCCGGTGCTCGGGGACACATGGGAGCCGTGCTGCCCATGGCTTGGAGCAAGCAGCCCCAAGGTGTGGGAAATCTCCTTTCCGCCCCAGGATCCCATCTCCAGGCAAAATGGCCACAGCTAGGCCAAAACAGGCGCAAAACAGAGAATCAAGCATGCAGGCTAACTTGTCCCAGGCAGGCTCATAGGGCTGCTCTCCAACATCCACCCCAGAAACACGCATTTGCCACTGAGACAGTCCTCATCCAAGCAGGCTGTTGGAGCAGCCAGGAAAGCTCCACATGGCTCCTGCCCCCAAAACGCAGGAGATGGGGGAGACAGAGGACAACCCTCAGGCTGCTTCTTCACAGAGCCCTGCAGCCGCCTCTGCACTTGGCCATTGCCTACTCAGGCCCACCCTGTGCAGGGAAACCTGTCCCCAAAGCCGCCTCTCAGGTCCATCTCTCTTGCTGAAGTCACCCCAGCAGACATGACTCCCTGCCTGGGCTATTAGCCTTCACCTTGCCTGCAGCAACCGGGTGCCCAGGGGCAGCCAGCCCTCCCAAGCATCCCAGCACTTCGATGCCAGGCAATCTCCGCGCTTTGCAGGAGTGTCAGAGGTTACAATTAGCTCAACTGTGTCTTGTTGCTGGGTGACTTTAAAAAAAAAAAAAAACCACACAGCAAAGAGGTCCATTTGTACTAATGTCTTTCAATATTCCCCAGGTCCCAGAGGAAAAGTATTTTCTTTCCGCTCTTGTGGTATTTTTCTTCCACTATGTGCAGCAATGAGGTCACCGAGCAGAGGTTTTGTGGCTAAATCATTGGGTTGCTGCCATCGTCCTGTTCCCGGGAAAGGCAGAAGTTGGCCCAGCTGGACATGCAGCCAAGGAAGAACATGGATCTTCCTGAAAGCCAGAGGCACAGCTCCGCAAAGGACCTGGCTGAGCCCTGGAGAAGCGATCAAATGTACCAGTTCTAGGGGCTTTTCTTTAAACCAAAATGCCAGGCTGCTGTTCTTCCCACTTCCAGTGAAAGTTTCTTGCACCAGGGACGGTCCCTACAGAAGAGCATTCGTGCAGGAGAGATGGAAAGGACCATCGGAAGTGCAAGTGCTGAACTACTGCAGCGGTGTGGAAATGATTGAATTATTTCGGTAGCACATGAGGTCAACTTCTGCTGAAGACAACCTCTCCGCAGCCTTGCGGCACGCACCAGCTGGGGTGCAGCACAGAGCTGCGTTGGGAGAGCCTTCCCCAAGCACGCCTGGCTGCAGGTCAGGCCAGCAGGTAGCCCCAAAGCCATGCAATTCCCCCAAAGCCAGGGCTCCTCAGGCACTGCAGACAACAGGGTTTGTAGGATAACGTGTTGCTGTTGGGGGATGATCTGGCACCAAACCCCTCTCCTGGAGCTGTGGGATGGGCAGCTCAGACACCTGATCTCATAGCTGGCCCTGACTTGAGCAGGATGGACCAGGGACCCCCTGTATTCTCAGCCAGGCTGAATGAGCCCATGATCTGCTGCCAGAGCCCTCTCCAGCAAAGCCTTGCAAGAGGGACATGTACCTCCTTGCAAGGGTTCACGCTGGAAGGACCCCTCCTGCAAAAGCTTCCCAGCTGCACCAGTTCCTTCCCTCACAGTGCATGGCTTGAGCCCTGCTCCTGCCAGCACGGCTCCGTGCCTGACCCAGCCTCAAGCCCTCACCCTGAAGGCATTTTCCTCCCCTACCACCTTCCCTTGGCTTCAGAGATATCCTCGCAGGTAGGCAGGAGCTGACAAACTTTTTTGTTGCAACAGAGATCCCTCTGCTCACCCCAGATCTTTACCTGCCTGCAGAGCAGCCTTTTCTCTCACGCCCCCGTTGCAGAAACACACAGCCCTCATCCTAAACCCTGCCAGCTCCCCAGGCTCTCCAGCCGCAGGCAGCCAACCTTTTATAGCATTCCCCAGGCTCCTGCTCAGCCCAGCCAGAGCTGACGGGGACCAGCTGAGATCAGGGCTGCTCGTCCCTGGGGCTTACAGGGCCAGCCCACCCCAGCGCAAAGCCTGGGTCCAGGCAGGTCCCCAGTGCCCCACCATCAACATGCTGGGGTTTACTGGGAGGGTGTCACCTCCTCCCTTGCTCAGTCTACAGACTCCCCACCCTGTGTCCGTGTACTGCTGAATCCAGCTGGGACTGCCCCTGGAGACGGCTCCTGCTCCATCTCCACAGCTGTTGGCTGTTAATGCTCTCTTGTCCCTGGGGTCCTGGCACGGCTGGGAAAGGTTTATTTTAAGCACATCACCCCTGTCACACACAAAGGACCTCCAGCCTGCCCCTTGCCCTTGCTAAATCTCCCCAGCCAGCCTCCTTGCGCATTTTCCTGGAGGAAGGACGCTAACGGATATATAAATAAAGCAACCTGTGTATTCTTCTCCCCGCTCAGAGCTTGTGTAACCTGCGGTTGACCCCTCCTCGTCCTCCCCAAACCACAGCCCCAGTATGTGCTGCCTGCCGCCACCGCCGCTGCTGCTCTGGCATTTTTATGAATGGCCTTGAGCCCAGGGAAGAGATGTGAGCATGGATTTGGAACAGCTCCATCCCTTCTACCGCACGCGCTAATCTTGACAAATGATCAGCGTGTGGCTTTCGAAACCAGAGATAAGGCTGTCTGACCACTTCAAGTCACTACACTTTCCCACAAAGAAAGGGATTTTGTTCTCAGCCCCCGGCCGCAGCTTCCTCCGGAGCCTGGGCAAACCCAGGTGCCCCCCGCCCCATAGCTTGGGGGGGGGGACACTGCAATCACACCCCTTGGGAGCTGAGCCAGGGTCTGATTCAGAACAAAACCTTGGCAACCTCCAAACGAGGCAGACGTCGTGACATTGCCTGGGTTTCTGATACCACTGGCTGGACCAGGGCTGCCTCCTGCCTGCACGCCTGCATCTCCTTCCCGTTGAGGCCAACAGAGAAGTAGTCCATGCCCAGCACGGAGCTGGGATGTGCCAGAAGCATGTGCTGGGAGCCAGCAAGAGCTTCCAGTCCTGCAGCTGAGCCATGGCCATGGTGGGCTTCCTTGAGCTCAGTTTTAGCTGGGAACTGGAGCACCTGGAGAACTCCTGGCCCTACTGGGGTCACTGCTCTCCTTGGACTGGTATCCCACTGCACTGCTACGGCATTTGGGACATGCATCTTGCCTGCCAGTTTGGGCAACACAGTGTCCCTCCCTGGGGCTGGGGAAGCAGCCGTGGGATAGCTGCAGTGTCTTCACAGGGACTCTGAAACGGTAGAGCGAGCCCTGGGTGGATCCTGCTGGACACGCACCTGGGAAAGCTGGGCACAGACACAGCCCCGCTGCCAAGGGAAAAGGCCTCTGCAAGTGCCAATTCAAGGAATGCCTTTGATCCAGTGGGAATTGTTAGGGAGAAACTTTGCCTCTAAATTGAGCTGCTCTCTTGCCTTGCCACTTTGGGAAATGAATTTGTACTTGGAAAAACTCAGGCTGGGAGCGATCTTGGGAAGACATCCAATCCATTTCCCTACCCCAAATTGGTCCTGACAGGTTTTTTTTTATCTAACCTTTCCTTTAAAATCTCCAGATGGCTCAATACAGTCTCCTCCAGGGCTATATTCATTTTACTACCAGCTATTTTTTTATTATTAATATCCAACTTAAATTTCCCTTCCTGCAATCTGCTCCTATCCCATGGCAACACAGAGGGCAGCTGTCCTCTTACCACTGCGCCCGGTGCACCCCACCCTACCCAGCGTGGCGGGTGCCTTTCCGGCAGCGGTACCTATTTAAGGCTCAGGATTAGGATGGACAAGGCTGGTTCTGGCCAAGCGCAAGCAGAGTTGAAGAGCCCCTGGACTGTCCTATCACTTTTCCTATTGCTGCGCTGGCCCGCAGGAGGGTTTGGTGGGGCAAGAGCGCACAACCGCTGCTCCCTGTGCAGGCACCAAACATCGTACCCAGGTGGGAACGGGAGGTCAGAGGCTGCTGGCTTGTTGACCCATGAAGGGAGGCAATTATTCAGCTGATGAGGCCATGCAGGTGTTAATTAAAAAGCATGCGAAGCAGAACAGGTCACTGTTTGGTGTCATCCGCTCGTGAAATTAGCGTCGCGGTGGTTCCCCCAGCCCTGCCTGGGAGACAGAGCAGGGGAAGAGCTTCCTGTAGTACCTCTGCTCTTACTCTCATCTCCTCCAGCTGAGCTCCTATTTCTGGCTACCTCCTGGGTCCTGCACAATGTCCCTGCTTTTTGGCCAAATCTCTGCTGGATCCTTAGTAGGGAAAAACTTCTACCTGTTCATTCCTGGACTGGTTTGGAGCGTAAGCTGTGCAGGGGTGAGAGGTGTAACCAAAATAATCAACTCCTGGCAGTCCAGGTGGAGAAACAAGCTCCCTAGTCACGTGCCGAGCTGTTGCAGGAGGTGCTCACACGGGGACACTGATGGACACAGCCTCCCAGGTCAGGCACCCCGTGGGTGTCCCTTGGTAGGGTCTCAGATTTGCCGAGCATCCAGATTTGATCATCATCAGCAGCTCTGATCTGATCCCCTTTACTCTCCAGCCAAGGCCAGGAGGGAAAGCAGAGCTTTCCTCTGGGAAGCACCATGGGCTGGTGCTCCCTGAGCCAAAGGTTACCAGCGAGCAGGTCTGCAGAGCCTTTCGGCAGCAGTTCAGGGTGGCAAAGCCCTTCCATTCTGCTGGAGAGCTCGGTGCTCAGCACGCGCTTCACAGCTCTGGGAGATGGTGCTTGGCATCTTCTCTGTTAACCCCTGGGACATGCCCGTGTCAGGAGGAAGCCCTGGTAGGAAGGAGTCTCCTGCTTCTTCTCCACATGAGCACTTCTCCAAAGCCAGGATGCCGTGCCAGGCTCCACACGGGCACCCTCCTGTGCCTGGCCAGAGCTCGCGGTGCGTGGGGACCGGCAGCAGCACGGCTGAGCATCAAAGAGTCAAACCCGAGCTGCCCCCTGAGAAGTGCAACTTAACGAATCCCAGTTTCCTGCCGCTCTGTGTCTCATGGTTGGATTAGCTCATGGCTAATAAGGCTCATGAGAGTTTTTCCCATGGTTTGGGGCACTCGTAATGGCTCTCTCCCGTGTAGATTCTTTGATGTCTTATAATAGAGTTGATGATGAATCCATTTCCTCAGTGGCGACCCAAGTTTGGCGCTCTCTTGTCTACCCAGATGCCTTTTTTCATAAAACAATTAGACAATAGAACAACAAAATGGAATTCAGTCTCTCCGAGGATCCTGCCTCGCTATGAAATCTGGCAGAAAGTGACCCGGAGCTTCAAAAGTGGGGTTGGACGGCAGGGACAGGCAGACAGATACACACACGCTCCCACACGAGTGCAATGGCTCCCACCTCCTTCCCTTTCACAGCCAGGCTAGCAAGAAGGAACGAGCACTCTTAGCTCTGCCCTGTCGTGCCCGTTCATCACAGCACAGGCTTGAAGGCCAGGACCAAGGGCTTTTTCAGAAACCGTGCAACACCAGATGTTTTTTTCCTGAGGCCTCAGACACACACGTGCAGCACGCTGTTATTAAAACTGGCTCATACTCCCTGTGCACAGGGAAAAAAAATTAGGGCTGTGTGCAAGGTTAGTTCTCGACTTTGGCATCCAGCATTAAACCATGCAGGCTCGGTTGACTTTTGTTTGTTTTTATAGAGTTGCTTCTAGACCGTCCCGCCTGCAGCATCCCAGCAGAGTGGAACAATTCGATGCACCAGCTGGATGAGAAGTGCTTCATGTGCTGCCAAATATACCATGTAAAAACCATAATGCAGCCACCTCTGGGGTGCAGCCTGACAAGCGCACGGCAGCTCGCAGCAACACCCTGCAGCAGATTGAACCGAGAGGAGGGAGCCGCTTGAGAGGATGCGCTGGTTCATTACACAGACTTCCTCCTCTTGGTTTTCCGCCTGGTCTCTCCAGCCTGCCTTCCCCGGCACGGCTCTCCTATGGATTTTTCTTCTCCTGCTAATGTTTCTGTATTCACCTCAGACCGAGCCAAAGGCTCCTTTTAACTGAAAAAGGCCGTTTGTCTCGGTATCTTACCATCTCTGTCTCAGTGTCAGCCCAAGCCTTGATGCCTCCTTCCCACAGCAGCAGGTTTCATTCCTGCACTTGGGATTCCACCCAGCCACCCTTTCTCAGCCGCTTCTTGTTTTCCTCCAAGAGTTTCGGAGAAGCATTGCACACCTCGCCCTGGTGCTTCCCTGCCCGGGCTGACTTGGGGCTGACCTCTGCCAGACGAGGCCGGAGCCTCGTTGGACCCCTGGTGTGGTCTTGGTGGGTTGCCCAAGGGTGCGAGTGGCCTGGGGGCAGCGGGATGCTCAGCCCAGGGTCTGCTTATACAACAAAATCTCCTGTTCCTTGGCATGGCCTCACCTCTGCAGGGCTACCAGCTGACCACTACTGGATAGCACCAGGGGTGTTACCCCCCTCCCAAATTACCGGTGCCCTGGGCGGGGGTCCTCTCCCCCACGCCCAACAGCAAAGGCCCCCCGTGGCTCACACAAAGGGTCTTACACTGCTGTGGTTAATGGTGTGGTGCCTGGGGGGGTGCTGTTGGGACAGGGTAGGGTGCTCAGTGCCCAGCACCCACTGCTGTGGGTCACATGCGGGTGGGGGCATCGGGGTGCAGGTTAGCAGGGATCTCTGCAGCGCACAGGATGGGAGGAGACCTGAGCCTGCCTTCCAAAGCCACCTAGGAGGAAATGCACTTGGCTGTGGGAGATCCACGGGACTGCAGGGAAAGGCAAGGGATTCCCCGCTCTCTCCTGGAGGCTGAAACCAAAGCCCAAATCTACCAGGGAGGGCTGATATCAGCTCCAAAACAGTGCCGCTTCCCTCCTCCCCTTCCTGCAAAACCCAGGTGCTGGGTTCGCTGGGTCCTTGGTGATGCTGGATGCATCAGGCTGGTGCCAGCCAAATGATTGACAGCTGCCAGTCTCCAGCAGCACACATCGCCTCGAGCCGAACACGCCCAAGGGACAGAGTTAAGGTCCCTCCAGCCTTTCTCTTCGCCTGCGCTCAGGCGTGAAGCGGAGCGGGCCTGCGGGCTGGGGGGCGCATCAGGAGCCGTGCGGGTACCCCGCGGCTCCAAACCCCGCTGCACCTGCTACCCCCGCCCGGTGCCCGGGGAGGGGGCAGTGGGAGAAGGGACGGCTTCGGGGCCGAGGCCGGGGCGGGGGTGCGTGCCCCTTCCAGCCCCGCTCCGGGGCCGGCAGCGCTCTCCTCCCGAGCTCCGCTGGGGGCTGCGCGGGTCGAGCTTCAGCACCGCGGGGGCTGCGCGGGGGGGGGGGGGGGGTCGGAAGGGGGGTCGGGGGGGGGGGGGGAGCGCTTTGTCTCCCCGCCCGCGGGGCCGGGGGTCGGCGGCTGTGGGAGGGCGGGAGGAGGAGCGCGGCCCGCCCCCGCCGCCGCGGTACAAAAGGGGTCGGGCGGGCGGCGGAGCGGCGTGTGCCGCCGGGCAGGGCAGGGCAGGGCAGGGCAGGGCAGGGCAGGGCAGGGCAGGGCAGGGCGCGGCGCAGCGGGCGGCGCTCCGGTCCCCTCCGCAGCGCCGTCCCGGCGGGGCCCGCGGCCGCCCCGTCCCGCCCCGTCCCGTCCCGCTCCGCCGCCGCCGCCGCCGCCGGGCCCGGGACCATGAGGCGGGCGCGGGCGCTGCGCCGCCGCGGAGCTCTGCTCGCCTGCCTCTCTCTGGGGATGCTGCTGGCCCTCGCCGACGCCAAGGGTGCCTTCTACCCCCCCGCCGCCCCCCTGCCCTACGGCGGCAGGTACAGCCTCTACACGGCCGGCTCCAGCCCGCAGCTCGGCCCCGGCAAGCCCGTGGGCAAGCACAAGTAAGCGACCCTCTGCGCGCCCCCGTCCGCGGCCGCGCAACCGATCCGGCCCCCGGGCATCGGCCCCTGGGTGCTGGCTGCGCGGCGGGGCTTTCCGGACACCGCCTCCCGTCGGGCATCCCTTACCGGGCACAGACCGCGGGCACCGGCTACCGGCCACAGATCTGGGCTCAGCAGGCAGCATCCCCGGGGGACCGGCTGCCGCGGGCACCCCTTGGTGGGTACCCAACCCCCCCGTACCGATCACGGGTACCATCTCCCAGGGCTCGGCCGCGGGCATCCCTTGCTGGGCGGCGGTCCCTGGGTACCCGCTGCGGGCACCCCTTGCCCCACACCAGCTGCTGGGTAGCGACCTGGGGCTGGCGTGCAGGGCAGGGGTGTCCGTGCGTCTCGGTGCACCCCTTCCGTGTAGAGCAAGGCTGGGGGGCCGCTCAGCGCAGAGGGGGCACGGGGCTTGTGTTTCCAAGAGGGAGCGGGCTGCGTGGGGGGGGGGACGACGACGTGTGTGCTGCAGTCCCATGTGGGTCAGGGCTGGGGTGGCGAGGATAGGACGCCCGTGTGTGTTCGTGGGGTAGGTGCATGTACCTGTTCTGCATGGCACGGGCGCGGGGCTGTGATGTGCGGGAGGGGAGGATGGCAGTGCACAGACCTACGCGTGAAAATGCAGTCTGGATTGGAGGGGATTTGCCGATTTGCTTGTAAAGCACAGACTTACTAGAGTTTAAATATGTTTTCAAGTAACCTGGAAAGCTCAGGCAGATGAGGAATGTGGGCTTTACACGTACTATAGACTTTTTCCATTCAATTGCAAAAAGGCTGTTACATTGGTGGGGGGCTCGCTTCCCTCCCCGCTTGTTTGCGAGAACCGTTTCTGTCGGGCTTCTTTGAAAAGGGGAGGATGTGGTGTTATGAACAAGCTGAAATGAATAAAGTAACATTCGAGACGAACAATACTGGCAGTGCCAGTGAGAGCTTTCCAAAACCCGTAACATTTTCCAGCTGCTCACTCTTAAAACATCAGGCTGGAGCTATAAAACTGCTAGCCACAGGTGGGTGAGAAGGAAGGGGGTTTCTGAGAAGGAGAGTGAGCCAGAACCACCCTAACCCAAGTAGTCACAGGCAGGCAGTGTCTATTAGTAGCGGCTAGTAGATCTGCCCGTGTTGGCTGCTAGCTTACTTACAGAGGGGGTTAGGAGTGTGTTTGTAAGAGGATCCTGGATTTATGGATAGACAGTGATTCTAAATTTCCACATGCACACGTACACATGATCTCCCTTCCCTCCAGCTAAGAAAAGTGGCTGGCCTTCGCTCTCGTGTGGCCCTGTGCACGGATAAATGACTCACTTTTGGAGGAGCGGGGAGCAGCATGGATCCCTGCACACACTCTGAGCCTGGCAGCCTCTTGCCGGGGCTGAGCTGCTTGTGTCTGGGCAGGCTGGAAATGCCAGTCGCTGCTGGGAGTTGCGGTGCTCATCCCAGGGGAGCAAAGAGCCCTCGTCAAGGGGCTGGGGTAGAGGTGCTGGTGCTGCTCCTGGGGGAACAAGGGGGATGCGCTGGGGGTGTGGGGTCGGGGGGTCCCTGATGGGAGGGAGCAGGGAGATCCAGGGTGTTGGAGGGAGGATGAGCCTGCTCGCACTTTGCTGCTTCATGGAAAGAGCTCCTGCCCCATGTGGGCTGTTGGAGGCGGAGGAGCCTGCTCGGGGCCTCTGAACGGGGGCACTGGGGGGCTTATGGTAGTCCTTGGCATGGGTAGGGGATGTACTTTGTCTTCACGTGTTCGCCATCAGTGCTTGTCCCTCCTTCACCTATCTTTCCCCACTCAGAGTGAGCCAGAGCCCCACTGCTCTTTCCCCAGGGGGTGAGAGTGGAGGGGCTGGGGAGGGCTGTGCACACCCACCCCCCTGTGCATGCACACACATACATGCACACGCTCACTCCCCCAAACAGGAGACACTGCAGTCCTCCCCAAACCGTTCTGCTCCATCATGACTGTCCCAGTCCCTTCCCTCACCTCCACCTGCCAGAGTTGTCTCAACGCCACCAGGACCATCATCATGCCAAGCCTGTGAGAGCTGGGCTCAGGCCCTGCAGCTTGTTTCTCTGGTCAGCCCCAAGGCTGCTCTCCACAGGCCATGCAATGGCGATGCCAGGGGACTCCGGCTGCTTCCCAGCCTGTGGCCAGGCAGCTGAGCTGCAGTGACCTCAGCTCGCACAGGGAGAGCCGGGTCCTCTCGCTTCACTGAACGCCTCCTCGCACCTGCAGCTCACGCCAGCCCATCTGTTCCATCCCGCTGACCCTCTGTCTCCACCTCAGCTCTGCACTGTGTGCCTGTGCCCTCCTCTCCTCCTGCTCTGCCATCTGCCACATCCCCATGCCCTTAATCCCTGCCTCAACACACATCCCTGCTGTCTCTGCCCCTGTGGACCAAGTCCATCTGCTCCTGCCAGCAGCCTTGCCTTCAGCTGGAATAGCCTTGGCCTCCATCTGTCCCACCAGCTCTCCCGCATCCTTCCCATGCAGCCTTCCTCCTGGCCACCTCATCCTCAGTGCCTGGGTTTGCTGGTCGGCTCAGGAGAGGTCCTGTGCCTGGGGCTGGCTGGTACCCTGTGGCACCCAGCTGCAGGCACGATGGCAGGAGGGAAAAGGCTCCGCTCCTTGCACCACCCATCCAAGGGATCTGAAGAGGTTTCCAGCTTCCATCCAGCTTGGGACCTGGGTCGTGTCCCTGCCTCCATGGCGGAGGAAGCTGTGATGCTGCGGCCCAGCAGAGCAGCCAGCCTGCATCTCCTCTCCCTCTGCTGACTGTAGCATCACACTTGGTCTGAGTGTGACAGCACCCACAGCAAGGTCCAAAGGCTTTTGGGCTGGACCCGGCACTGGCAGCACTCCAGGAGCTGCAGGTGGACAGACCACCCCTGCCAGATGCTGCTGGAGCTATTTCTGGGATCCTATTCCCATAACTGCTGTTGCTGGTGGGGTTCTGCTTGTCCCCCCAGCCCCTCTCGCCACCCAGGCCATGCTGTGCCGAGCACAGCCCAGCTCTGGTGACAACGTGGCCATGACCGTGACAGCAGCAACTGTGCTCAGCATCTGGCCTTCTGCAATGCCGTGGCACTGCAGACCTGCTTGGGGGGGCTCTGGGTTTCTTGCAGACAGTGAAATGGCTCGTGAAAAACCAGAATGTGAGGGTGCTCAGCCTGTTTCCAGCACCAAGGCTGATTTCTCAGGCAGGGCTCAACTGCAGAGGGACCGCAGCTGGGGGAGGATGGGGCAGCCACCAGCTCGGAGGGACATTGTGGGGCAGGCACTGCCCGAGGCTGAGCGGAGAGCCTAGCACAGCTGAGGAGAGCAGAGCTGTGTTGAGGGTGCAGGGGTTTAGCTGCACCCTTTTAACCCAGAGGAGAGATGCACCTGGACTGAGGAAAAGGCATTGCTGGGGGGTGGCACCCTGGCACCTGGAGGGCAGCTAGCGGGGCTGGGAAGGGCTGGGCAGCACTGGCTCCCGTGGAGGCTCTTGGAGCTGGTCAGGTGAAGGCAGGTGAAAGCCGGGGTGCCTGGGGACACCAGGAGCAGGAGCCAATTCAGCCAGCCCGGCCCGACCAGGAGTGCCTGCCTGCCCCTTGCTTGCGCATCCAGCAACAGGCTGGGCACTGGGGGACTTTGCTCCATCCCCGCTCCCTGCACTCCCCCAGGCCCCACTGCTGTCCCTGTCCCCAGTGGGTAGGGTGGGCGATGCCCCCTCCCCAGCAGCTGCACAAGCTGGGGGGTCCCTCCAGCTCCTGCCCCCCCAGAGACCTTGCCGGCAGTGTTAGGCAGGGCAGGCAGACCTGCCCGGGGACTGGTTGAATAGCCGGGGTGCTGCTATCTGTTGAGGCAGGGGGTGACGGTGTCTCGCTGTGCTTCCCCCTAGGAGCTACTGTGCCTACGTGGTGCAGCGCAACGTGACGTGCACACTGCAGGACGGGGCCGAGAGCTACGTCAAGGCCGAGTACCACAAGTGCAGCTGGGGACCCAAGTGCCCGGGGAAAGTGCTGTGAGTACGGGGGATGCTGGGGCACAGTGCCCTTCCACTCCCAGCTTCAGGTCACAGGTCTTCTTGGGTTCCTGAGTGCCCGTGCCACCCTTCCGACCATCAACCCGTGTTTTCCAGAGGGCAGTGAAAGGGGCTGAAGGGCTTTTCCTGGACGAGACAGTCAATGGCAGGGCAGCGGTGCTGGGAGGAGGCAAGGTGGGATCTGTCAGGAGGGAGAGGGAGCTCTATCCATCATCAGAAATAAATCAGGAAATCATGGGAAGCTGAGGGGGTGCATGTGCATGTGTGCAGGGAAGCATTTTGTCACAGACCTGCAACTTGGCAGAAAGATGGCAGCTAGGTGAGAGCCTGACCGAGAGGAGGAGGAAACAGAGCCTGTGGCTCAGGCCTTCCTGCCCCAGGAAAATATTTGCAAAACTTTGCCACCTCGTCAGTGCTGGAGGGAAACACCCCGCCGTGCCGCAGCCAGAGCCGCAGCCCGGGCAGGGTGGACACTGGGACTTTGTGCTTCGCCACCCTCCACAGCCCCTGGCCAGGGATGCTGCTCCATGCAGAAATGCTGCTCTCCTGCATCCTCCCCTGGGCCGCCGAGAGTAACAGAGCCGAGCACCGAGGAAAACCGGGCTGAGAGGGGCTTTTGTCGGAGCCTGGCACCCCTCCTGTGGCACCAGCACGCAGCGCTGCAGCCAGCCGGGACTTGCCATGTGCTGGTGGTGCCACGGGCTCTGCAAGCAGCCTCTCCCGGCAGAGATGGGCCGTCGGACCTGCTCGCTGACTTGCTCTTTCCTTCTTCCCATCACAAGTGCTTTAGCAGCATTTGGGGACTTCAGGACATCCTGCAGCTGCTGGTACCTGTGGCGGAGATCCCCAAAGCCTCTCCCATCTCCATGGTGTCCACTGCTTGGCCCCTCCAGCCCTTCAAACAAAACCGGGGTGAAAACAGGGTGTTTTCTGAAAGCAGCTGGACCCGTAGCTGAACTTTCTGCACAGCCTCGGATGCTGCATCCATGCACAAGAGAGAAACATGTTTTTTTCCACGTGCTGGGGCCATCAGCTAATGTTTGTGCAGCTGCAATAAATACTTCCCCTTGCTGCCATTTGGAGCAGGGGGAGAAGGGTTCGGAGGTACCGAAGGGCTCTGGGCTCCTCTGTAGAGGCTGGCATGACACACAGAAGGTGCCCTGCCTTCTGGATGCCATCCTCATCCTCACTTCACCCCCTGACAGTGGCTGGGTGCAGCAGTCTCCTGCTGTGGTACATCCAGGCAGGTTTCTACACACTAAGACAGAAGGAAAGACCATAGAAACTCAGCAACGTCTGTTAGAGGAGTAACAACAAGAAGAGCTTGTTCTGACACTGTCCCGTGCCTTTGGGAAATTGCTGATGTTGAGAAATTTTGAAGTGATTCAAAGAACAGAGGATTTGGATTCGCTTTCTCCTCCTGCCCTGCGGTACACGTGGAGGTGGCTGTATTGCACCGGGAGTCACATGGAAGTGGCATTGCCCGGGGGCTGCAGCCAGGGCCGGGGGCACTGAGGACCTGGGCAGGGACACTGACGACAGGGGCTCGGCCCCATGTGCTGCCCTGAGCAACTGGATGGGTGCGAGTGCCTTATGCAACCCCTCCGTACAGCACAGACGGTTCTGCCACCTCCTCCGAGACCTTCCGCTGAATGTGCTGGAGAAGAACAGGGGCCCAATTGTGTGTTTTGTTGAAAAACAGCAAACTTCAGGATTTTCAGGCCCTGGTAAATTCAGATTGGAAATTTCCAAAAGGCAGGTTCAAAGCATTGGTGTTTCAGAGGTGGTGAGAAACACGCCGTCTTCAGCCCTGCGCAGCTCAGCTCGGTTGGTGGGGGGAGCACGGGTGCTGGCGGGGTCCTGTCCATCCCTGCCACCTCATGGGAAAGTGCCACGGAAGAGCAGGGAGCAGCTGAGTCCTCCCCGCTGGGCTGGTGGGGACCCCACATAGAGCGAGAGCAGAGAGGGAGGTGTTAGTGTCCCACTGGGCAAGGAGGTGGGCTCGCACCCTTGTTTGCTGTGTATGGCGGGGATCGATGTTGTAGTGCTCAAATTGGTGGTGGAGAAACCTCCCAGGGCATCCCAGCTGGGGGCAGGAGGAGGCGTAAGGAGCCATCCCTCTGTGCATACCGCACAGCATCGCCCCGGTAAACCTCGCCAGGGCTCTGCTGCCCCACTGCCAAAGCTCCCGCTTGCAAGGCCAGCCCAAGCCACTTAGGCTTCCCATCAAACTGATGCCCTCCACACATAGAGAAAATACCTTTCCAAAGGTATTTTAACCCTCCTGGAGGCTTCAGGACAGGATTACAGATCAGAAGAGGATTTTTTACCCCACTAGGAAATTCTCTAGATCGATTCAAAGTGCAAAACACCCACAAGCAGCCCAGACCCCTCTTGGAAGTGATCTGAGCTTGCAGGGGTTCTGGAATCACTTCCATCATTTCATCTTGTGTTCTCCTGGGCCAAAAGTTGCCAAACTGTGTGGCATCCGTCACAGTGGTCATCTATCGGGCCAGAGACCAAAGCAATACACTTACAGCAGCTTTTCTAAACTAACAACAGGAATCCCAGGTTAAAAAAAAAAAATCTGACAAAAAATCCTCTCCAGAAACCACAGATACATAAATAATGGCTCTGCTCAGATAGTCCCTCCTCACCCCTGGGCTGTTTGTCAGGCTTGTCTAGTTGTGTTACTAACTCATTGGGGAGAACTCTTCTCTCACCATGTGCTGTCACACCTGCACCTCGTGGTCCAGTCCTGGAGAGGGTGGGCACATGTTTTTGGAGTGCTGGTTAATGAGCTGTGTCCCTGGACAGGCACTGTAATGCTACACTGAGCTGTGGTGCAGCAAGAGCTCTTGGAGGAGGTGGGTCATGGTCTGCAGGTGCAGCACACGGGTCTCAGCCAGGCTTTCCCATGTGCCCGGATTTCCCACACCCAACAGGACCCATGACCCCGCTCTTCTCTATTGCTTGACGTTGAGGTTGCTCCTCTAAACTGTCTTCTCTCTTCCTCCCCTCTCCTGGAAAGGTACCGCACCTTCTTCAGACCCAAATACAAGATTGGATACAAGACAGTGACCGAGCTGGCCTGGAGGTGCTGCCCAGGCTTCATGGGAGAAGGGTGCCATGACAACCCGACCGACCAACCCGGCCTTCTGCCCCGACATCCCAGCCCTAAAATGCCTCCGGGGCAAAAGATGTTTCCAATCCCCAGACTTCCTCCCTATCCCAAAAGCCACCCTGACCTGTTTCCAGGACCAAAGAAGAATCAGTATGGTGAGATCTCGCTCCTGCTTCACATCCCCAGGTTACCACACCGCCGTCATGCTCTCAAACCTGTTCTTTCTGTTCCAGCACACGGCATGAATTTAGCAAACCTTCGGTGGGTGACGTGCTTGCTGATCAGAGACTGGACATTTGAGTGCTTTGAGGATCACTTGCTTTTTTAATCTAGTTTCTTTCAAAACGTGCCCACTTGCTTTTTTAATCTAGTTTCTTTCAAAATGTGCCGCTTCAAAATTGCCTTTCCTCATTGCTTTAAAGCATTTTTCCATTAATTTGGGGGTCGATAGAGTGTGTCTCAAGAGGAAGTTCCCCGGGGTTTTCTCATCACCTGCTGTTGAACTTGGGAGCAGAGGGCTTGATCCCAAGAAGAAAGAGGGTTTCCTGATCAGCTTAGGAAGAGATTTAGGGGAAAGGAGGAAGGGTGGGCCAATATTTTGCTGAAATGGCAGTAAGACGGAGGCAGGAGCTAATGTTAGTTAGTATGGAAAAGGACTCAAATCTAGAAGATAGCCAAGGAGGGAAGTTAAAGGAGCACCGGCCCTGACTGTGCCCTCTCTATTTCTTTCCCTGTGCAGGCAGGAAGCTGCCCGGCCTCTTCGGGGACCGCCTGGATCGGCTGGAGGAGGAGGTGAGGCGCCTTTCCCAGTCCTACGACAGCCTGCACACCATGGTGAGCGGCCTGGGGGACCGCCTGCGGCTGGCAATCCAGGAGGACACCACCAAGATGATCGGCTCCCTGATGAACAGCCCGGGCACACCTGACTCGACGGTGGGCTTTGGCATCATTCCTGATGGCCTGGTGGATGTGGCTGACAAAGCCGACATCGCCACGTACCCTCCCGTGGGGGAGATCCTGACCAAAGTGACGGAGGTGAGCGACGTGCTGAAAACCAAGGCAGATTTGCTGCACGAGGTTCGCGGCATGGTCCTGGACCACGACGGGCAGATCAAGCATCTGCTGGAGTCAGCCCGGCCCTCGCCACTCACGTCCATCGACCTGCTGGAGGAGTACGTGGACACGCGGCTGAGCAACCTGCGTGGAGAGCTGCTCGATGGCTTCGAGAAGAAGCTGGGGAAGATCCAGACCACGTGCGATTTCCGGATCCAAGAGGTGCGGCAGCAATGCGAGGAGGAGAAAGCTGCCAACCTGCGGCTGCAGCAGACACTGGACGGGAAGGAGCTAGAGATCAAGAAAGAGATCTCCCAGCTGGAGACCCAGATCCAAGGGCTGACGGTGGTGGAAAGCTGCTGCAGCAACCTGGACTACCTCACCGATCGCATGAACATCCTCGAGAAAGGCCTTCACAGCATCTCTGAGTCCCAGAAGAATTTGCACTCACGGCTGGATGGAGAAATCTCCACTGTCACCCTAGGGAACCTTTTTGAAGGGCGCTTTGAGGACCTGGAAGCCAGACTCAATGCTACAGAGAGAGAAACAGGGAGCTGCTGCTCCGGTATAGAGGACAGCATGAGAGGCACGGTGGTAGCAGAGGTGGATGGCATGAGGACTGCCTTTGAAGATAAAATGCAGACCCTGGAGGACAGGTTCATGACCATAGTGGGGGAGCTGAACAATGTCAGTTCTCCTGTGGGCATGGACGGAGCGGTGGTGCCCGTGCTGGAGGGGGAGCTCGCCAGCATGAGGAAACGGACGGATGAGACGCTGGAGGTGTTGCAGAATCGCCTCATCATGCTGGAGAGCACTTGTTCCCTGGGCTGCACCTCTGCCTCCAAAGATGTGGAGACCTTCCGGACAGAGATCGAAGACTGTCAGAACAAGAACCAGGACCTGCTCCTCCGGATGGACAGCAACTACGACCTCCTGCGCAAGCTGAACGCCACCATCCTGGAGATCCAGCGGCGAATCGAGGAGGAAGCATCGGGGGCTTTGCAAGGGGAGATCACCTTGCTAAAGATCAACCTGAACACCGTGAGCAAGTCTCTGACGGGGCTCAAGGACTCCGTCTCCCAGTACTCGGACACCGTGACTCACGTCAACTCCTCACTGGATGAGCACGAGCGGAAGATCGAGGATGAGGTCCACTCCATCCAGGAGAAGGTCAACGACCAAGGCTCCCAGCTCTTCTTCAGCAACCGGCGTGTCCTGAACCTCAAGGGAGACTTGGAGCGACTCAAAGCCAGGATCGTCAACGACCTGAGCTCCTGCAAGAGCGTAGCCCGTGACCTGCAGCAGGAGATTGCTCACTTTGATGACCGGGTGGCCCGGGTGGAGAGCGTCTGCGGCAGGCTGGGTGCTGTCACGGGGAGCCTGGACGGCATCAGGGACGAACTGGAGAAACACACGGGCAGTCTGTGGGACTACATGGGCCACATGAACGGGACCCTGGCTGCCCATTCTCAGGAAATAACGGGACTGAAGGACAACCTGCTTGACTGCCAAGCCAAGGTCTCCGAGCTGGCGGAGCAGGTCGGCCACTTGGAAGAGCAGGTGGAGGGGAAGCAGCATTAGCCACGCCGCCACGCGCTTCTTCCTCCTCCTCCCCGTGAAGGACAGGATTAACTTATATCACACAGACTCGCTCCAATGTGACAACAGTTCTTGGGATAATTTTTTTAATGAAAAGATAAATTAAAAGCTGCTACAAACCCTTTTTTTTTTTTTTAAATCTTGTCGGCCCCACTTTTCCATAACTCTGCCGTTACAGTACTCGCCTCCCGACACTCAGCAGCTGTCCCGACCCTGGTGCAGCAGGGTCACTGCCTCCTGGCCGGGGGCGTTGCTTTGGCTCCCGGGCTAATGACCCCAGAAGGACAACTCAGGAGGCAGCTGGAGGCAGGAACGTTGTTTTTTTTTTTTCATTTTATTTTTGTGGATTTATTGCTTCTTGAAGAATAAAACCCTGTAGTTGTCAGTTGAGGAATAGAGTTTCTCTGACCTAAAGACCACCTGCGTCTTAATCCAGGGACTGAGCAGAGCCAGGGCTCCTTACAGGGAACAAAACTCACCACAAGAATTGTGGATTTCAAAGAACACCCGTATTCGCACGTCCCCCTGGAAACTGCCTTCCCCTCTCCGAGACGGCAGCCCTCCTCGTGTACGGTAAATCCATTTATACTGCTCACTCCTTCATGCAAACGCACATGCCTTACGGAGCATATGAGGATATGCATTAGGAAAACACACATACGCATATATATATATGTGGTATGTGTATATGTATTTTTGAACAATCCACTGTCATGGTGCTCATCCGATTGCAAAGTTTCCTCTTGCTGCCCCCACGTCCCTTGCCGTGTTTTGAAGAACCACACCGAGCAGCTAAAAACCTCTGCAGCAGCACTTGGGGGAGGGCCCCGCGATCCCTCGGGGCTGCCGTGCTTTGCAATCCCACTTTGCTGTGCTCTCTGGTTAAACCTGGGACTGACGTGAAGGGTTATGGAAAACTTGTGTCTTCCCCAAAGAGACGTGTGTCCATAGGTCTCCGCAGAGACCAAGATGGGCATGGAGCAGTCCTGTCCTCCAGCTCTAGTTCTCTCCTGTTTTATTGCTTAAACTGTGAACGTGGTTTCCCTCATCTCGTCCTGGGGCAGGAGAGCTGCAGCTGCTCCAGGGTGCGAGCGTGAGGCTTTCCCTGTCTGGCAGCGCGGGAGCAGGAGCCTGCGTCCTCCTTGTGTTCTTCTGAGCCCACTGGGATGCCAACAGCCCCGGGGACATGCACCAACATGGAGCCCCAGGGAGGAGGGAGGCAGGGCACTTTTGAGAAGACCTCTCGAGACCTCACGAAAACTGAAGTGATTTACCCAAGGTCACTCTGGTTTCCCACGAACAGGCAGGCTGGAAAAGGTCGTACATGTTCCTGAGCAACTCCAGCCTTGCCCTTTGGAGCAGGTGCCTGGACCGTGCGGTGGTTGCACACAAACCCCACCTCTCCCAGGGAGCCCGGCACGGGTGTCCTCCGCTGCTCAGCCAACAGGGACTTCGTTACCAGAAAGGATGAAGAGGAAATTAAAAAGCCTCCATCTGACCAGCTCTGGCACTTTATAGCAGAGGAACATATTTTTCTATCAGCTCGGCGTTGCAGCTCATGGACCCTTCCACACCAGCTAGCCTTCAGCTCCCACCCGGTGCCCATCACCCTCACCAGGCTGCCCCTACTCTTCTGCGCCACGATTCCCCCCCTGGTCCCCCCTGCCCCACAAAGGAGCGGCTCTCTGCTCCGACCAGCACAAAGCAGCAGCAACTCCCAGCAGAGATGCATCTGGGCGCCTTTTCTCCTCCATAAAAACTGGATGAGCTCCCTGAAACAGATGCTTCCAGGCTGGGGAGGACCACAGGGATCACCGAGTCCAGTGCACCGCGTCATGTTACCCTGATGCGTAAAAGCTCTTTCCCCTGCCAGAGGAGCGTGGGCCATCAGCTGTACGAGCAGGGAGAAGGGACCTGGCCTCCCACCACTCGCTTACCCCCGGGGGCTCGCAGGCTGCTGGATGCTCACAGCACCAGAATCCACTCTTGCTCCTCTGGGCTTTGCTGATTTGGAGCTGCGCTGCAGCTGCTGAGACACTTCTCCAGCTGAGAAGCAACCTCCAGCTGCCTTTGGGCATCCTGCAAAACCTGCTCTTAGACAACAAAACCTATTTTTTTTTCCCCAGCCCAAGGAAGGAGTCTCGAGCTAGCCCTCGGCATTTTGCAATGGGCCAGGGGAGCCCTCGCCCCACAGGAGCATCCTGCCCGAGCCCCCTCCCCATCCCCTCACAACAGGGAGAAAAAAGGCTGCAGCAACCAAAGAGAAAAACTAAGCCAAGGGCCAGGCTCACCCCTTCCCAGGCCAGGGCTGGGTTAGAAAGCAGCTGAACAGCAACAGCTTCCTCCAGCACAGAGGGAGCTAGGACTGGCCGTAACAAAACCAGGACAAGGAAGAAGTCTGACCTTCCAGAAAATGGTGCTACGTTTGGACTATTCCTGACTAGTCACTTGAAGATAGGGACAGTTTCTATTTCAGTTCTCAGCTATTCGTGTTTAAAAAGTGAAAGGAACTTTGTATAAAATAGGGCATTTTTTTTTTTTGCTTGCAGAGAGGGAAGGAGATGGTGCCCGTGTGCTTGTCCTTGCACAGGCAGCTTTCCAAGGCAGTTGATAACTGATCCTGTTAAAAGGCTGCGTTTTATTGTTTCTAAAACCTTGTACATTTGTTCAGATTTTAAAAGCAAAAAAAGTGTTTGTACTGGAAAGGAAAAAAATAAAGTATTTCTTGCTGAGGTTTCCAGGATCAAGATGACTTGTGTGGCTTTCAGAAAAGCAGAGCTAGAGTTGAAGCACAGAGGCAGGCACACTAGAAGGAGATGATTTACACTTGCACACAGTGGTCAGGGAAGGAGAAGCTGGATGGCAGACTGGAGCCCAGCAGTGCTCCCACCTGTTTTATTTTATATAGTTACAGCTGAGAGCTCCCAGAGCAGGGGCACCAGGCTGCTGGCAACCAGGTTTCAGAGAAGTCCCCCACCCAGCGTGGGGACAGGCTGGTTGAGTCCCAGCCCAACCCTGCTTTAGGACAGCTGAGCTTTCCTTCAACGCTCCAATACAGGGGCACAGGAATAAGCTCCTGCCCTGGCACAAGACTGTGGCAGGCTGCCGGCACAGGAGAGATTCACCCTCACGCACACATACATAAAGCCAGGGTTTGCTTCCTGCATTAAATCAATTTCGCAACCCTTACCTGAAGGTAGGAGGAAAAAAAATAATTGAAATAAAAGTCCTTTTTAGTGCAGCTGCTCCACAGGCTGAGGAAGCTGTAGGTCCCGCTCCCATCTCTACCAAGACCAGACCCCCTTGGCAGGGCCCTTCAGCAGGATAAACCCAACCACGTTTGTAAAAGGACATGGAGCCTGGCTCCCGCTTCCATGCACAGGGCTACAGTGGACAAGAGGCAGCCTGGATTAAGGATTTACTAGTTATTGCTATTTTTTACTAGTTATTGCTATTAGTGAAGAACACTCAAAACCCCAACAGCTTCCATCCACCTTAACGAGATGTTAAGCCACAGGACAGCTTCGCTCCACCAGCTACCAAACTGCAGGTAGCCGGACTGTCTGGGAACACTGGTCATACTGGAGGTACAAATAGCTAAGCCAGAGGCTCATCAATAAATAAGACAGTGATCCACCACCACCACCTATAAAAAAGAGCCAGGCTTTAAAGGTGTTAAGAACATTAAGAAGAGACCTTACAGGAATTTTAGTTTAGTAAATGGAGTTTTTATAGAGTCAGAGCTCCCTCTCACACACCCCCCTTTGGCCCCCTGAAAAGGGGTTTCTAGTGCAGAACACAACCCATATTAGAAGTGCAAAATGCCTGAGATGCAAACAGGGAGGAAGAGACGCATCTGGAGCATCCAGTCCTGGCAGAGGACGCACAGGAGAGCCCTGGGTCAGGTCTCCACAGGTAATGGGGTCAGGAGAAGGCATCCAGATCAACAGCAGGCAGTGGAGGTCTCCAGTAGGCAAAGTGGCTGTACTCTGGACACACCAGAGCAAGGCTCCCACTCTGTCCCAGGGGAGGGAAGATAAGCTCCACTAGCTCCGACAGCCGCCCGTACCTATGGGGGTAAGAAAGAAGTTGCATTGGGGTCACTGGGGTTTTGTTTGCTTTTCCACCCCATGAGATGCTTCTCTGGGTTAAAGCCAGATTAATCCAAAGGTGCTGAGGAACAGGCAGGTCGCTTACGTTGACTTGTGGTTCTTCGTGAGCTCCTGGATCAGCTCTCCCCTGGGGTTGACCGTGAATATGCGGCTCTCTGGCAGGCCCACTTGCTTGTAAGCGTAGACATCCTGCCCAAGGAAGGCCAGCAAGGCATGAGAGCTGCAGGAAGGCACCACCACCCCCCCAGCCTGAGCCCTCCCTCCTCCCCAGGAGACCCACTCACGTTGGCTCTGTTCCCAAAGGCCGCATAGAAGGGCAGCTTCGTGGCAAACAGGTTTTGGATGTCCATCAAGCAGGCAATCTTGAATACCTCTGGCTTCTTCTCAATCACCTCCCTGCAGCACAAGACACATGCAGAGAGCAGAGGTCAGAGTGACATCAACTGGCCAGGGCTGTGGGCAGCCAGGCTGTCCAGGGCTCAAAGAAGTGATTTGAAGGGCAAGAGAGCTTTTGTGCATCAGGAGCTTCACCATGAAGATCCAGGGAGAGCAGGCAGTTCCCCTGCTGCCTCCCATGAAAGGCATCCCTGCACCAAGGAGGCCAGAAGCAGTTTAAGGCTGCGACATCCCTCAGCGTCGAGCTGAGGGAAAGGGGGGTGCCATCCCCAGGGACACAGGAGGTGCAGGGCTGGGGAGGAGGAGAAGACGCAGTACCTGTGGAAGGCAGAGAAGAGGCTGCTGGGGGCAAGCAGGATGGGGCCCTTGGGGAGGGCACAGCCTTGCTCCTTGACCCATTTGAGGTAGCCTTTGGTGATGTGTGCCATGCCGATTGCTCTGGCTGAGCAGTAGAGGAACTTGTAGCCGTTCCTAGAGAAAGCACAGGGAACCCCTCCGAGCTGTGCCCTGGACAAGGCATCCTCCTGCTCCTGTTCACCCCTTCAGCAAGCAAGGTGGCTTCACAAACAACGTCACTCACTTACCCAGGGACCCAGGCTAAAACCGATCCCCATCTGCCTCGCTGCTGGGGAGCGGCACTGGAGGGGGACCCCGTACCACCCTCCAGGCCCTTCCCAGCAGCCGCATGCCCATCCTGGCTGCAAAGCACCCTCTGCTGCTTGGTACCCGTGCACCCAGATGGGACCCCCAGGCCAGCACCTTTATCGCACCAGGCTGCGTGTGGCTTGCAGAGTGCTGGACACAGCCCCTGCAGACCCTCAAGCAGCCCGCACGGCTGGATAGGCACCTCGGGCAGAGTGGGTATGGTGCTCTTGCGGAATCAGAGGTGGCAGGAGGCAGCCGAGGTGTCAGCAAGAGCAGCCCCAGCCTTGCAGCAGTGCACCCGCAGCCCCCCGGGGAGCGGGAGCCCCGTGTTCCCCCCCCCGGGGCCGGGACGAGCCATCCGCGGGCCCACAGTGCCTCTTAGTGGCCACAGGTGCCAGGGACGGAGCTGAAGGCCGGGCTCCGCGGGGACCCACTGCCAGACTCTGCCGGGTGCGGGGACAGCATCGCACCTCGGGGCGGGTCGGTCCCCTGGGGGCACGGGAAGCTAGACGCCCAGAGGGGCAACCGGCACCGATCCACGGGGCCGAGAGTGCCGGCTGGACCCCTGTGCCACTGCTGCGCAGCAACCCAAAAGGTATTAGGTTGTGCCTGTGGCCTCTCAGGTGTAATCTTGTATGATCTCATCTCCTTCAGTGCTCAGCTACATCTCCCCAGCAAAGCCTCCACCGACACACGCTCCTCCCAGGGAGGGCAACACAAGCATCTGCTCCCAGGGGAGGCCCCCTGCTTTCACCCCCCAATGTCATCCAGACACCACAGCAAGCATCAGTCATCACTGACGGCAGAAAATTAGGCTATTTTGGCCAGCATCTGTAAGGAGCCCTGACTCTGGCTCCCACTCAGCCTCTCCTCCATCATCCTCCCACTTCCCCTTGGCCTCAGTTGATCCAATACCTACAGATGGATTTTGTGGAAGAGTTTAGCAATCCCACAATGAGTCCAGTCTTTTCCCAGATGTGGCAGGATGTGCCCAAGAGCATCTGACCTAGAAGGAGAGGAGACCAGGTTAGGCTGATCCAGCCTGGTGGGTATCCGGAAGATGACGTGGTTTGTGGTCCCTCCTAGCTGCTTACGCAAGCTTTGAAAGGACACGGTGCCCTAACAGGGGGGGAGCAGGGATGTGGGGTGGGAGAAAGGCCCTTTACTTGGTGATGGTGCCGTCAATGTCCGAGATCACCACCTTGTCATCCCAGTTCCACAGGTAGATGGTGGCCTCACAGCGGCATGTGCCCTGGTACTGAGTCGTCACGCTGAATGCCACCTCGTTGGGGCCATCCTGCAGATTCAGTCTTCCCTGCGGCAGAGGGGGAACAAAGGTGGTACACCAGCACTGATTCACACCAGTCCAAGGCTTGCCAGAGGCCAGACTGCCACCTGGCCAGACCAGAGACCCCAAGCCTCTACAGGGTGGCCACCCAGGGCAAAATACTCGGATGCCCTATAAAAACATTAGGTCAGGAATAGAGAAATCCCTGTTTAAAGGGTTGTCTCACACCTACACACACAAGCAGGCACTGAAGGAGGAGGAGTAAAGTACATACGATTTGTTCGGAGGAGAGCCGCAAGGATTTCTTGTAGGTTGGCTGAGATTTCTGCGCAGGGGCATCCACTGCTAACACGTCCCTGGGGTGCAGGGGCTCATCGTCACTGGATGACACCTCCTCCTCCTGCCTATACAAGAAAGGGAAGAGCACCTTGGCTTTACTCCGCAGACCACGGCTTTCCCCATGAGCAGCAGGGGATATCTGGAGGGGACCCAGGACAACCCACCCACCAGGAAGCAGCCATGGAGGAGCTTGGCTGGATCAGGGTCAGCCAGAGCCTTAACAGAGCTTTCTGCCCTCATACATTAGGTAGACTTGGGAATAAATGGTCATTTAGGAGGAGAAGAGATCATGCATAGACTCCTAAAGGCAACCTGGGAGGGAGACACTCACCTCTGCCAAGCAGAGTCATGCTGCAGCATCCCCACGTTGGCTTTCCCCGGCCTCGACTGCTGCAGGCAGAGAGTGGCGTCATTAGCACCTCAGTGCCACGGGCAGGAGCAGGGGCTGCTTTGCTTTACTGCCACTCAGAGCAGCGATACCAGAAAAGAGGTGGCAATGCACCCCCCCGCCTTTATGATGACATTGGCCCATGGAAGAGGAACCACAACCTGGTGCTGTGGCGGGGCAGGGAGACCAGCAAGCACACGTGGTGCCTGGGCTGTGGCATGAGGGGCACGAGGTCCACTTTACTGCATTACCAGTTGTTGGTAATGTTGGTTAATGCTGCTCGGGCATCAACAGACCTGAGGAGACAGCAACAGCCTTCAGAAGTCAACTTGCCACCAGGTCCCTCTGGCCGCTCTCGTACTCAGCCTCAGGCCGTCCCCAGGACCCTGCTACTCTCCTATCCCCACCCCTGCCAGCCACCAGAATGACTCCTGTGCTCTGGGGACACGGTTGTCACAGCCGCCATTGCAAACACCTCCTCCGCTGGGAATTCTCTCCTCCTCCAGGAGAACCACCACCTGCTGCCTTTCTTGGGCATCTTCTCCTTCACCAGTCGGTCAATGGTGCCCTGTGAACATGGCAGAACATGAGATGAAGTCAGTCCTCAGCCCAGGGAGGCTCAGCTGCCAACAGGCTAAGGAGACCATTGTCCAGGCAGGGTTTCCTTTGCAAAATTATTCACAGGATAAGATGCGCGACTCCTGCCACATTGTGAGCTGAGATGGTTTTGGGGTGCAGGGTACAGTGACTTGTTCCCTTCATGCAGCTTGGGAAAAAAAAATAAAAAAAAAGATCTGGATGCCTTATTCCATACAATCCCAGCCGGGTCTACAGAGCCCTGGAGCAGGCTCATGCAGTCCCAAATCCTCCAGGCTGCCAGGGCCGCTAGCTCTGGGCCAGCCTTGCACTGATACAACCGTCAGAGCAGGAGATTTTTTGACAAGGAAATCTCTCTCTCCAAGCATCAACGGTACGCAGGTATCTAAAAGCCACCCTGAGGTACCTCTGGGGGAAAGGACAGACCTCAGAGTTTGCGGGCTGGAATGATGTTCAGCTCTGCCCCAGACTGCCCACAAAGCCCCAGATGGGCAGCTTGGCCTCTTGCAGCCCCACTGTGCTCTTCAAGCCCTGCTGAGAAGCATGGCCAGTAAATGCGTTGTGCCACTGACCTCAGGAATGTTCCTCTGGAAAGCCTGCAGAGACAGGACCATGGGAGCAGCCACTGCCCAGTTGTAATACCTGGAAGAAGCAAGAGGGATGGGAACATCACCACTCCTGGAGCGAGGGCTGTTTCCAGATCACCATCCTGCAGCATGGCCAGAAGGTCCCCTCCCCACAACTACTGCAGTATAATCATTGTCTGGGATGGACTCATACTCCTACAGGAGTGTTTCTGTAGGGACAAAGGGGCCACACTGGTCATCTTGGGATGAAGCAGCAGGAAGAGCAGGCCACTCACTTCTTGTTGATCAGTATCACCAGGTTTGGGTCATCGATGAGTCCTGGATTCTCGGCAAACTGCTGGTAGGAGACCATGTGCTCCATGAACTTCTCTGGTGGGACAGAGGCTGTGTCATGCCACTGGTATATATAATGGATTTCAGGACAGCAGATTCCCTCTTCCCTCCCACCTACCGCAAGAGATCTGCCTGCTGCCCCCCAGGCCTCCGCACAGCGACAGGGCAATCGTGGGCATCGAATCAGAGTCGGAGTCCATGGGGCTGTCGGCAGGCAAGTCGGATGGCAGCTGGACACACAGAGAATTGCTGAGGTCTGCCACAGGCTTTGAACTCTGCTCTGTGTCACTACCAGCAAGAGAAGAAACAGTGGCAGCATCAGGCAATAGCTTTAGGCATACCTCCATCCTTTGCTGTAAGGGAATTGCTCAAGAAGGTCTGAGCTTGGCCAGCTGGGGCAACCCATACCTCCTGGGGAAATAGAGAGCCACCTGCTCCTCATCCAGGTTGGAGAGGTCTTCCAGGTAAACATCACTGGGACCCAAGTGAGGACTTCTTTTGGTGGATCCTCAATGCACAGACAGAAGGAAGGGAGAGAGCTTAGCTGAATCACCTTTTCCAACCATCTCAGTATCTATCGAGAAAGCTAACAGCATTTTCCTCTATCATATTTGTACATCATTAAAGAGGGCATCTATTTTCCTACTTGAAAAGCTGCCTTAAACCAACAGCAACAGAAGTACCTCAAGACACCTGCACTGGCATGAGACCGCTTGCCAAGAGGACACAAAGGACAGGCCAGAGTCCTGACTATGTTCTGCTATGACAATCTGAAGGTGCTATTTGAAGTTAGCGCCATGCAAGATAACACTTTGTGACCTCCCTCTTTGTACAATGAGGAATCCCAAGCGTCTTTTCTTCAGGAAGACCATTTTGTTCCGAATTTATGCCGGCTGGAAGAGTAAGATTTGTGTTATTACTTGTCCTAACCAAAGTCCTTAAGTACACTGTCAAGGGAGACAGATATATGCTGCTTCTCTGTGTGATTTTCCACCTGAGTTGGCATGCTCAGCATGAAGACATAAATCAGGCCAGGTGCTGCCAGACACTTCAAGTGAAGGTATGGTCTACACTGCTGAGAAATCTTCTAAGCATGCAAAAGCAGAGGCATCCAAGGATGGACTTCAGGAAATGTAAGGCAAGAAAGCCTTCCTGGGGATCTGGGTGGTCACTGAAAGGAGGAAACCTGAGGAATGTCTCTTCAAAGCAAAGGAGCTGGTAGCACACGGAGAGGGCAAAGCAAATATGTCACACCTTGAATACCCATGACAGTCATGGAGTTACACTGAATGAACAGCCCAGCCCCCCATCCAAGTCAGATACATCTGCAGGCCCAAACACCGCTTCCAGCAGCGCCAGTCACCCACTCACCTTGTCTCCTCTGGCTTTCCAGCTGGGGCTCAGGGCCCTCCGAGCCCACCTGCCTCAGAGCAGCGGCTCCCTCAGAGGGCTCCACATCTGGCTGAACCTCTGGCACAACATTCTCACCCCCATCCTGTTTCTCTTGTGGGGCTGAGGAGGCCTCCAACAAGCTCTCTGCCCCCACAGGCCTGGGGACGTCCTTCAGCCTGGGGAGGCCATTCCCATCGTGGGAACAAGGTGCACCCTGATGTCCCACTGGGCCTGGACCTTCTTCCAGACCTTCAGAGGTGGCAACAAGATGGGTTGCCTCATCCACTGGGATTGGTGTCACAGAGACAGTAGTTGCTGCAGTAGCAAAGGTCTTTGTGGACTTAACTGGTTCAACTCGTTCCGATTTATTCACCTCAAAGAGAGCAGAAGAACAGGTTTGAGGATGGGAAATTGCCCAAAGCATCAGGCAGAAGAGGACAACTCCTCTAAGGCTGCCTGGCCACAGCCTCCTCCAGTTTAGCAGCTGGTGGGAAGGGGGTGTCTGAAAGGCCTGCAGAGAGAAGAGCAAGAGCAGGGACTCACCTGAGGGAGCCTTCCCCAGGTCCACTGCACATGGGATTCAGCCCCTAGAGCAAAACCCTCCTGCGATCTGATCTCCAGCTCAGAATCACTTTTGGGAGAAGATGGATGGTTCATGGTGGGGCTACAAGAAAAGAAGGGAATGTGGGACCTCATCTACCCTACAGCCCCATGCTTTTCTATCACTGCAAGGACATTTAGGGCCAAGAACACTGTAGGGTTGGTTTCCCATAGGGTCAGTTCTGCCCCATAAGACTATCACTTACTATGGGAAGCTGGGGTCCAAGGAAGCAAAGTCCTATGCCACCAGCTGTCCAGAAGCAGCTCAGCAGCAGAGGCAGGAGAGCCCTGTGCACACAGGCTTCTTGCATCTGTGACCATGGCCAGAAGTGTCCCTCATTGGCTCCGAGCTAAGGAAAAGCTGCTCTCCTGACATCCCCAAATCCCTTTTCCTTACCACCTTCCCAGCCACAAGGCACATCCCCTGCTCTCACTAAAGCCCAGCAGATCGCCTTGGCTCTGCCCGTTACCTGTCCACAGAGGCCAGCTCCCCGTCAGAGTAAGGGTGCACCTCTGGGGACTGCAATGACCCGGTTTCTTCTCGGGGGAGATCAGTGAAGGAGAAATACACTGAATCACTGCAAAGGAGGAAAGAGGTCAGTTATGATACTCTCAGGCACCAGCCTCCTCTCCTGGAAAGCTGGCAATACCAAACTTGACCATTTCCACGGGCTTTCTACTCCACAGGAGGCTGGAGTCCAACTCAAAACACTATCCCCATGTTTCAGTACTGCTGGGCATCACCGAGCAAACCTACAGGCTCGACCCACCCACCGTATCACCCTGCCCAGACCAAGCCACTCACCTGGGGGCTGGCAGCTTGCATGGCTCCTCCGCGGACATCTTGCTTTTGGTCTCCTTGCAGCCTTCTAACTCAGAGTCCAACACCTCCTTCCGCTTGGGCTTCCTCCTGCGCCGTCTCCTCTTGCGCAGGGTCCCTTCAGCACTGGAGGCCTCCTGCCCATGAGAGGACTGAGCAGCATCCTCCGGGCTCTCCGCCCTGGGGATGGGGGACGTGCAGAGGCGGGAGGGGATGCTGCCCTGCAACAGGGATGGAAGAGCCTGTCAGCTCCAGCCCCCTCTTTTCCAGCCTGGCAGCTTATGGCTCTTGTCTGTGCAACATACACCACCAGCACAACCAACACCGAGCCCTCAGCTTGGGGGTGGTTTTGTGGCTAGGCCCAAAAGGAAAGATTTTGTACATGCAACATGTGAGTAAAGAAAAAAACCATCCAAAACCAGGGTTATCCAGCCACAAGCTAAAGACATCTTTAACGTGGGCAAGGAGAGGCGGGCAGGAGATGGCACCACAAGACCAGAATTACAAAGGCTGCAAAATGGGATTCGGCTCTAGAGCCCTCTCCCTGCTCTCAAACCCAGCCCAAGCTAGCAGCAACCACAAGTCAGCCTGGGTGAGAGCTGCCAAGATTTCTGGAAGCCACAACTAGTCTCATCCCGCTTCCCAGTAGAGCGGGCAGCCTGCCACAGCATCTGGCTCACTCTCATCCTCGTCACAAGATCCCCCAAGAGGCCAAGCTCCAAGATATCTGCCTGGCTGGCCAGCAGCCATGCCCAGAGAGGAAGGACAGCCTGGTGCAGATGTTTGGTCTAATGCTTCCACAGGGTGCTCCACTGCCCAGATCCTCCACACCGGTTACAAGGTCCTTTGAGTAGGAACCTTTCCGGACACACAAAACATCAGAGGGAATAACGGAGTCACCCTGGGGAAGAAGAGCTGTCCAAACCTGGTCCTTTCACCTCAAGTCTGCACTTCCAGGTGGTCACAGCAGGACACAGACCAGCAGCACCTCTTCATCACCAACCTCATTTTCCTCTGTCTCCTGGACGAAGAAGGCCTCTCCATTGTCACCCAGCTTCATGTGCAGGTCCACAGGCTCCCCATTGATTTCAATGTCAACCTGGCAAGGGGCAGAAGAAGCCTGTCCATCTGAACCCACTCACCCATCAGCGTACAGGAAGGCACTTCCCCAGGGAGGGGACGGCTTGGGGTTGCTCGCAGGGCTGACGGCCACCCAGCCTTTGAGGCAAGGGACCTCTCCCAGTTTTCCTGGGAAGCACAGTCCTCCCTGGAAGAGGATGGGTTCCATTTGGGGCATCCCCTCCAAAAATTGGCAAGCACCCCTTTCAGCAGGTGGGGTTATGGAAGATTTTAGGTCTGGAGACACCAGAGAGGAAGCACAGTCCCAGGGCAGGCACCACTTACCACCTTCTCCTTGGAGCGCAGCACACCCAGCTTCCCAAAACGCACGTGAAACGGGGAGCACTGGAAGGAGTTATCGGGCTGCCTCACCACAACCACATCGATGCAGCCTGTCAGGGTGGCAGGGTTCAGACCCCGGTACAGCTCCTTCACCGTGACGAAGACGGTCTCAGCAAGCTGCCCCACGTAGTTCATTGTTTGAGACTGCAAGTGAGAGACAGGAATAGACTCAGGTGGGGAAAAAGGGCTCCAGCAGCTAAATGCTGTGTGAGTTTACTCCAGGAGAGTCATTTCACAGCTGCAAACACAGCCCCATCATGGGGACAAGTAAGCCTCTAGGGAAACTGAGGCAAACACGTGAAGGGCCTTGATGGAGATCAGCCAGGGCCTCTGTGAGCACCAGAAAACAGGACAGAAGTCAGAGCACTCATTATTGCATCCAGCTTGGAGGAGAGAGACCTTTGCCATTGGGATGCACCATCACATCTGTCCCTTGGGAGGACAAATGCTACCTCACAGCAACACTTCGCAATCACGCTGTCAACATCCTGTTCAAACAAGAATTTGGTTGGCAGGAGACCTCCTGCCCTGCACTGTCCTTAAAAAACTCAGGGCAGAGAGGTGGGAAGCCCGAGGAGCTGCTGCGTACAGCACATGCTCACTTTGAACAAAGTCCAAACCTAACGTTTCCCACTCGGAGGGGAAGGCATCCCGCCTAGGCATTGCCGAATAGGCCAGACACGGCCCTTGTTAAGCCTGAACTCCCTGGTCTCCATGCCTTGGCCGCTGCCGTCATCATCCACCTTCCCAGGGAATCCCAGCAAAGGGGCCACGCTGCCCGGAGGACACCTGGACAGCTCTGCAATGCCATTTTCACAAGGCACTGCTGCACTCCGAGGTTGCACGGCTCCTGGTTTTCATTAGCAAGAACACGTGGAAGGAAAGCCTTGCCTGCTTCCTGCTCACCCCCTTGCCTGCTCACATCCTCCAGCTGCTCGCTCCCCAAGTAGAAACAATTCCCCTCCACCGTGCTGGAGGAGAGGCATAGATGCAAAGCAGGAGATTCACGTGATCCATGCTGGGGCTCACAGCGCAGCCATGCCTCCAGCCACACAAGGTGGCACACAGGCTCCAAACCGCTCTCATGCGGCCCCCCTTCCTGCAGGCCACCACTGGCAGCTGCCTCCTGGTCAACACATTGAAATCCCTGGAGTATTTTCTTGCAGATCTATGTCAGGGTGCTGGGTGTTGGTCCCAGCCCCTGGCCCAGAGGAGCCCCTTGCTCCGTTTGCTCAGCACTTGGCATCAGCAGGACAAGTCTTGGTGTCAGTGCATCACACCAGAGGCTGAGGACCACAGAGGCTGAGCCCAGCTTCCCAAGCTGCCAGCTCTGCATCCCACCTCGCCCCAAGGAGAGGATGAGGGCACAGGATGACCACTTGAGAAGGACCACGGATGAACTAAAGGAAACCTCTTGTGCCAGCAGCATAATCAGCTGATGGCATAGTGTCCCCAGGGGCTCTCAGCACAGCCCACAGCCAACCCAAGGGGCGGCTGGTGAGAGTTGGTTCCTTACCCAAAGGAATGAGGACAAGCAGGTGCCACCCGACGAGCCCTCTGCCCCAGCAGGCACCCAGCCTCTCCAATCTGTTTTGCATAAGCTCAGCCCCGTCCTGTCCCCAGACATCGCTTTGGGAAGGCAGTCTGCATGGGGAGACACAGTCCCCGCTCCATGTCCCGTCCCCCCTGCCTCTCCCTGACAGCCAGAAATAAGCCCAAAGCCTGGATCCTCCCCGGGGGGGGATGACAGCAGGGAAGCGCTAGCTGGCTCCCGAAGCTTCGGTGCCTCCATCAGCTCTGCTGCGAGCAGGGCCAGGGTCATGGGGCCACCCACCAACCTGCTGAGCCCAGCTTTCCCGGGCAGCCCTCCAGCTGCCTTCCCCGCTGCGCTGCAGGGCCTAGCAGCAAACAGGAGAGAGCTCCTCATGGCAGGGGGGCATTTTCAGAGAGGAGGAACAATTGGGCTGGCCCCGATGCTCCCAGGGCAGCGCTGATGGGCTCCTGGCTGGGATATACGTTGAGACAGACCTGAAAACCGCATAGGAAAAATCCTGGGCAGATAAACCTGCATGGCCTGTGGCGTTTGGGATGGGGGCTTGGAAAGACTCCCCAGGAACAGCCCCACATTGAGCAGCACCTTCACAATGAACACAGGGTGCAAGGGCTTAACACAGCGCTGCAGCCACCCAGCGAAGCATGCTGCTGAGCGCCTCGTGCCAGGGCCACATCCCCTCTGCAAAGCCAGCGTTTCCCCCCCCCCCCCCCCCCCGGGGCTTCATGCCCCTTTGCCTCAATTGCACAGCTGCCCCCTCCCCAGGCATCTGCCTGCACATTGCTGGGGACCCGGCTCAGCCCCAGGGCTCAGGGCAGTGGGAAGAGGAGGGCTCTGGTACAGTTTTCAGCTCAGTGAGTTTGACTCCCTGTGGATTTCACCCAGGACAACTAGAGACAGGCAGGGACCAGAGAGAAGAGGCTCAGACTTCTCACAGCTCTCAACCCCACCATGGATGGAGCAGGTCCATTAGGGAGATGAAGAATAAGTTACCCTCTGGAGAGAGATTAATAGGCAGACAGGGCAGGAGAAAGGGTTTTCAAGCCACCCCAAGGACACCAAGCCACATTCCACAAATAAACCCTACAGAGGAACGGGGCATTCCCACACCTCAACCCCAGAAACAGCGGGATCACAGCCCTTCACCACACAGCTCTTGCAGAGGGCAAAGGGGGCAATCCTCCCCCATGGAGGCAACACAGCTCGCATTCACCTCTCCAGCTAAAAAGACTCCCAAAATAAGCCAGATATTTTCCTAACAGCAGCCTGCTCTGCTCTTAGGTGGCAGCAAGCTGGGCCACCCCACGAGCAGCACACCCTTCCCACCCTGCACATCCACGCTCCCCGTCCACCACACGCTGCAAACTGCCCAGAACCTTCCCCATTACCTGGGCAGCTGCTGAACCTCAGCACCTCCTCAACTTTGGGGCAACCAGCCCAGAAACCCCAGAAGCTGCTCTCTGCCAGCAGTAACGCCCGCTCACCCTCAGCTCCTCCTCTCCCTACCGCTTCCTTCCTCTCACCTGAGCAAGGGGAGGGCCCTGTCTCCCATCCAGCACCCAGTCCCAGCACCGTGCCTCCAGCTGAGCCTATGAGGGCTCCCGGGAGGCCGGAGGGTGGATCTGGGGAGGCCGCTGACACCTGCACGGAGCAGCTGTGTCTCATTGCAACCAGCTTGTTTGTTCCAGCAGTTCCGGGCAGAGCTGCCTTGCACTGCTGGCGACCTTTCCTCCCTCCTTCTCCAACCCAGCATCCTGCAAGGCCACTGCAGCCTGACCCACCAGGCTGGAATTTCCAAAGACAGTCCTTCTTTCATTTTCCAGACCAGATCTCCCAGCGTTTAACCCCTCAGGGCACAAACTATACAAAGCCCCAGCTCTCAGGACCCCAGGGGAGACTGAGCCCTCTGAAAAGGTGCTCGCAGAGGCCGAGTGCGCAGCTCTGGGAAAGATCTGCCCTTTAAAAGCTGCCTTGCAATGGCTGGAGAGCATCCTCACGTAGCCATGGCTGGGCTGAGGACAGTCCAGAGTGGGAAGTATCTCGCTAGGGAGCCTGTGCCAGATCCTGGTTTCTCCCTCCTCCATAGGGCTATAGGGATGGCTATAGGGTCATATGGACTAGGATCATGAAGGGTGGGTAGGGTGATAATTGCTGTGTTGCTCACTTAATTGCTCCTGGATGTAAGATTGGGTGCACCTTGGTCAGGTTCAGACTGGGAGGAATGTGGAAGGTGCTAGTGTGTGGTGCTTGTAGGGAGGAACGAGGCTTCACCAGAACCCAAGGCTTTGGGGGATTTTGAGGAATAATTTTAGCTGCTCTGCAATAACTGCAAACTTTGGGAGAGTGAATTTGGGTGAGTTTATTTCATTGTGCAACTCAGGACTAGGACCAGACTGGGACACCGGGACCTTTTGCACAAACCAGCCCGTGTCCCCGGGCAAGCAGGGGAAGGCAGTGTTTCCTACCGGGGCAGCGCCGGCCGGGACACACTGACCTCCTGCAAAATCCTCTGAGGCTGCTGCAGTGCCCTGCCGTACGCCGCAGGGAGCCTGGCCTGCTCGCTGCACCCACCCTCAGCACCCCTGGGGGCTCCACAGACCTGTCCCCCCAGGGTGGCAGCTTTCCCTCCCCTTCTCCCAGCCTCCTGCCCTTCCCCTGCACCCCAAAGTCCCAGGGTGTGGGTACCCTGCACCCCGGCAGCCCGTGGCTGTTTCACCTCTCCACCTCCATCATTGTGGCTTTCTGCTTTTTGGTTTTTTTTTTTTGCCTTTTTTTTTTTTCCCCTCCGGGCCTTAGGAAAGCTTTGGGACAAAAAGAAGCACCAAGTATCATTTTACAGAGGCACCACCAAATGCCACAGTGAAGTCTTAACAAGACATAAAGGGAAGGATTGGGTGGCCAAGCCCCAGGGGCTCCTCTGCCCTGCGTTATCTCCAGTGGGACGAGAAAAGAGAGCACAAGTTGAAAGAAAAGCACAAAAAAGCAGAGGCTTTAAGAAAACTGAGGCTCTCCAGATCTCAATGGGCCTGACAGCGGTGGGGAAGCGATGCAGGAATAGCCAGGCGGACTCAGGTGAGAAACTGAGGCGGTGGGGGTTTTTGTGCCCCCAAAAAAGTGCATTGGCTCCCACCGGACTACGACGCCCCAAGGGCAGGAATGTCGCTGCTGTGGGCTCTGCCCCACGACCGCCCGACCCACTGCGAAGGTGATTCCCCAGCACCCTCTGTGCCGAGTTTTGGAGTGACGCGGATTGAGTGGCTGCGGCTCCTGGTCTGCACAAGAGCTGGTGGCAGTTTGGGGACAAAGGCTCTTCTGCTGGTGTCCGTGCAGGGCTCTCCCACCCATCGCTCGTGGAGGTGACGTTGCTCTGTGAGAGCGGGGAAGCGTCAAAGCTGGAAGGTGGTTGCTTAGCACCTTTTCAGTCCCCGAGGAGAAGGGTCCAAACCACCCAGGTTGGTCACAGCTGATGGGTTGATCTGGAGAAATGCCACAGCTCATTCCCAGGTGTCACCTCCCTGTGCCTCAGTTTCCTCAGCTCCGCCATACTGGTGAGGTCGATGGCAGTGGGAGGCACAGAGATCCTCCCCCCCCCCCCCCCCCCCTCCCCCCCGTGCCTGCACAGCACCGAGCACAGCCTGGACACGAGGTCCCAGACCCAACATAGGAACTTTCCTAAAGGCTGTAACAAACCAGCTAAGGAAGGACGCCTGTTTTCCAGCAGCTTAATATTGGACCGAAAGCAGCTCTTGTGGGTGGCCAGGCATGGCTGTGGTCCCCGAGGAGGGTGGGCTGGCACCGGGCAGCACCAGCTGCTGACCCCAGTGGGGCTCGCGGGGAGCCCGGGGTGGGAGGCTGCCACCAAACCCCGCAGCCCATGGCTAGGTCACCAGGCACTCCCACCCAGCGGGGAAAGAGCCTGCTGCAACCTCAGTCTAGACACCTCGGGATGTGACATCTCAGGTGCTCTGTCCTTGTCACGGCGTCTTAGAGTAGTGCTTGGTGATGCCACTGGAGTGGGTCTCACCCGGGGCAGAGGTTTACACCCTGCAAACCCTGGGGCTGGAACACAAATCCCAGGGCTGGAACACAAAAGCAAGGACAAATCTGGGCTGCAGATGGCTGGTACCTGGTCAAAAATGCCACAGAGGACATTTCAGCAGAGGACACCATTTCTTCCTCAACCAGCTGAACGCATCCTCAGGTAAGCACAGAGAAGGAAGGCAAAGCCAGCACGGGCATGCAGGCAGCTCAGCCTTGCTGTGGCTCCAATCCCCCACCCTCTGGACACAGGGGCGAGCACTTGGCACTCGGGCACCCTGCAGAAGTAGCTTCCCCCATCACTTACCTCCAAGGCTCCTTGCTCAGCTGGTTTTCCCCCCTGGCCCTTATGCCCAGCTCCTGACAACACTGTGCTTTGCTCGTCCCCCAGCGCCCCTGCAGCAGATCCCAGCTCTGCCATGGCCGCACTTGGTGATGTCTGTACCTCCCTCCATGCTACCCTGCAATCCAGCCCTGCGGTGTTTTACTTACCTCTTCTTTCCTTCTTTCTCCTCCAAAAAGCTTAAAGCACTTTTAATTGCCATGGTAATTTTTTGCAAAGCCATACAATTATTCTTGGTTCCTGCCAGCTGCTTTTCATACCCCCTCTTGCTCCCCCTTCCTTTTTTTTGGAAGGTGAGCCCTGCAGATCCATCACTCCCTAGGCTTGTAACCCTGAGCACCCCAATTTCTCTGTGCATCCTCTGCATCCTCCCCCCAGGAGCTGCTCCAACAGGGAGAGGTTTCCTCCCCCTTTTGGGAACTCCACAAGCCGCAGATGTTTGCAATGAGCCTCTGCAAAACAAGACGGCTTTTTTTATTAGTCAACTGAGATGCAATACTTTCAGCTCCTTGGATTCCAATGGAAAAGCAAAGCTCACACCCGCCTCCATCTTGGCGGCTTTCATCCTGCATCCCTGGCACTCCGCACCCATCTCGGATTGCAGCCTTCACCCTGCGCAGGGTAGCGGCACGGCCGGCCGCACTCTGGCCCCTCTGTGCTGCCTTGCAGGCTCTGCCGTGCCTCCGCCAGCCGGCAGTGCTGGAAACCACGATCCCAGCACTTCAGCGCCTCTCCAGAAAACCTCCATCCATCCACTTGGCAGTTGGGAGCACCCCAGGCACTCGCTGCCCAGGAGACTCCTAAATTTTCCTCTGTCCCAGAAAAACAAGTTGTGTCTTCAGTCACAGGGTGGGAGAGGGGACAGGCCGTGTCAAAGATGGGCTTGTTTTTCCCCATCTTTGTATTTCGACATGCTGCGGATGAGCCAGACCACAGCCAATTCTTCGGCTGCCTCCAAGGTGGGGGCTGATGGGGGTTTTGCCTCCTCCCTCAGTCACCACATTATTTCTCCAGGATTTTCCCAGCTGCTTAAACTCATCTTTGAGCAGCTCAGCAGTCCCTTGGGACACTTCTCCTCGGATGCCCCCCTTGCTGCCTGCTTCTTCATGGGCCTGGAAGGCCATGTGAAACATCCGGAGGGAGGGTGGACGATCCGGCTGCAAGAGAGACCCGGGAAGCCGGTTAACCCGCCTGCCTCCATGCTGGCTGAGACCTGACACAGCTCAGCTCATCAGAGATGCTGCAGAGGAGCAAGAAGCTCTCCCGGACAGGAGGGGAACTGAGTTGACAGAAAGGGTCTTGCTTTGCTGTGTAGACAAGCAAAGCTGGGGCTGGGATGGTAGCAATCTTTCCAGCCACGGGGCCCAGCTAGTAGCTGGGGACACCAGTACCGTTTGACGGCTGGAAGCCCACCTTGCCAAGCCACTTACTGCAGCATCCAAATCCTCTTCCCACCCTTGAGCCAGGGAACCGCTTTCTCCTGCTCCCTTTCCCACACTGGAAGGATGCTCCGGGACCTCGCTGCTCTGGGGCATGATCTTCTGATGGCCACTAGCCTGGCCCATTTCACCCTGGGCCCGCCCTGTCCTTTCACTTCACCAGCATCCCCCTTACACTGGGGTTTCCTGAGATGCTGGCAAAATCCAAGGCCGTGACGCAAAAAGCAAAGCTGCCTTTTCCTGAATGCCGTGCAGCCCTTGCAGCCACCGAGCAGGATGCTGCAAGCACCACGTGCCAGGTGAGAGATGGCCAGAGCCATTGAGTTTATTGGGCTGGGCGACCCAGCCCAGCAGGTCCAAGGTCCCTGTGCCAGGCAGCTCCCTGGAGCATCTCCCTGCTGCTGGCGAGGCTGTCACCCCTAACCGACATCCCTCCACTGTGACCCTCCAGGGAATCCCTGCCAGAGGTTGGGATGTGAAAGGGCTTTCCCGTTAGCACAGCCCCTTCTCCCAGCAGACAGAAACAGCCTTTTAAGAGCAGGGGGAGCGCGGGGAAGGCCGGCAGAGCTTCCTGCCCCTCTCAGCTGGCCGGGCAGGGTCTCCCATTTCCTTCCCTGGATCAACAAAGGGCTCCAGAGGCTTGTGAAAGGGGTGATTCAGCAAAACACGACGAGAGAAGAGGCAGAAACATCAAGTCAGCACAGCTGGATGGGGTGAAATTCCCATCCGTGAAAGCCACGGAGAGCAAGGCTCAGGTGTCCTGCTCCCTCGGGGATGGGGACAGTTCCTGGAGGTCCAGCTGCTCTGAGTGCCGGCCCTGGAGCCAGGAATACAAGAGGAAGACAGTGGTGTTGGGTTTTTGGTTTGTTTTTTTCTTTCCCATTCCCAGAAAGATCAGGTCAGACTGGCCTGGCATATGATGGAGTGGCTGGGAAAGCCATTTTGCCCAAAGAGGAGGAAATGCCATCCTCAGTCGCCAATCACAAGCATTGAAAAAGCTGAATTACGGCCACAGGACTGGTTGAAAACCATCCGTTCTGGTTTATAAACATGCTCTGCTGATTTGGCTCCTAGTTTCTGACCTGTTAAAAGTTCACATTTCTTCCGTAAACACAAAGGGTTCAAGCTTACTTAAAAAGAAAAACCAGGAAGCTGCAATTCCCACACAGTCGCGTTGCTCCAAGAGCCAGAGCTTGCAGAGAAATCCAGCCAGGCTCTAAAACCGGAAGAGCTGATAGCCCCGAGCACTAAATCGTCCTGGAAAATGAAGTTTCTGAACGTGCGATACACTGAGAGCCCTTAGCTTTTTTGTCCCAGCCGCCGATAATCCAGCCAGGACCCACGCTTTAAAGCCAACACCTTTAGATAAGCGACATCATATTTACATCGACGTAACCGTGAGCAGAGTCTGACCATTAGCTCCGAATCCAGGAAAGGCGGGATGACGTGCACATTTAGGCAGCTGGAAAATCTTTTATCTTTTGTCCAAAGCTGGTGTCTTATTTCAAGACAGACGATGTTTCCAAGCCACACTGTTTTTAAAAAATAATTGGTGCTCCGTTCAATCCCCGACCTGCTCATAGGATGATATTATTAAATGCTGCCAAAGCCCTTGGGGTGCAGTGGTTTGGCCACCCCAAGAGCACCTCTCCAGCCCCGGGAGCACAGCGGTGCCCAGAGCCACTCACCCTGCAGCTGGACCCCGCGAGCCCCCGGCCCGCAGCAGCCTCCATCCCGCAGCGGGTGGAACAAACTCCCCCCCCCCCCCGGGGGGGGGCCAAAGGCCGGGAGCGGGAAGGGGCAGGGCGCTTCCAGCCACCGAACTGCCTGTGCCAGGCTCCATCGGCGCTGGCACAAGGCGCAGAGCTGCCCACGCGAGAGCTGCTCACGGCCGGGTGGGCGTTTCTCGGTAACACCGATGGTGCTGACGGACAGGCTGTGCCTGCGTGGGACACGCCTGACCCATCGCCCTTCTCACAGCCCCACGCGCCAGCCCAGCGTGCCGACGGCAGGGCCCGCGGCCCCTCCGTCCCCCCGGCCAGGCTCCGCAGAGCCGGTTGAGCTCCCTGAGCCGGCAGGAGCCACCCGCTTCGCTTTGGCTGGGGCAAGGCGCCGAGCTGGGGCACCAAAAGGTCGCGGCGGTGACGAGGCGCGGCTGGGGGAGCAGGGCCCCGGCACGCACGGGGCACCCCCCGCTCTCGGTGCCCACCGCACGCCCACGCCACCCTCCCCCGTGTCTGGCTGCACACTCCTCGTCGTCCTCCCGGCGTTCGGTGCGTACACCCCGCTCGTACCCCCGGTACCGGCACCCCACGGACACTCGGGTGCCTGGTACACGCTCCAGCGCACGCACCCGCTGACCTCCCCGCGGCACGCCCCCGATGCAGACACCCGGTGCCGGCGCTCACCGCCCTGCCCCGTGCACGCGCCCGGTGCACGCTCCCGGTGCAGGCGCTCGCCGCCCTCCCTAACGACCGGTGCAGGCTGACCGGCGCAGGCGCTCGCCACCCGCCACAGCGCACGTGCCCGGCGCTCGCCGCCTTCCCGCTGCACGGACCCGGTGCAGGCGCCGCCCCGCCCCCCACAGCGCGTGCACGGCCGGTGCAGGCGCCGCCCCGCCCTCCCCGGTGCCTGCAGCCGGTGCAGCCGCCCGCTGCCCGCTGCCCGGCGCGCGCCGCCCCGCCGCCAGCTGAGCCGCGCGCAAGCGCGCGCGCCGCCCCGGTCCGGCTCCAGTGACGTCACCTCCCCCCCCCCCCCCCCCCCGCCCGGCGATGGAGCCTGGCTAATGCCGGTGTGTGTCGCGCCCGCCCGCCCCGCGCTCCCCCCCGCCGATGCCTGGGCTTGGCGGCGCCCGCCCGGCCGCCCCGCTGAGCCGCCCGCCCCGCCCGCCCCGCGCTCGCCGCCGGGGCCGGGGCCTCCGCCGGACCGCGCCGAGCCGAGCCGAGCCGCCACGGCGGCCCGGGGACCTGCCGCGGGTGAGTGCCGAGCGCCCGGCGCGGCGGGGAGGGTCCCGCGCCCCTCGCCTCACCTCACCTCGCCTCGCCTCGCCGCCGCGGTCCCGCCCGCACCCGCTTCCCCCCGTCCCGCGGGACCTGCCCCCCCCCCCCCCCCCCGGGACCGCAGACCCCGGGCAGGTGCGGGGGGCCGGGGGCGAGGCGCTCCCGCGGCCGCTCCCCCCCCGCCCCCCCCGGGCACCCACCCGGGGGTCGGGACACGCGTGTCCCGTCCCCCCCACCCCGCCGCCGCCGCCCCGCTCCGCCCAGCCCTGCCGCGGGCCGGGGAGCCGTCGGGCTGCGCTGCCCTTCGCTGCGATCGGCTCGCCAGCAATGAAAATCTAAATTAAAATAAATTAAATTAGAAATCGGCCGGCCCGGCCGCTGTGGGAGCTCTGCGTGAGCGCCCGGCTGCGTGGGGCTGCCCGGGACCCGGCTGCCTCTCCCTCGGGGCGGACTGGGCTGGTTTGGGGTTTTTTTTTTCTTTAGTCTGGGTCTTTAGAGGAAGAAAAGTCCTTTTTTCCAGCCCTCGCTGGCTGCTTGCTCCGGGGACTGAGGGGTGGCTGACCCCGCTCGTGTCACAGTTGGGGGTTAGGAGGGTTGGTCACGGGTGGGGGTTTTTTGTGGCTCCTGGTGTTGCAAGGATGCCTGGTTTAACGTGCCTGGCCTTGGGACAAACCGGGATGGGAACAGACGGGAATCTCCCTCTTTGCACAGGTAGGAAAACTGAGCCACTGCTAAGTGACGTGCCTGAGGCCGTGTAGGAAATCTGTGGCGGAGCAGGGACTAAACCCCAGATAGCTCCGTCCTAATTTCCTGTTCGGTGCTTTCCTTGCCTGGCTGAGGATGGTGGTTTAACCTCACACCCTCAGGCTGCCGGGGTAAAGTCCTGCCTGGGCTATGCCAGCTCCTAATCAGGGCTCCGGTGGTGGCAGCCGGGCGTGTGGCCAGGTGCCAGCGGACTGAGGCCGCTCGAATCCGAGCGGCGGATTTGGAGAGCGGAGACCTTTCGGTAAGGGGGATGCGGGTCTTGGGTGGAGAGCGGGCACGCGCCCCTCGAGCATCGCGTTTGCTTGGGATGGCTGGCGTGTCTGAGGAGTGATTACACAGCTCACACTCGGGGCTTTAAACTCCATCCTCTGGTTCGGGGCATGCTTAGTCTGTGCCCTCAAAACTCAAGCGACAAGGTTTTTCCAAGGTATCCTCTTCTATTCTGGTTATGAGATGGGAAACTTTTGGGGGAGAGGTAGGTGATGTATCTCATTTGGCTGACCGACGTACCTGGAAAAACCATATACCAGCCCTTCTTGAGCTGTGTTCTCGCATTTCTGCTCCCCTAAGGGAGCGGGCTCTGCCCGGCTGTGGGCTTTCCCCCCCGCCCAGCGCTGGAGGGTGACTCTGGCCGGGCAGGGAGGGTTTCGCTGCTCTTCTCCCTGACCACCTCCTCCAGCTGCAGTCCCCAACCGAGGATTGCGGGGTCCTGATGAACGATTCTCCACGGATAGGAAGCCAGAAGTTTACTTCATTATCTGGAACAGCTTATTCTAAACTAATTTCTCTTTAAGAGAGGAGGAGGAAGGAAAAAAACCCCAGAAGATCAGAAGCATTTTATTTACCGTGGAAGAAAACAGCAATTTAATGATAACTTCTATTAACTAGGTTGGGTCCGTGACCTTGATGTATTTTACAACTCGGGATGCGTAGCTGAGAAGAGGGAGCAGGCTGTTCCAGTCTGTTTATTGTTTCCTCTTAGTTCATCCCAGTAACTCGCAGCACACGGATGCCCACACAGTTTTGGAGCCCTGACCCACCTTTGGGGGTAGGAAAGAGGAGGCTGTTGGTTTACGTTTTGCTTCAGATACAACCTAATCTGTAGCTTGTGTTAACTGTATTATAGGTGGGTTGGGGTTTAGCATAGGTTTTTCTGACAGGGCTCAGCCTCTGCAATTCTTGCTACTGTAAGAAAGCTGTAGTAACTTGAAGCCCCAAAGTCACTCGCGGGAGCACATCTCTATCAATAAAATCCTTGTTGCACAGCCAAGCAAAACCAGCCCCGTGGGGGCTGCTGGCTTTCGTCGGGGAACTGCAAGGACCGATGCAGGCAGTGCTGACAGCCCGGAGCGGGGAAGTCTGGAGCAGGTGAGCCGGGCTGGTGGTAAGAGCCATCTGGATTGTTGGTGGGGGGAGATTTAAACAGCAGTGTGGCTCCGGTTCTCCTTTATAGAAATGTGTCCCCTCGCTTCGCGGGAAGGTTTTCCTTCTATTTAGACCTCCTCTTCCTCCCCTCCAAAAATGCGGTGCCCTTGTGTATGCAAGCTTTATCATCCGCCTCGGTTACTATGGTGTTACTACGTAAAAGCAGCTCGTCTCGTAGCTCCTGGAATTATCTACAACTTTGGGTTTACAGTCGTGTAACCCTGGGCCATGCCCATCCCTTGTCAGGCCTTTCCCCGTTTGTGGGGTGGGATGGGTCCGGAGGCAGCATCGTTTGCAGGGCACGGCCGTGGCTCGGTCCCCTGGGAGCCTCCTCGGGGTTACCAGGCACAAGGAGCCCGCTGCTCCATGCGAGGCTGTTGCATAGGTGCGTCGCTTGCTATTTCCGAACGCGGGGCCGTATCCTGGGCAGTGATCAGCCCTGGAAGACCCGCTCGTGTTCATCCCATCCGGGGACTGGGCTGCCTGCTCCCTGCCGAACGCAGGCAGGGTGTTAGCTCCCCCAGAAAACTGTTGGGAGCAGAAACAAATAATTGAGGGTCTGTGGAAATCTGTGCAAACAAAAGGCAGAAGATGGGAGCAGACATCTCCCCCCACCCCTGACACCACCGTCCTGCTCAGCCCCCCCCCAGCTTGTGCAAGCGAACCCGCGTGGGCTGGCTTGCTGCTGCCCGCTTTGCTGCGGTGGGTCCCTTGCTTCCCATCTCCTGACATTTTTTTTTCCTTTCTGTCTTTTCCACCTGATTTGCACGTAAAAAAGCACGAGGGAGATTCATCTCATGGAGAGGTCCTTGGTTTGCTCACGGTTAATGTAAGTTATTGTCACCCTTGTTCTTGCAGGGAGCTGGCACGGCCCTGAAATAGGGGGATTTACTTGGGAGGGCAGGAGCCCAGAGCCAGGTCCAGATTCCCCCCACCTTGATCATCCTAAGGATGATTCTCCCCGTGCAGACTCTGAGTCACCCCCTGAGGTGCCTCACTCTTTGCATTAACTAAACAGGAGCCCAGGATGACTATGTTTGTAACTTAGGCACCTATTCTAGGTGGAATGAGTCTAGTCCTGCTACGGAGGCCGATTTGGAGAAGATCCTGCTTGCTAGTGCTTGATATCAGGTCATTGTGGTGAAGGTCTGCAGCATCTCTCCCTCTTGCAGCTGTGATGGCTTTTCTGCTTTGTTGAGTAGGAGAGGGGTGATGTTTCTAATTAAAAAGAAAAAAGAAAAGTCTTGTACTTCTCCCCTTCTTTGTTTGTTTGTGTTTTCTCTTTTTTTTCTGGACAAATGTCCCTGCCCACGGCAGGGGGGTTGGACTAGATGACCTTTAGAGGTCCCTTCCAACCCAGACTACTCTATGATTCTAAGTGTTCTAAATAACAATGCTTAAAATGCAAATGGAGTGAGTTTGCATGAAGTGAAGTCACTGGAGAAGCCCTGGTCGGATGAGGACTGAGGTGGAGTTAGAGGAGCCGGTGGTGACACGTGGCACAAGAGCAGAGCCCAAGCGGTTGGGTTGCCACCAGACGCAGTCACAGCCATTGCAGCCGTGGCTCATCTCTGCGTGGAGGACGTTCTCATGCGTTTCAAAGACTTTGTGGTTTCTCTTTCCTCTCCCCTTTCAGAGGGACACTGTGTGAGGGTGCCCTCTCCTTTTTCTACGTGCACGATAAGGGGACATTTTACTGAACTCCCTTTTTATCTGCGTGCTCTCCACTCCTTATTCCTACCTTTTTTTTTTTTCCCCCCTTCCTTTAGAAATAGAAAAATTGGAGAATGAGCCTTCTAAACTGTGCATTCGGTTGCAGTGATGGCTTTTGTAATGTTCCTCCTACTGAAGGCGAGCGCTGCCCTCGCTGCTCCAGCCAGGCCCCCCATGTGTTGTAGCACTTGCTTGGGGAAAAAAATGAAATAAAATAGCATGGTGTTAAGGTTGCAAAAGTTTCCATTATAGCTTCACCCAAACGCTCCTGCCCAGTAACGCTCAGAAAATTCGGTTTGGGTGATGGGGCTTCCCTGCCTGCTGTGCCGCTGGGCTGCTCAAGGGGAAGGGGAAGAGCTTTTGGTTTTTTTTTTCTTTCAATACAGAGATGCTTGGGAGGGCCACGTCAGGAATAGGGTGGGGAATGAGCCCTGGCATTTGGCCGGCAGAGTGTCCTTAATAAAGAGCCTGGGTGGGACAGGTTTAAAGAGCGAGCACTTAAAAATTCACTGAGGCAAGGGGCAGATGGATCCGTTGAAAGGGGCTTCCAGCGAGGCGAGGCGGCTCTCTGCTATTTGTGTCGGTGTCTTTTAACTCTTCCTCTCCTGAATAGGTGTCTTGAGGTTGTTTTCAGGCTGACTTTTTTGTCCTACTGGTATAAAGGGGATCAGTTTGCTCCCGTGAGAAGGGTAAGAAGGGAGCTAGTTGCTCCTGGAGCCCAGCTTGGTGTGCGAGATGCTCGTGCATGCTCTGCTCTCGTGCTTCAATAAATAAAGAAGTTTTCATGGAACTTATAAAAACTTCTCTTTTGGAAACAGGTCAGGCAAATATTTATTCCCCTAAGGTGTCATGCCAGTATTGCACAAATACTTGAATGGGTAGTCATTTTCTTTTTCCCTGCTTTGTCTCTTTTTACATATTCAGTGCTTTTTTCCAGTGGTGTAGAGACACACATTAATAATTGTATGTAATCAGTCCTGTCGGTCTCTTTCCATCTGGAAGTCTGTGCATCTCCGATGGGCTCGTGCTCTACAATTGCAGTGCTGTAAATCAGAAGCCGTGACACTTTTTTCTTTATATCCTGGTGCTTATCAGAAAGCTGGGGGCTATTTTTTGTTCTCTGGAGGAGTTCAGGTCAGCAGTGGGATCAACTGCCTAAATCAATTTAAAAACAAAACTCCCAGAATCCAGCAAATCTTAACAAAATGGTCATACTGGTGGTTCGCTTTCCTGTCCTGCAGCCCCAGCCGTGGTGTTGCTGGTGTCCCTCTGGAAAGTGAGTCCAATGGTTGGGTTGTCCCACAGATGGAGAGTGTGGTTACGGCCGAAAGCTTGTGCCCTGCTATCTGATGGAGGTCGTTCTTCTGTCTTACCCGAATAACCAGGAATCAGTATCTGTTTGTCTTCAAAGAGGGATTGAAACTTCTTGTCTGTTCTTAAAATGGTAAAAATAAAGAGTTTAGTTTAAGAGGACCAAAATTAGGCTTGAGGTCTTGGACATTTGATCCTGTAGCTCTTCACCTCCAGATCTCAGCGTAGGAGTAGCAAGGGTCTTTGCTGTAGCGCACTGGAGTACTTGGAGTATACTTTGTGTAAAAGCACATTCGAGACGAGGTTGTCTTGGATGCTTTTTGATGTGTAGCACATTTAATGAACTGAGGTCTTGGGTCTCTGCGTTAAGGATCCAACCTTATTGCTGGCCTCTCATGCCTGTGCAGAGAGCAGGCTTCAATGGCTGGAGACCTTCCTGGTGGCTCCAGGTCCTGCCTTGGGGCACCAATAGCACAAGGACCATTTCAGCCTCTGATGCTAGCCGATGCGCTGGGCTTTTTCTTGCAGCCTGTGTCGTGCCTTCTGGCTCTGGTCAGCCTTGTAGAAGTGGTCACCTCTAAACCAGCACCTCGAGCACGGTGCTCGGTGGCTTTGGAGACCTTGATGGCTTGGATGTGGCACCAACAGGGCTTCTTGACGTGTGGGGGTTTGTTTTGCAGCCCTGGAAAGACGGGTGTGTTTACTCTTTGCATTAAGGTTAATTGGCTCTTACGTGTGTTCCTAGTTGTAGGGTGGTCATTAGAGACAAGTCATCCTGAATCGCGTGCAGGAGGTTGTGCGAGCCTGTTGTGTTGCGCTTCGGTTTGTTAAGCGGGATGTAAAAGCATCAGACTCCTCTTCTGAAATGTATCCTGCTCTTTCTTTCTTTGCTAGGAATCATTTCCATGTCAGAAAATATTTAAGACAAGGGGAGCGGCTCTGTTTTATAGAGGCAGAGCTAATTTAAAACAAAAATCCCGGCACAAAACCCCTCAGCCGCGCTAGCAGAGGGGAAGCAGACTTGTGGTCTGGACTCGGAGAATGTGAATATTTCATTAAGACCATAATCCACCTGTTAGGCTCCGTTCCTCCGGCCTTGTGTGTACTGTGAAGTGCAGCGGATGTTTTAAATAGCAGCCTGCACTCCCTGCTCCAGTGTCTGGCATTTTCATGTTGCTTTACAGGCAGGAAAGATGGAGACCGAGGGTGATGTAGCAAGCACTGCAGGTTTGCAGGTCCTTGCTTTTAGCTTTTTCCCCTCCGTTGTTGATGTCTGTCTCAGTGGCGTGGTGGTGTCCAACTCACCCAGCCCAGATTTGCAGTGCTGAGCCGTGTTTGCTCTGCCATGTGCCGGCACCGTTTCTGGAGGTTGGAAATTTGGCCCTGGCAATCACGATAGTGCTTATAAAAGCACTAGAAATGACGGTGTTTTGGAGGAGGCATCTTTGGAGCCAGTGCGCTGGAGGTTAATTGTTCAGAAACCCTCTCCGGTGAATAGTCATTGCCGTGTCCACCTGGACCTAACCCTTTCCCGAGCTCCGTTTGCTGCTCCATGCTCTCCTGATTTTGCTGGCATCCTCTTCTTGCCGACCTGCACGTCTGGATCACAGCAAGCCCGCGATCCCCCTCTGCCTTGATTTAGGAGTAGCTGGCTCTGCCACCCCCCAGCCCTTAGGAGGTCGTCGGTTGCCCCAGGCAGATGCCCGCATCGCTGCGTGCCACCCATGGGGACCCTGCTTCTCAGGCGATGCTCTCCCCAGCATCCAGCCTGGAGCTGGGCTCCTCCAGCCTCCCCGCCTGGGGGGGCCTGGGCACCAGCCGGAGCAGCAGCCGCGTCCCCCCTAGAGCCGGGGCTGCCTGCGCCCCGCTGTGCCTGCCTGAGCTGAAACTCCTGCCCGCGCCAGGGGAAGCTGAAGGCAGCCGGCTGTCCTGCCCAGCTGGGCGGGGGGGTCACCTGGGCTGAGCTGGGGGCTCCGGGGGTGCCCTCAACACAAGGGGATGCCTCTGACCGCAGAAGATGGTGGCAAAATAAGCCTCACCATGAGCGACCCTGGTACCCTGCCTGGCCTCGCTGCCAGGCCGTGCCGCTGCTTCGTCGTGGCTATTCTTCAGATGTGATTTTTCAATCTTATTGTCTGCTCTGGGGACACCTGCATGTTTTCCAGGGTGGTGTTGATTCCCTTCAGCGTTGCAGGACATGTGCTTTTCTTGTCACCTTCTAAGGAGGCCTCAGAGCAGCCTGTGGGTGCCCAGCGGCGGGTGGGGAGCAGGAGGAAAGCCGCTGCTTTGGGAGGAGGAGAGACTGGCTTGTTTAAAGCAACTTTAAAGTCTTCATGCTCCTACTTTGATCTTCTCTGCCATCTAGGATAGGTTACCTTTTTTTTTTTATTTAGTTGTAGTTTTCAACAGGCCAGTTGGAGCTGAGAGGGTGGGGGTGAGAAGGAGCCCCTGCTTTCAGGGGTAACCCCCCCAATAAACAGCGCTGCAAGACAAACACGAAGCCCCTTGTATGCTCAAAGCCCTGCTGTTGACAATACTGGTCTACTGACATGCGTGATTGCCCAGGTTAAATGAGGTGGTGAATAGTATTTGAGATTGACGTAGCGAAATTGGGGATCTCTCTGCTGGGTACCTTCAAAAGAGGGTCTCCATCAGGGACCTGTGCTTAGCTGGTAGACCTGATAGCTGGAGAACCCAGTCCTTGCCGGTGGGCATTGTGGACACGTATTGTTCCGTCCCTCTCACTCTTCTGGGGTGAGGACGAAGCCAAGTCCATCAGAGCTGCTGACGGGGCAGGGGCCATCATGGGACACGTCTGCCATCGCCACCTCTGCTCCCCGCTCACACAAACCCCTGTTCCTACCTCAGCACAGGTGTTTCAGCATTGCTGGAGTCCTGGCCTTGGAAATGGGGGCTTATTTCCCACAGGCGGGGAGGTTTTCCTTCTTCATTTCAAATGTCGGCCAAGTGGAAAAGGGTACGGTTGGTGTGAGGCAGCGGAGGATGCTGTGAACAACAGAGATACTGCTGAACACGGCAGGCTTGCTTTGCCTTCCCAGAGTGTCTACTCCGGAGATGTCATTGCTGTTCTGCCTTGTGCATCTGTTCTGCTGGGGTCAGGTCCTTGTAGGCATGAGACTCGGAAGAAAATGGAAAAAAGAAAAAAAAGTTGAATTTAAAATGTCATTGATTTCTTTTTTCTTTTGGTAATTTTCTTCTAATTTAATCAATTCCCTACTGTGCTGTAAATTCCAAATGTGAATGGGAAATAATCCCACCAGTACAATAATTAGCATGTAACCAGCAGATGAAGAAACCCCAAACTGCTGAGCTGATTGGTGAATGCTGACTATTTTCCGAATTAATTTCAATAATCGCATCTCCCATTAAAAAGGAGACAGGGCGGGGAGGAAGTCTTAAATTTTCCTCATGCTCAATGTAGCGAAAAATGGTATGTGCAGTGTAGCTGTTCTCCATGTGATTATAAAAAAGAGATGAGGGAGGTTCTTGAAACTGAATTGCAGATACAAAGTATTGCTAATTTTGCAACCGAGCAGCTCAATTTCAGTTGCTTCTTTTTGGGGGGGAAATAGAAATTGTAAGTCAAATATCCATAATTTTATGTAGGTGTGTGACAGTAGTCTACTGGAAGAAGAAAACATTCCCTTGCAGTGGTGCTTTGCTGCAGGATGCAAAAATAAGTCCACTGGAGGCCATTAATAGTGAAATTTGTTTCTGTGTTTTCCATCCATCCATCCAGCTCCCGAATACTTTGTTGTTGTGCTTTGAAGGGACGGAGGGAAATCAGCATTTGGGAAGGGGTGATTTCAGAGCATCCAGGAGCTGGGCACCCTCTTACCCCAGGGACCCGCGGCTGTTTTCTGCCCTGCCCTCCTCCGCTGCTTTCTTTGGCCAGTTCTGCCCCAAAGGTGGGTGGTCGGAGAAATCCTCTCTCTGCCTTGATACCTCCGTGGTGTGATGTCCAGACAGCAGCAGCAAAGGTCACCTCTGCAGAGCTATACCTGGCAGCTGGTGTAATTACGCGCCTGAATTCACATTCAGTGTTAGCAGAGATGATTTTATCTCCTAATGATGTTTTTCCCCTCCTAGAGTAGCCCCGGTCATCTCCTGGCCGAGGCCACCTCACCCTCAGGACTTATTTTCCAACAGCAAAGTACAGGTGACGCTGTTACCAGGTGTTGAACCAGAGCATCACTTTAGAGATGCTTTTTCATTCCAGTTTAAACTTAATTTTAGCGACATTTGCTAAGTTGTGATATAGCTCGGTGCTTGTAGGCCTAAAAATACTTTGTTTAGAAATGCAGGGGATGGGCTGCTGAAACCCTGGCCCTACAAGCGCTGCATACGAGCGTACCACACTACGCTGCAAAGGCGAGAAATCCCGGTGCGTTTGATGGAGCAACCATTTTCTTAAGGTGTTCGCAGGATTAGGGCAGGCGGAGGTGCCTGCGATGTGAAACGCTCACTCTGGCATCAAGCCGGTGATCCGGTGTGCCCCCCGTTTTCGGCGTGGGGAATGAGAGCTGCCCGGAGTCGCCCCATGGTGTGACAGCCAGGAAGGGAGACCAGGTCCCAGCGAGCATCCCTGGTGTGTGGCTCTCGGGTCCTCTCCCTCCCAAAGGCTCAGGGTACGGTGACGTTGTCAGATGTTATTTAAAAAAAAAAATTAAAAAAAAAAGTCAGACCAGTCCAAGTGCTTTGAAACAGTATTTATTATTTTATAAATTCAAGCCCGGCGCTCTGTGGGAAGGTATGCAAGCGGATCACTACGGTATTTTCTTTGCATATTTTCCTGATGTTAGAGACGGTCTCAAAGAAGTATCGCATTGTTTCATTTCCCCTCCACACTTCATGTTTTTCTAAAAATAAAAGCTAATGTCAACAATCCTACAATAACGAATGAGTGAATGTGCACGTCCTGCACCCAATTAATGTTTGGGTTTTTGTTTTTTTTTGGTGAAAAGCAAGATTTAGCTGGTAATCACGTTATGAGCTATGGATAAAAAGGTATCTTTTAAACCACCTCACTGATGGCTTTTTGCCTTTTTAAAATGCCATTAATGAAGTTAGAGGCTGCAAATACTCTCACAAAGCAGAGACCAAGAAAAGTCACTTGAGGTGAGTAAACAAGTTGGCATTTTTTTAATGAAAGCCAAAAAAATGGCCCACTGCTGTGTTAAGGGTACCTTAAATACAGAGTCTCCTTCAGTGCTGACAGGCATCCCAAACACCTTTTGTAATAAACCTCTAATTATAGCTTTGTGACTCCGTAGGTTCTCTGGATCAACTTGGGAATATTGCACTGAGAACCAGGGAGAATATTTATATTTTCTGTGACTGATGGGTGAACCAGATTTAGAGCTGGACCTGGTGAGCGTGGTACATAGCGATGTATTTATAGAGTATTACAGAGTTGTGCTTGCTGCTGCATGATACAGTTTTGGGGTTAAACTCTGTATTTTGGGAAATATTTCCCGAATGCATCACTGTGGATTCCTGAATCCAGACCCCAGCTGAGCCGTTTGGAAAAGGGTTCGGCTGGTGGCCAGCTCCTGCAGCCCATCACTCTCTCCTGACGTCTGACACTTGGATTAAAGCCCAGCACTCAGAACGAGGGACTTCGGTGAAAATCTCGGCTTTTTAAAGAAAAAAAGACCTCCAGAGCTTTGTGGTTACAGAGAAAAGCTGGAAAACGGGAATTCTTGGGCAGAGAGGGGTAGGGAGATGCCCTCCTCTCACCACCCCGCGTTAGCCTGGTTATTTCCAAGTATCCCAGACCTGGAGCCGGTGCCGTGGCGTTTGGGGCTTGACTTATGGTTTTAGAAGTTGGCATGGCATGGCACGTTGATTCTTTTCTCCTCCGTTTATTTATTTCCTCCCCCCTTCATTTTAATACCGTCTCCTGGGAGATGCCAGCTGAAATGTATTCGTTGCTGAGATGTTTCTTTTCCCTTGCGTCGTGGGTGCTGGGCCCGGTTTGGCTGTGGTTTGTTTCTGGCACGGAAGGGAAGAGCAGCAGGACAGAAGAGCTGTGCTTGCCGTTGGGTGCGCGTGCGTATGTCCCTGCAAAGACACCCTATAGGTGTTACACACTTGTTGTGTTGTGGGCTCAGCCCCTCTTCCACAGAAACGGCAAAGCTCTCCGTCCATGCCAACGGGGCTTGTCCTCCTCCGTTAGGACCTGCGCATCCCCGGGGCTTTGATGGACCTGCCTCGCCACGCTACTGAGTCAGCGTGGGGTTTTATTTCTGTTTGTATTTTCCTTGCAAGCTTAAGTCAGAGGTTTGTGAGACAGCTATTCTGATGGTTAGGGATAACAGTGGACAGCTTTCTGCTGGTGCAGAAGCTCTTGGAGAGGTCTGGCATGTGCTAAGGGATAGGGAGAGACCGCAGGGGCAAGGACAGGGAGATGTGGGGGTGAGGGAGAGCAGAGCAAGACCTCCTGCTTTTTTTTTTTTTTTTTGGCAGGGTTGAGTGGCTAGATCGTGGACACATACCCTGTCTAGGCAAGCAAAGCGTCCCTGTTCAGCTGAGCTCCAAGGTCCACGCTTCCAGCCACGTGGGACCTCCGTGGCTCTGCTCCCACGCGTGTAGTTGAGCACTGGCTGAAGAGCGCAGCGGCACTGGGGACAGCCGCTCTCCCCTGCATTTGCAAAGCAGTTGTTCTGATGGTGCTTCCAGGGCTGAAGTTCACAGCGCGGTTCCCCCCCCAAAATATTCAGAAGTCACCAGTCACTGCAAAATCCTGAAGCTGGATCAAATCAAGTGATAATCCGTCAAAGGTTCCTTCTGCTTGGCCATCAGTCCTTGAAAATCTGGATCGTGTTGCACTCCTGCTTGAGAGTTTTTCTCCAGAATTGTGTCTAGACGCTTACCTTTTTTTTTTTTCTTCTCCTTTCCCCCAATGAAATCTGAGGTTCTCATGACCCCAAGAGCTGAAGCTTCTCCTAGCTGATGCTTCCAGCAAGAGCATCTTTTCTTTCTCCAAACATTTTGAAGCTCGTGATAAAATTGCGAGGCTTTGGCAATGCCAGTTTGGGTGCTGTTTGTGTGCCAAACCCTGCTGAATACGTCTTTTATCACAGATTTGTAACAGTAGCTGTTGGAGGGGGAGCTTCACGGGAGAAGTGCTTTCAGAAGAATGCTTTTATAAAGGAATACTGTCCTGAAAAAAAAAGTGCCTTGCAGGGGGGGAAAAAAACCCAAGCCCAACATTTTTGTTTTGTTCATGTTGTAAAATTTGCCCA